>NC_133327.1:4301528-4617957 GCF_042186555.1 Aquarana catesbeiana | reverse complement strand
AAGCAGTTTGGAAGGAGTCTTTCCTGAGAGGCAGCAGGACCAAGGAGGACAGTGTGAATACTACAGCACGGTCAAGGACTTACAAGGAGAGTGACTGCCACACGTAGCAGATCTCTCTGGAAGATAGAGGTGTGCTAAAATCATCCCTAAACACGCCCTGGGAGATCTCTAGAATCAGTCGGGCAGACTGGTGAAAAGTCAGTCAGGTAGACTGGTGAAAAAGCAGCCATGGGAGCTAGCATTTCCTGCTGTGGGTAGAGCTGGTAGAGCTGTGCTACTTCAAAAAGGGACTGAAAGTTCCTAGTCTGTAAGGGGCTGTTGCATCTTTCCAGGGACATACTAAAACATTTAATGTGAAAATGGCTTAATGTAGCTTAACGTGTAATAAAGTGCCTAAACCTCAATCAATTGCCCTTTGCACAGCTTAAGATCTCAACTTCCCAAACCTATCCAAGAAGTTTCATGCGATTCGGTGTGCCACAAGGCAAACTAGGGACATTAAGCTTGTTTTTTGGAGAGCTTAACGTACAAAAAAGACCTTAAGTGTTAACAAATTTCCCCCAATCTTCACACAATAGAAGACTTTATCAATGCCAACATATTCTGAAAATTTCAGCTCATTTAGTAAATCACACCAAAAGTTACTCACATTAACCTATATTTTACAATGCTAAAACGATTAATGTAAAGAGCTTAACGTACCATAATGTGCCTTAACCATAGGTGTGCGCAGCCTATTGCATTAGGGTGTGCACGCCAAAGTTCAAACACACATGAACGCCACCTGCTGTCACAGAAAGGGGGCTCTGATGGTGGGAGACAGTTGATTGAGAGCATATTATGGTACACCCTAAATACGGGTGTAACGTGTTCCTAAAGTTGAACCTAGACTTTAATATAATGGGGCATTTACACTGGTCACTGGCACCCCCAACCACCCACCTGGTGCTGCTCCTGGATAATACTAATGCACATGGGGTGATTAGGGTGTGCCCAGGCACACCCGGCACACCCTGTGCGCACGCCTATGGCCTTAACCTCAATCAATTGTCTTGAAACTTTGCACAGCCCACGTTCTCAACTTCCCAAACATACCCAAGAAGTTTCATGCGATTCGGTATACCACAAGGCAAACTATGGACATTAAGCTTGTCTTTTAGAGAGCTTAATGTGGCTTAACGTACAAAAAAAGACCTTAAATGTTAACCAATTTCCCCCAAACTTCACACAATAAAAGACTCTAGCCATGCCAACATATTCTGAAAATTTCAGCTCATTTGGTTAATCACACCAAAAGTTATTCACATTAAGCTACATTTTACAATGCTAAAACATTTAACCACTTGACAACTGGGCACTTAAACCCCCTTCCTAACCAGACCAATTTTCAGCTTTTGGTGCTCTCACATTTTGAATGAAAATTACTCAGTCATACAACACTGTATCTTTATGAAATTTTTGTCCTTTTTTTCACACAAATAGAGCTTTCTTTTGGTGGTATTTAATCACTGCTGGGTTCTTTATTTTTTGCGCCTTAAAAGAAAAAAGACTGAAAAATCTATAAAAATATATATTTTTCTTCATTTCTGTTATAATATTTTGCAAATTAGTAATTTTTCTTCATATATTTTGGCCAAAATTTATACCGCTACATATCTTTGGTAAAAATAACCCAAATCGGTGGATATTATTTGGTCTTCTTGAAAGTTATAGAGTCCAAAAACTATGGTGCGAATATCTGAAAATTGATCACACCTGAAGTACTGATGGCCTATCTAATTTCTTGAGACCCTAACATGCCAGAAAAGTACAAATACCCCCAAAATGACCCCTTTTTGGAAAGAAGACATTCCAAGGTATTTAGAAATATGCATGGAGAGTTTTTTGAAGTTGTCATTTTTTCCCACAATTCTTTGCAAAATCAAGGTTTTTTTTTTACTTTTTTTTTTTTTCCACAAAATTGTCATATTAGCAGGGTATTTCTCACAGACCGCATATGCATACCACAAATTACACCCCAAAACACATTCTGCTATTTCTCCCGAGTACGGCGATACCACATGTGTGAGACTTTTACACAGCGTGGCCACATACAGAGGCCCAACATGCAGGGGAGCACCTTCAGGCGTTCTGGAGCACCCAGGCCAATTCTGACATTTCTCTCCTACATGTAAAAATCATCATTTATTAGCTAGAAAATTACTTAGAACCCCAAAACATTATATATGTTTTTTTAACAAAGACCCTAGAGAATACAATGGCGGTCGTTGCAACTTTTTATCTCGCACGGTATTTGTGCAGCAATTTTTTTAACGCGTTTTTTTTTGGAAAAAAAACAACTGTTTTGTGCTTTACAAAAACCAAAACAGTAAAGTTAGCCCAATGTTTTTGCATAATGTGAAAGATGAAGTTACGCCGAGTAAATAGATACCCAACATGTCACCCTTCAAAATTGCACGCGCTTGTGGAATGGCGCCAAACTTTGCTACTCAAAAATCCCCATAGGCGACGCTTTAAAATTTTTTACTGGTTACATGTTTTGAGTTACAGAGGAGGTCTAGGGCAAAAATTATTGCTCTCGCTCTACCGATCGCAGTGATACCTCACATGTGTGGTTTGAACACCGTTTTCATATGTGGGCGGGACTTACATATGCGTTTGCTTCTGCATGCAAGCACACAGGGACAGGGGCGCTTTAAATTTTATTTTTTTTTTTTTATTGTTCATTTTACTTTATTTATTTTAGTTTGATGCTTTTTTCCAAAAAAAAAAAAAAATTTTGACCACTTTTATTCCTATTACAAGGAATGTAAACATCCTTGTAATAGGAATATGGCATGACAGGTCCTCTTTACAGTGAGATATGGGGTCAATAAGACCCCACATCTCACCTCTAGGCTGGGAAGCCTGAAATGAAAAAAAAAAAAAAAAAAGATCCTGGCTTCGATCGTAGCTGTGAGTCGGTAGAAGCGCGGGAGGGGGGACATCCCCTCTCACCTCCCGTAAGAACGATCAAGCAGTGGAACAGCCGCTATGATCATTCTTATGGTGTAGGGAATCGCAGGCTGAAAAAGCTGATATCTGAATGATGCCTGTAGCTGCAACCATCATTCAGATATCCCCGCACAAAGTCAAGGACGTTGTATGACGGCCGGCGGGCGGGAAGTGGTTAAAACACATTTTTTTTTTAACACAAAGTTGTCCATTTATACAATATTTCTACCACATAACATGTACATTCCAAAAATGACACCGCAAAATAGATTCTCCTACTCCTCCTGAGTAAGGCGATATCACATGTGTGAGACTTCCACAGCTTGGCCACATACAGGGGCCGAGTACAGCCGAGCATGGCTGGGTATGGCTGGGTATGGCGGGGTATTGCGGAGTATGGCGGAGTATGGCGGAGTATGGCGGGGTATTGCGGAGTATTGTGGAGTATGGCGGAGTATGGCGGGGTATGGCGGGGTATGGCGGGGTATGTCGGGGTATGGCGGAGTATGGCGGGGTATGGCGGGGTATGGTGGGGTATGGCGGAGTATGGCAGGGTAATGTGGGGTATGGCAGGGTAATGTGGGGCTTTGCAGAGTATTGTGGCGGTATTGCAGAGTAATGTGGGGCTTTGCAGAGTATTATGGGGGTATTGCAGAGTAATGTGGGGCTTTGCAGAGTATTATGGGGGCTTTGCAGAGTATTGCACAGCAGAAGGGATGGCTGAGCATGGATGGCTGGATGTCTCTGTGCAGCGCTGTGGGCACTACACATCCAGCCCACAGCGCTGCAGCCATCCATCCATCCCACTCTCCTCCACAGTGTACCGATCGGTACACAGGAGGGGAGGAGAGGAACCGGCGTCATCAGTTGACGCCGGTCTGTTTACATGTGGTCGCGCCGTCATTTGACGGCGCGATCACATGGTAAACGGCCGTGATCAGCGGCCATTTACCGGGATCCGTGATGCGCCGATACAATCCTTAACCAGTTGCAGACTTTGGGCACACTAGACACACCCAAAAACATGTCATCAGTGTACACAGGTCATGTCTAGTACATCTAGTCCTTCTGCTCTGCTGCCAGGACGCTTCCCTGTCTCAGTACCCAACAATTCAGCAGGAGCTGTCAAAAAAAAAAAAAAAGGAAACAGGCTGGCAATGTTTATCAACAACCACATCACAGAAAGTCACATTGAAACATTGTATCAATTGTAACTGTGTTTTGCATTCACAGATTAAAGGGATGAACTTCGATTTACAGGTGAAGAGAGTTAAAGCAACCTTGACAAGTAAAAAAAAAAAAGTTTTTTATAATTAAATGTTCCTCTGTTGAACTCCTTATTAACCCTTTAGTTTTCTCTAATCAGCACTGATTAACTCTATATTCTCCTTCTCTATTCAATTGTAATTTTCCTGGTGATTTTTTTCTTTTATTAACTAATAGTTAAACTTTTTTTCTGTTTTTTGTTTGCTTTGCTTATTAATATTTTTGACACCTGTTCAAAAGAAAGAAAAAAATGCCTTTTGTTTAGTTTTATTACATTTAATTGTCTAAGGATTGCAAAAAATAATTATTGTTGCAGGACAATATTCACAAAAAGAAAGCCTTATTTGTCCTTAAAAAAAAAAAATGTATTATGTTGTTATCTGAAGTCAGGGGTTAGGCAAGCTCGGCACTCCAGCTGTGGTGAAACTACAAATCCCATCATGCCTGTGCCTCTAGGAGTCATGCCTGTGATTGTCAGGGCCTTGCAATGTCATCGCTAGATCTAGATGGGACTCAGGGTAGTTTTTAGGGGGGCTGCTGCACACAGAAGGCTTTTTATCTTAATGCATAGAATGCATTAAGATAAATAAACCTTCTGACTTTAAAATCCCTTAACCACTTCAGGCCCGGAAGATTTTACCCCCTTCCTGACCAGAGCACTTTACAATTCGGCACTGCATCACTTTAACTGACAATTGCGCGGTCATGCGATGTTGTACACAAACAAAATTTGCATCCTTTTTTCCCACAAATAGAGCTTTTTAGTGGTATTTGGTCACCTCTGCGATTTTTATTTTTTGCGCTATAAACAAAACAAATCGCGACAATTTTGAAAAAAAAACAATATTTTTTCCACAGTTTAGGCTGATATGTATTCTTCTACATATTTTTGGTAAAAAAAAAAAAAATTGCAATAAGCGTATATTGATTGGTTTGCGCAAAGGTTAAAGCGTCTATAAAATATCCTTATTTTTTTTACTAGTACTGTGATTTTTATCCTGACTGTGACATTATGGCGACACATCGTATACTTTTGACACATTTTTGGGACCATTGCATTTTTACAGCGATCAGTGCTAGAAAAATGCACTGATTACTGTAAAAATGTCACTGGCAGGGAAGGGGTTAACACTAGGGGGCGAGCAAGGGGTTATTTGTGTTCCCTCTGCATGTTCTAACTGAAGGGGGAATGGGACTTGCTAGGGGAAATGACAGATTGCTGTCTACACACACAGATCCCCGTTCTCGCTGTGTCACAAGCGATCGCGGGTGCCCGGCTGACATCGCGCCCGCCGGGCACACGCATAGTCTTTGTGGGCGCGCCCCTAGTGGCCACAGGGTGAAGCGACATAACTAAACATAATTTCGCCCAGCCAAGCCGTGCTGCCGCAGTAAAACTGCGGCGGCTGGTTGGCAAGTGGTTAAGCTTGTTTTGAAGAGGCTGAGACACAGCAGTGTCGCCATTGACTCCCACTGCTGTTAATCAAAGTCAGGTAGCCAATCAGGAGAGGGGGGTGGGCTGAATTATGGCTCAGTGTCTAAATGGACACACAAAGCTGCGGCTAAGCTCGAGTGCCCCATAGCAGCCAGGAGCGCCAGGGAGGGAACTGAGAAGAGGAGGATCAGGGCTGCTCTGTAAAAAAAAAAACACTGCACATAAGAGGTACAGTATCTCACAAAAGTGAGTACACCCCTCACATTTTTGTAAATATTGTATTATATCTTTTCATGTGACAACACTGAAGAAATATCCTTTAGGAGCCATAGCAGGCACGTGCCTGCTTCACGGTGGGGGACTCGATGCATGTGGTAATTAGTGCATTTTTCTAGCACTGATTGCTGTATAAATGTCAATGGTCCAAAAAAGTGTCAAGTGTCCGATCTGTCCGCCACAATGTTGCAGTCCCACTAAAAATCGCAGATCACCGCCATTAGGGCTCTTTCTCTAAAAATCGCCGATCCCCGCTGAGCAGGAAGATGACAGGTCCATCGCTGCACGCTGTGCAGCTACGGACCTGTCAGAATGACGCTCTCCCCTATGGTGGGATCGGATGATGACGGACCATAGTGTCCGTCGTCACCCGATCCGATCCGAAAACGGATGGAAAAGTAGGTTTTTTCCTCCGTTACACTTTTCGGATCGGAGCGGGTCGGATGTCAGCGGACATGTCACCGCTGACATCCGACGCTCCATAGGGATGAATGTATGTCCGTTTTTCATCCGAAAATGGAAGGATGAAAAACGGACATACGGATCCTCTGTGTGAAAGAGGCCTTTCTAGTAACAAATAAATAATAAAAATACCATAAATCTTTTATCTATTTTGTAGACGCTATAACTTTTGCCCAAACCAATCAATATACGCTTATTGCTATTTTTTTACCAAAAATATGTAGAAAAATATATATTGACCTAAACTAATGAAGACATTTTTTTTTACATTTTTTGGGGATATTATTCATTAAGGGGGCAAATCCTTCCGAGACTGAAGTGGTTAATCAATAGCCTTGAAACTTTGCACAATCAAAGTTTTTATCTTCCCAACCCTATCCTGAGTATGGATTTTGGTTTCCCACAAGGGAAATGAGTGACTTTAGCTTAAAGGATATGTAAAGGTTCATTTTCTTTTTTTAAACAAACATTTCATACTTACCTCCTCTGTGCAGTTGGTTTTGCACAGAGTAGCACGGATCCTCCTCTTCTGGGGTCCCTCAGCGGTGATCCTGGCTCCTCCTCTTCTTGAGTGACCGGTCGGAGAGCCGCTCTCCCTTGGGGGAACTCGTGTGGGCGAGGGGGTTCAGTGTAAGTTCACCTTACAGATTTTCTGTAAAGGTGAACTTACCCTTTAAGCTATTCCAATTAAATGTTTCAGGACTATAATAAAATTGTTAAAAGTGAATAACCTTTGGTGAATAACCTTTGGTCTGTTTTACCAAACAATCTGAGATTTTTAGAATATGCTGACATAGATACAGTCTTCCATTGTGGGAATTTTGGGGAAATTAGATTAAATTCAAAAAAAAAAAAAAAAAAAAAAGTACAGCACCCCCTGACCCCCATAGGCATAACATGGACACCCAAAGGCAGGGAAGACTGACATTTTGATCTCAGACAGACCCTAGACCAGTGAAGGGCTGTGCGATCAAAGAAAGGTTTGACGCCAGTCATTTTAAGTACATTTTTAAATGCTTTATTGGAGAACTCAATAACCGACAGAAGGCATAGGGTTGAGAACATCCATGGCAAAACTAGATTAGAACATAACTCCAGACTCACCAGTCCCTTTCAGTATTCCACAGTGCAGAATCAATAGGAGCACAGGCTGGAACTGGGTATTAGAAAAACAGCTGAATAGGGAATAGACATAAGATCTTCAGTAGGAGGGACCTTAGGTCCTTTCCAGTAACAGATACCTCCCAGTAGCCATCCAGCATCTCTGGTTCTCCTCCTCAATCAGCATGTGAGGCCTCTTCTAGGCTTGAGTCCTAGTCAAACCTTTCCCACACTTGAGCATTCCCATCTCCAGGACAAGCCTGGATGTAGGCTGTATGAAGACTGAGCATATGGCAAAGTATATATGCACTTCCCCAGCATGCACCACTGGCCAAGAAACCCCTAGTGAATGACTGTGAGCACACACACATACGCATAATATTCCCTCATTGGCTGTCCCACACTACAGCCATTACACAAAAGGTGGTAGGGGCTTCACAAGGTTAATGTCACTCACTTGTTTTGTGGAAAACAAAAATCCATGAAACATCCAGGATAGGTTTGGGGAAGCTAAAAGCTTGGGTTGTGCAAAGTTTCAAGGCAATTGATTAAGGTTTAGGCACCTTATTGTAAGTTAAACCCCATTAAGCTCCCCAAAAAAACAAGCTTAACACCTTCATTTTCTTTGTGGGAGACCAAAATTCATGACTCTAGGATAGGTTTTGGAATTTGAAAACTTAGGTTATGCAAAGTTTCAAGACAATTTATGTACTGTCCGTGATACTTTTTTTATTTGCACTAACATACAATTTTTCAGGACAAGCTTTCGGGGTATGTCCCCTTCTTCAAGGTCCAAGCAGTACTGATTCACAAATTTTTAAGCAGAATGTTAAAGAAGAAGAGAAAAAAAAAAGAGAAAACCAAACACATACAAATAAATGGATTTGTATGTGTTTGGTTTTCTCTTTTTTTTTTCTCTTCTTCTTTAACATTCTGCTTAAAAATTTGTGAATCAGTACTGCTTGGACCTTGAAGAAGGGGACATACCCCGAAAGCTTGTCCTGAAAAATTGTATGTTAGTGCAAATAAAAAAAGTATCACGGACAGTACACAATTTTCTCTGTCACAATTGCACTAATACGGCTACAATCAAATCAAGTAAGACAATTTATGAAAGTTTAGGCACATTATGGTACATTAGGCTCTTTTTACACTGAGCCACATGTTTTGGGATTGTAAAATATAGCTTAATGTGAATAACTTTTGGTTTGATTTATCAAATGAGCTGAAATATTCTGAGTATGTTGGCAAGGATAGAATCTTCTCTTGTATGAAGTTTGGGGGAAATTGGTTAAAATTTAACCACTTGACAACTGGGCAATTAAACCCCTTTCCTAACCAGACCAATTTTCAGCTTTTGGTGCTCTCACATTTTGAATGACAATTACTCAGTCATGCAACACTGTATCTTTATGAAATTTTTGTCCTTTTTTTCACACAAATAGAGCTTTCTTTTGGTGGTATTTAATCACTGCTGGGTTCTTTATTTTTTGCGCCGTAAAAGAAAAAAGACCGAAAAATCTGTACAAAAAATACATTTTTCTTCATTTCTGTTATAATATTTTGCAAATTAGTAATTTTTCTTCATATATTTTGGCCAAAATTTATACCGCTACATATCTTTGGTAAAAATAACTGAAATCGGTGGATATTATTTGGTCTTTGAAAGTTATAGAGTCCAAAAGCTATGGTGCGAATATCTGAAAATTGATCACACCTGAAGTACTGACGGCCTATCTAATTTCTTGAGACCCTAACATGCCAGAAAAGTACAAATGCCCCCCAAATGACCCCTTTTTGGAAAGAAGACATTCCAAGGTATTTAGAAAGATGCATGGTGAGTTCTTTGAAGTTGTCATTTTTTCCCACAATTCTTTGCAAAATCAAGGTTTTTTTTTTTACTTTTTTTTTTTTTTCCACAAAATTGTCATATTAGCAGGGTATTTCTCACAGACTTTCTATGCATACCACATATTACACCCCAAAACACATTCTGCTATTACTCCCAAGTATGGTGATACCACATGTGTGAGACTTTTACACAGCGTGGCCACATACAGAGGCCCAACATGCAGGGGAGCACCTTCAGGCGTTCTGGAGCACCCAGGCCAATTCTGACATTTCTCTCCTACATGTAAAAATCATCATTTATTAGCTAGAAAATTACATAGAACCCCAAAACATTATATATGTTTTTTAGCAAAGACCCTAGAGAATACAATGGCGGTCGTTGCAACTTTTTATCTCGCACGGTATTTGCGCAGCAATTTTTTTAACGCGTTTTTTTTGTTTTGTGCTTTACAAAAACCAAAACAGTAAAGTTAGCCCAATGTTTTTGCATAATGTGAAAGATGAAGTTACGCCGAGTAAATAGATACCCAACATGTCACCCTTCAAAATTGCACGCGCTTGTGGAATGGCGCCAAACTTTGCTACTCAAAAATCCCCATAGGAGACGCTTTTTTTTACTGGTTACATGTTTTGAGTTACAGAAGAGGTCTAGGGCCAAAATTATTGCTCTCGCTCTACCGATCGCAGCGATACCTCACATGTGTGGTTTGAACATCGTTTTCATATGTGGGCGGGACTTACGTATGCGTTCGCTTCTGCATGCGAGCACACAGGGACAGGGGCGCTTTAAAATTTTTTTTTTTTTTATTGTTCATTTTACTTTATTTATTTTAGTTTGATGCTTTTTTCCCAAAAAAAACACATTTGACCACTTTTATTCCTATTCCTATTCCTAATGTAAACATCCTTGTAATAGGAATATGGCATGACAGGTCCTCTTTACAGTGAGATATGGGGTCAATAAGACCCCACATCTCACCTCTAGGCTGGGAAGCCTGAAATTAAAAAAAAAAAAAAAAAAAACGATCCTGGCTTCGATCGTAGCTGTGAGTCGGTAGAAGCGCGGGAGGGGGGGACATCCCCTCTCGCCTCCCGTAAGAACGATCAAGCAGTGGAACAGCCGCTATGATCATTCTTATGGTGTAGGGAATCGCCGGCTGAAAAAGCTGATATCTGAATGATGCCTGTAGCTGCAGGCATCATTCAGATATCCCCGCACAAAGTCAAGGACGTTGTATGACGGCCGGCGGGCGGGAAGTGGTTAAAACACATTTTTTTTTTTAACACAAAGTTGTCCATTTATACAATATTTCTACCACATTACATGTACATACCAAAAATGACACCCCAAAATAGATTTTCCTACTCCTCCTGAGTACGGCGATACCACATGTGTGAGACTTCCACAGCTTGGCCACATACAGGGGCCGAGTACAGCCGAGCATGGTTCAGCATGGCAGGGTATGGCTGGGTATGGTGGGGTATTGCGGAGTATGGCGGGGTATTGCAGAGTATGGTGGGGTATTGCAGAGTATGGCAGGGTATTGCGGAGTATGGCGGGGTATTACGGAGTATGGCGGGGTATTACGGAGTATGGCGGGGTATTGCGGAGTATGGCAGGGTATTGCGGAGTATGGTGGGGTATTGCGGGGTATGGCGGAGTATGGCGGGGTATTGCGGAGTATGGCGGGGTATTGCGGAGTATGGCGGGGTATGGCGGGGTATGGCGGAGTATGGCGGGGTATGGCGGGGTATGGCGGAGTATGGCGGGGTATGGCGGAGTATGGCGGAGTATGGCGGGGTATGGCGGGGTATGGCAGGGTATGGCGGAGTATGGCGGGGTATGGCGGGGTATGGCGGGGTATGGCAGGGTATGGCGGGGTATTGCGGGGTATGGCAGGGTATGGCGGGGTATGGCGGGGTATGGCGGGGTATGGCAGGGTAATGTGGGGTATGGCAGGGTAATGCGGGGCTTTGCAGAGCATTGTGGGGGTATTGCAGAGTAATGTGGGGCTTTGCAGAGTATTATGGGGGTATTGCAGAGTAATGTGGGGCTTTGCAGAGTATTATGGGGGTATTGCAGAGTAATGTGGGGCTTTGCAGAGTAATGTGGGGCTTTGCAGAGTATTATGGGGGCTTTGCAGAGTATTGCACAGCAGAAGGGATGGCTGAGCATGGATGGATGGCTGGATGTTTCTGTGCAGCGCTGTGGGTACTACACATCCAGCCCACAGCGCTGCAGCCATCCATCCATCCCCCTCTCCTCCACAGTGTACCGATCGGTACACAGGAGGGGAGGAGAGGAACCGGCGTCATCAGATGATGCCGGTCTGTTTACATGTGATCGCGCCGTCATTTGACGGCGCGATCACATGGTAAACGACCGCGATCAGCGGCCATTTACCGGGATCCGTGATGCGCTGGGTCCTCTGGACCCGGCGGTCACGGATGTGCTCGGGTGCGTGCCCTAGGGGGCGCGCGAGAGGGTAATTCCGGGAGGACGTCATATGACGTCCTCCCAGAGTTAAGCAACCTCCCTGCAGCCGTCATTCGGCTATGGGCCGGTTGTTAAGTGGTTAAGGTCTTTTTTGTACATTAAGCCACTTTAAGCTCCCCAAAAACAAGCTTAATGTCCCTATTTTGCCTTGTGGAACACAGATTTGCATGTAACTTATAGGATAAGTTTGGGAAGTTGAGATCTTACTCTGTGCAAAGTTTCAGGGCAACTGATTGAGGTGTAGGCACTTTATTACACGTTTATCTACATTAAGATACATTAAAGTGGAGTTCCAGTCCCCCAGTTCAATTTTTTTGTTTTAAGACTCCACTTCAACTTGATCCACTTTATATGCAATCTTTAGATAGTGTTATTCTAGTACTCACTTTTTTTCTATTCAAACATAGATAAAAAGATCTGGATCTCGGAAGCTGGCAGTGTCCATCTCCACTGTGGGCATCTGAAGCCCTCTTCTATCAATTTCCGGGAATTGGTGCAGCAGGCACCTCCACATCTCGCGCCTGTGCAGTAATGCCACCGCATGGCACTCCTTCCGCTTGAGTCCTGACATGTTGCCATAGCGGCGTTGGCGGACGTTCTGTCAATTATCGTGAGATTTCGTCACTAGGTGATTCACAAGGACTCCTGGGATACATGATGCCGTTATCCCAGGGGCCCTTGCAAATCGTCTAGTGAAGTAATCGCCTCGGACTACCAGAAATGCCGGAGAAAAAAAAAAGATAATTAAGGTATTTCCTTTTTAAAAAAAATAAATAATTTCCTGTGTAAAATGGGTGGAACTCCACTTTAAGCCATTTTCACATTAAATGTTTTCGCATTGTAAAATATAGCTTAAAGTGAATAAATTTTGTTGTGGTTAACCAAATGAGCTGAAATTTTCATAACATGTTGGCATGGATAGAGTCTATTGTGTGAAGTTTTGGGGAGATTGGTTAACATTTAAGGTCGTTTTTGTACATTAAGCCACAGTAAGCTCCCCAAAAAACAAGCTTAACTTTTGGTGTGATTAACCAAATGAGCTGAAATTTTCAGAATATGTTGGCATGGCTAGAATCTTTTATTGTGTGAAGTTTGGGGGAAATTGGTTAACATTTAAGGTCGTTTTTGTACATTAAGCCACAGTAAGCTCCCCAAAAAACAAGCTTAATGTCCCTTGCTTGCCTTGTGGAACACCGAATCGCATGAAACTTCTTGGATAGGTTTGAGAAGTTAAGATCTTAGGCTGTGCAAGGTTTCAGGGCAATTGATTGAGGTTTAGGCACTTTATTACACGTTAACCACTTGAGCCCCGGACCATTATGCTGCCTAAGGACCAGAGGTCTTTTTCCAATTTGGCACTGCGTCGCTTTAACTGCTAATTGCGCGGTCATGCAATGCTGTACCCAAACGAAATTTGCGTCCTTTTCTTCCCACAAATAGAGCTTTCTTTTGATGGTATTTGATCACCTCTGCAGTTTTTATTTTTTGCGCTATAAACGGAAAAAGACCGAAAATTTTGAAAAAAAAATGATATTTTCTACTTTTTGTTATAAAAAAAATCCAATAAACTAAATTTTAGTCATACATTTAGGCCAAAATGTATTCGGCCACATGTCTTTGGTAAAAAAAATGTCAATAAGCGTATATTTATTGGTTTGCGCAAAAGTTATAGCGTCTACAAACTAGGGTACATTTTCTGTAATTTACACAGCTTTTAGTTTATGACTGCCTATGTCATTTCTTGAGGTGCTAAAATGGCAGGGCAGTAAAAAACCCCCCAAATGACGCCATTTTGGAAAGTAGACACGCCAAGGAAATTGCTGAGAGGCACGTTGAACCCATTGAATATTTATTTTTTTTGTCCCAAGTGATTGAATAATGACAAAAAAAAAAATATTTACAAAAAGTTGTCACTAAATGATATATTTTGACACAAGTTGCGGGAAAGTGACACTTTTTTTTTTTTGCACAAAGTTGTCACTAAATGATATATTGCTCACACAGGCCATGGGCATATGTGGAATTGCACCCCAAAATACATTCAGCTGCTTCTCCTGAGTATGGGGATACCACATGTGTGGGACTTTTTGGGAGCCTAGCCGCGTACGGGGCCCCGAAAACCAATCACCGCCTTCAGGATTTCTAAGGGTGAAAATTTTTGATTTCACTCTTCACTGCCTATCACAGTTTCGGAGGCCATGGAATGCCCAGGTGGCACAAAACCCCCCCAAATGACCCCATTTTGGAAAGTAGACACCCCAAGCTATTTGCTGAGAGGCATGGTGAGTATTTTGCAGCTCTTATTTGTTTTTGAAACTGAAGAAAGACAAGAAAAAACATTTTTTTTTTCTTTTTTCAATTTTCAAAACTTTGTGACAAAAAGTGAGGTCTGCAAAATACTCACTATACCTCTCAGCAAATAGCTTTGGGTGTCTACTTTCCAAAATGGGGTCATTTGGGGGGGTTTTGTGCCACCTGGGCTTTCCATGGCCTCCGAAACTGTGATAGGCAGTGAAGAGTGAAATCAAAAATTCACGCCCTTAGAAAGCCTGAAGGCGGTGCTTGGTTTTCGGGGTCCCGTACGCGGCTAGGCTCCCAAAAAGTCTCACACATGTGGTATCCCCGTACTCAGGAGAAGCAGCAGAATGGATTTTGGGGTGTAATTTGACATATTCCCATGGCATGTTTGAGCAATATATCATTTAGTGACAACTTTGTGCAAAAAAAAAAAAAAAAAAAAATTTGTCTCTTTCCCGCAACTTGTGTCGCAATATAAAATATTCCATGGACTCGACATGCCTCTCAGCAAATAGCTTGGGGTGTCTACTTTCCAAAATGGGGTCATTTGGGGGGGTTTTGAACTGTCCTGGCATTTTATGCACAACATTTAGAAGCTTATGTCACACATCACTCACTCTTCTAACCACTTGAAGACAAAGCCCTTTCTGACACTCATTGTTTACATGAAAAAGTTATTTTTTTTGCAAAAAAATTACTTTGAACCCCCAAACATTATATATTTTTTTAAAGCAAATGCCCTACAGATTAAAATGGTGGGTGTTTCATTTTTTTTTTTCACACAGTATTTGCGCAGCGATTTTTCAAACGCATTTTTTGGGGAAAAAACACACTTTTTTAAATTTTAATGCACTAAAACACACTATATTGCCCAAATGTTTGATGAAATAAAAAAGATGATCTTAGGCCGAGTACATGGATACCAAACATGACATGCTTTAAAATTGCACACAAACGTGCAGTGGCAACAAAATAAATACATTTTTAAAAGCCTTTAAAAGCCTTTACAGGTTACCACTTTAGATTTACAGAGGAAAATTACTGCCCTCGATCTGACCTTCGCGGCGATACCTCACATGCATGGTGCAATTGCTGTTTACGTTTGACGACAGACCGCCGCTTGCGTTCACCTTAGCGCGAGAGCAGGGGGTGACAGGGGTGCTTTTTTTTTTTTTTTTTTCTTTATTATTTTTTTGCTTTTTTTATCTTATTTTTAAACTGTTCCTTTCATTTTTTTTTTTTTTAATCATTTTTATTGTTATCTCGGGGAATGTAAATATCCCCTATGACAGCAATAGGTAGTGACAGGTACTCTTTTTTGAAAAAATTGGGGTCTATTAGACCCTAGATCTCTCCTCTGCCCTCAAAGCATCTGACGACACCAAGATCGGTGTGATAAAATGCTTCCCCAATTTCCCAATGGCGCTATTTACATCTGTCGAAATCTAAGTCATAAAATGCTCGTAGCTTCCGGTTTCTTAGGCCATAGAGATGTTTGGAGCCACTCTGGTCTCTGATCAGCTCTATGGTCAGCTGGCTGAATCACCGGCTGCATTCTCAGGTTCCCTGTTGAGACAGGAGAGCCAGAGAAAAACACGGAAGACGGTGGGGGGGGGGCATTCCCTCCCACGGCTTGTAAAAGCAGTCTAGAGGCTAATTAGCCGCTAGGATTGCTTTTACATGAAAGCCGACCGCTGGCTGAAAAGAATGATACCAAGATGATACCTAAACCTGCAGGCATCATTCTGGTATAACCACTCAAAGTTGTGAATGGCGTACCTGAAGACAAAAAAATGGTTAACAATAAAATACAGTAAACGGTAAAGTATAAAAATTTGCATACCTGAAAAGCAAACATGATAAAACATAATAACAATAAAACATTGCAGAATAGAATACAGTAAAAAAGAGCAGAACAATTGAGAGAACAATGAAACGACAACTATTTTTTTTTATTTTATATTTTTTTTTTTTTTTTTACACTTTTTTTGTAACTAACTTTTATAACGGTAACCGGTTCCAGGTTCGGGTCTCTCAAAATGTGATGGCATCTTGGGAGACCCTGTGAAAGTGTGCCTAGTCTGTGCAATGCTGTACCCTACGCTAATACTCAACTAATGAATGGTAGCGTTCAAAACATTCACCAATGCAAAGACCAGGATTGTCAGGACAGGAGGGACAATAATTGCGGGTGTCACGCCTATATCCGCGCTTGCTGCAGACACAACATCTTTTTTGGGGGGGTTTGTTGGGTAGGGGTACTCGGGAGGACATAAAGAAAATGCCTCTCATGCAGCTGACTGCATTTGGTTGGGGATGTGAATGGGGGAATTATGGGTGCTGAAGAAGCGGTGGGTTCCCAATTAGGATTGGCGAATGCAGCAGGAAGGGCACTATGGGCACGACGGGCCTGTGTTTGTCTTCTTGGTGGCAGCGGGACACTACTTGTGCTTGCCACCTCACCAGCTTGAACTGCACTTATGGGACTCGCCACGTCACCAAGTGTTACTGTAGTGCTAGTTTGACTACGACCGGGGTGTACTAGGCCGCTGGCACTTGCCAGTTCAATAAAAAGCTACCAAAAAAACTGTTAGCGATCGCAGGGATCAGGCCTGACTCTGTGAATGCTGCAGTTATGCGTTAAGTGTTTTGTAAGTGACAGTGATCGATCGATACTGCACTTGGGTGGGCTGAGCTGGGCCGGGCGGAGGGGCAAAATGCAGGTGCTAGCAGGTATCTGGGCTGATCCCGCTAACACTGCGTTTTTGGGAACCCTAAACTGCTGGGGACGCCAGTATAGATCTGATCGGATCAGATATTGATCTGTTCAGATACTATACCACTAAGGGAGGTGTATGCTGCGTGCGTGGGTGTTAGCGGTACTGGGGCTAACCTGATACTGTTTGGGGCTGGTGCTTGCCAGTTCACCAAAATACTACCAAAAAAACTGTTAGCGATTGCAGGGATCAGGCCTGACTCTGCGAACGCTGCAGTTATGCGTTTAGTGTTTTGTAAGTGACAGTGATCGATCGATACTGCACTTGGGTCGACTGGGCCAGGCGGAGGGGCAAAACGCAGGTGCTAGCAGGTATCTGGGCTGATCCCGCTAACACTGCGTTTTTGGGAACCCTAAACTGCTGGGGACGCTAGTATAGATCTGATCGGATCAGATATTGATCCGATCAGATACTATACCACTAAGGGAGCTGTACGGTGCGTGCGTGGGTGTTAGCGCTACTGGCGCTAACCTGACGCTGCCTGGGGCTGGTGCTTGCCAGTTCACCAAAATGCTACCAAAAAAACTGTTAGCGATCGCAGGGATCAGGCCTGACTCTGCGAACGCTGCAGTTATGCGTTTAATGTTTTGTAAGTGACAGTGATCGATCGATACTGCACTTGGGTGGGCTGGACGGAGGGGCAAAACGCAGGTGCTAGCAGGTATCTGGGCTGATCCCGCTAACACTGCATTTTTGGGAACCCTAAACTGCTGGGGACGCTAGTATAGATCTGATCGGATCAGATATTGATCCGATCAGATACTATACCACTAAGGGAGGCGTATGCTGCGTGCGTGGGTGTTAGCGGTACTGGCGCTAATCTGATGCTGCCTGGGGCGACGCATATCACCGCCGGGCGATCAGGGGGCTAAACCTTTATTCGGTAATAAACGGCGGGTGCCCTGACACTATAAAAAATAAACGAACTAACCAGCGTCAACCGTAACACTTATACGGTGATCAGTGGTGAAAGGGTTAACTAGGGGGCAATCAAGGGCTTAAAACATTTATTCGGTAGTATATGGGGGTCCCTGTCACTATAAAACACTGACGGCGAACCTAAATATTTACGTCCCTAACTAGCGTCACCAGCGACACTAATACAGCGATCAGAAAAATGATCGCTTAGCGACACTGGTGACTGGGGGTGATCAAGGGGTTAAAACTTTATTAGGGGGTGTTAGAGGGGTACCCTAGACCTAAAGGGGGCTAACAGTAACTGACCTAACACTGTAACTGTCACAAACTGACACCAATACAGTAATCAGAGAAAAAAAAAAAAAAAAAAACCTGCTTGGTGTCAGTTTGTGACGGGGGGGGGGTGATTGGGGGGTGATCGGGGGGGAGATCGGGGGGGGGGGGTCGGGGTGTTTTGTGTGCCTGGCATGTTCTACTGTGTTGTGTGTGTGTTTTCACTCACAGTGATGTCTTCTCTCCTCGGCGCTGGAACGGAAACTACCGAGCCGAGGAGAGATGACATCATTTCCTTTGCTGCTGTTTAGCATACAGCAGCAAAGGAATGTTCCCATTGGCCGGTGGCGATCGCGAGGGGGGGGCCACGAACGGATGGCCTCCCCCTCACCTCCGATCGCCGGGGAACAAAAGATGACCGCCTCGGGCACCGGGGGGGGTCCGATCGGACCCCCCACCTGCGGAAGGCAAATCACGTACATGTACGTGATTTTGCCTGTCCGTGCCGCCTTGCCGACGTACATCGGCGTGAGGCGGTCGTCAAGTGGTTAAGCTACATTAAGCCATTTTCGCATTAAATGTTCTAGCATTGTAAAATATAATTTAATGTGAATAACTTTTGGTGTGATTAACCAAATGAGCTGAAATTTTCAGAATATGTTGGCATGGCTAGAATCTTTTATTGTGTGAAGTTTGGGGGAAATTGGTTAACATTTAAGGTCTTTTTTGTACGTTAAGCCACATTAAGATCTCCAAAAAACAAGCTTAATGTCCATAGTTTGCCTTGCGGTACACCGAATCACATGAAACTTCTTGGGTAGGTTTGGGAAGTTGAGAACTTAGGCTGTGCAAAGTTTCAAGACGATTGAGGTTAAGGCACATTATGGTACATTAAGCTCTTTATATTAAATGTTTTAGCATTGTAAAATATAGCTTAATGTGAATAACTTTTGGTGTGATTTACTAAATGAGCTGAAATGTTCAGAATATGTTAGCGTGGATAGAATCTTCTATTGTGTGAAGTTTGGGGGAAATTGGTTAACATTTAAGGTATTTTTTGTATGTTAAGCCACATTAAGATCTCCAAAAAATAAGGTTAATGTCCATAGTTTGCCTTGTGGTACACTGAATTGCATGAAACTTCTTGGATAGGTTTGGGAAATTGAGATCTTAGGCTGTGCAAAATTTCAGGACACGTTAAGCTGCATTAAGCCATTTTCACATTAAATGTTTTAGTAAATCCCATCTTTCCATTTAAAGATTGTCAGTGCTGTGGAGTGAAGAAACAAATCAGAAGTTGTACATAGATAGAAAGTTGTCCCTGAGTTTGTTGTTATCAAGATGGGCATCCCATATTACCCATCCAAGTTATTACCCCTTAATAAAACATAAAAACCAAGCTCAAAAAATGTCCTTGTCTCTTGTTCTTTGATGAAAGCTGGAAAATCCTATCAGCCTGGCTGTGTAGGAGTGGGGAATGCGTCATCTGCAACTCCTCAACTAAAAGTACTAAAAACTCAGAGATACAATAAATCAAATCATGTCCAATCAGTGCTAGGGAAATCGCTCCTATTCCAGCGTTCCAGTTGACATGGCTTACTTTGTATATACTCAGACTTAGATTGTAAGAACATTTTCATTTATTAGTTGCTCCATTGACTCGCCGTGAGATTTAAATTACATTTCATAAAACAGTATTATTTGTCATATTGTGCAATAAACATATAACTAATCGAAATTAGTTTTTTTTTTTCCCTAGGCCAATGCCTCCGTATTACCGATATTTTCTGACTATCCAGTTTGCCATTGATAAAATTAATAAAGACCCGACAATTTTACCTAATATTAGTCTGGGATATCATATGTACGATTCATGTTCTGACAATAGGAAAGCTGTAAAAAGTGTCTTACAGATTTTATCTGGTCCCGGACAGACGGTGCCAAATTATTCCTGTAGGAAACGTGCCAATTTAGCTGGTTTTATTGGAGACCAAGACTCTGTAACCACAGTTAACATAGCCCAGATACTGGCCCTGTATCGCTACACTCAGGTATGGACATTATACCTCTGTAACTCTTGTTTGACACATTGCTGTTCATTGTGGACCTACCAGTACCTTTATGCCCTGTACACACGCTCAGATTTTCCAACTGAAAATGTGTGATAGGACCTT
This sequence comes from Aquarana catesbeiana, assembly GCF_042186555.1. Classification (NCBI taxonomy): domain Eukaryota; kingdom Metazoa; phylum Chordata; class Amphibia; order Anura; family Ranidae; genus Aquarana; species Aquarana catesbeiana. The sequence goes on along the minus strand of NC_133327.1, from coordinate 4,597,635 downwards.
GTTGTCAGAAATTCCGACCGTGTGTGGGCACCATCATAAATTTTCCATCGGAATTTCCGACACACAAAGTTTGAGAGCAGGATATAACATTTTCCGACAACAAAATCCGTTGTCGGAAATTCCGATCGTGTGTACACAAATCTGATGCACAAAGTGCCACGCATGCTCAGAATAAATTAAGAGATGAAAGCTTTTGGCCACTGCCCCGTTTATAGTCCCGACGTACGTGTTTTACGTCACCGCGTTCAGAACGATCGGATTTTCCGACAACTTTGTGTGACCGTGTGTATGCAAGACAAGTTTGAACCAACATCCGTAGGAAAAAATCCATGGATTTTGTTGTCGGAATGTCCGATCAATGTCTGATCGTGTGTACAGGGCATTACAGTGCCTTGAAAAAGTATTCATACCCCTTGAAATTTTCCACATTTTGTCATGTTACAACCAAAAACGTAAATGTATTTTGTTGGGATTTTATGTAATAGATCAACACAAAGTGGCTCATAATTGTGAAGTGAAAGGAAAATGATAAATGGTTTTCAACATTCTTTTACAAATAAATATGTGAAAAGTGTGGCGTGCATTTTTATTCAGCCCCCCCAGTCAATACTTTGTAGAACCTCCTTTCACTGCAATTACATCTGCAAATATTTCTGGGAATGTCTCTATTAGCTTTGCACATCTAGAGAGTGACATTTCTGTCCATTCTTCTTTGCAAAATAGCTCACTGCTCTGTCAAATTGGATGGGGAGCATCTGTGAACATCAATTTTCAAGTCTTGCCACAGATTCTCAATTGGATTTAGGTCTGCACTTTGACTGACACATGAATATGCTTTGATCTACACATTTCCATTGTAGCTCTGGCTGTATGTTTAGGGTCAGTGTCCTGCTGGAAGTTGAACCTCCGCCCCAGTCTCAAGTCTTTTGCAGACTCTAACAGGTTTTCTTCTAAGATTGCCCTGTATTTGGCTCCATCCATCTTCCCATCAACTCTGACCAGCTTCCCTGGCCCTGCTAAAGAAAAGCATCCCCACAACATGATGCTGCAACCACCATGTTTCATAATGGGGATGGTGTGTTCAGGGTGATGTGGAGTGTTAGATTTCCACCACACATAGAGTTTTGCTTTTATGCCAAAAAGTTAAATTTTGGTCTCATCTGACCAGAGTACCTTCTTCCACATGTTTGCTGTGTCCCCCCACATGGCTTCTCACATACTGCAAACAGGACTTCTTATAACTTTCTTTCAACAATGGCTTTCTTCTTGCCACTCTCCTATAAAGGCCAGATTTGCGGAGTGCACAACTAATGGTTGTCCTATGGACAGATTCTCCCACCTGAGCTGTGGATCTCTGCAGCTCCTCCAGAGTTACCATGGGCCTCTTGGCTGCTTCTCTGATTAATGCTCTCCTTGCCCGGACTGTCAGCTTAGGTGGATGGCCATGTCTTGGTAGGTTTGCAGTTGTGCCATACTCTTTCCATTTTGGGATGATGGATTGAACAGTGCTCTGTGAAATGTTCAAAGCTTGGGATATTTATTAATAACCTAACCCTGCTTTAACCTCTTCAGATCCGCGCTATTGCCAAATGACGGCAACAGCATGGACCTACATTGCCGGAACGACGTCTATTGACGTCATCCCATGCACGAGCGGCCTGCGCACCCCCTGCAGGGCGCGCGCAGTGCGCTCAGTGATCAGCGAGTCTATGAGACTCGCCTGATCACAGATCAGAGTAAAGGGTCGGTCCCGACCCCTTACCAAATAATCAGGTGTCAGCCAATGACAGCTGATCATGTGATGTAAACAGAGCCGGTAATCGGCTATTTTTCCTCCTCGCGCTGACAGCGTGAAGAGAAAAAAAAAACCCGATCACCGGCGGCCGTGAGAGGGACATCAGTCCCGATCACGGCGATCATCTGCCCCCTGCCAGTGACACAGCAATAGGCATCAGTGCCGCCTACCAGTGCCCACCAGTGTCACCCATCAGTGCCCACAGTGCCATCCATCAGTGCCATCCATCAGTGGCCATCAGTGCCGCCTTATCTGTGCCCATCAGTACCGCCTTATCTGTCCCCATCAGTGCCGCCTAAACTGTGCCTATCAGTGCCACCTAAACTGTGCCTATCCGTGCAGCCTATCAGTGCCCACCAGTGCCGCCTCATCAGCGCATATCAATGAAGGAGAAAAATTACCTGTTTGCAAAATTTTATAACAAACTATAAAACATGATTTTTTTTTTCAAAATTTTCCATCTTTTTTTGTTTGTTTAGCAAAAAATAAAAATCCCAGCTGTGGTTAAATACCACCAAAAGAAAGCTCTATTTGTGGGGAAAAAAATGATAAAAAATTAATTTGGGTACAGTGTTATATGACCGCGCAATTGTCATTCAAAGTGCGACAGCGCTGAAAGCTGAAAATTGGTCTGGGCAGGAGGGGGGTTTAAGTGCCCAGTAAGCAAGTGGTTAAACTTCTCCACAACTTTATCCCTGACCTGTCTGGTGTGTTCCTTGGCCTTCATGTTTGGTTATTCATTAAGGTTCTCTAACAAACCTCTGAGGGCTTCACAGAACAGCTGTAATTATACTGAGAATAACTTACACACAGGTGGATTTTCTTATTAGGTGACTTCTGAAGGCAATTGGTTCGACTAGATTTTAGTTAGGGGTATCAGGGTAAAGGGGGCATAATACAAATGTACGCCACACTTTTCACATATTTATTTGTAAAAAATGTTGATAACCATTTATCATTTTCCTTCCACTTCACAATTATGTGCCACTTTGTGTTGGTCTAACACATAAAATTCCAATAAAATACATTTACGTTTTTGGTTGTAACATGAAAAAGTGTGGAACATTTCAAGAGGTATAAATAATTTTTTAAGGCACTGTACAAGTCTGCATTAAAATCAATGAGAACCAAATCCTAGAAATGGCCATTTTCTAGGTTAATAGGCTATCAAACAATTTGAAAAAAAAAAAAATTATTATTAAAAATTATTTATAGATGTCAAACCGTGTAAAAGAACGCACTTTGCATAGAATGTGATCATCTTTTCAGTACTACACTGTATTTTGCACAAAGTGTAACAAAGTGTCAACCCAGAGTGTGCCAAAACACATAAAAACCACAAACCTTACATCCCTAAGATGAGGCAGAGTGAGCGTATCACATCTGAAAATTAAAAATTTTGTATCGTATTTCAGAAACGGAAGATGGACATAATTAATACATTTGTACCACAGCTTCCAGGACTTTTTAGAAAGTCCACCTTTTCTAAGGTATTGAGTAGGGATGAGCCGAACACCCCCCGGTTCAGTTCGCACCAGAACCTGCGAACAGACCGAAAATTTGCACGAACGTTAGAACCCCATTGACGTCTACGGGACTCGAACGTTCGAAATCAAAAGTGCTCATTTTAAAGGCTAATTTGCATGGTATTGTCCTAAAAAGGATTTGGGGACCTGGGTCCTACCCCAGGGGACATGTATCAATGCAAAAAAAACTTTTAAAAACGGTCGTTTTTCCGGGAGCAGTGATTTTAATGATGGTTAAAGTAAAAAATAAAAAAAGTGAAATATTCCTTTAAATATCGTACCTGGGGGATGTCTATAGTATGCCTGTAAAGTAGCGCGTGTTTCCCGTGTTTAGAACAGTCCCTGCACCAAATGTCATTTTTAAAGGAAAAAATCTCATTTAAAACTGCTTGCGGGTTTAATGTAATGTCGGGTCCTGGCAATATGGATGAAAATCAGTGAGACAAACGGCATGGGTACCCCCCAGTCCATTACCAGGCCCTTTGGGTCTTGTATGGATATTAAGGGGAACCCCGCACCCAAATTAAAATAAGGAAAGGTGTGGGGCCACAAGGCTCTATATACTCTGAACAGCAGTATACAGGCGGTGCAAACAAGACAGGGACTGTAGGTTTGTTGTTAAGTAGAATCTGTTTGTCATTTTGAACGGGTACATTTTTAACGTGTTTAGCTCCAGCCAAAAAATCTTTTTTAAGCTTTTTGAAAAACATAGGGAAGGGTTATCACCCCTGTGACATTTGTTTTGCTGTCTGTGCTCCTCTTCAGAAGATTTCACCTCACTTTTTGTCCCAATGACAAATGTTTTTTGAAAATTTGGGGTTTTTTGTGGAACAAGGATTGGAAAACATCGGTGGAAAGGAGAAATGTTTTTCCCATATTAACTCTTACAGGAGAGAATTTCCCTTCCTAGGGGTAGATTTCATCTCACTTCCTGTTGTCTCCTTCCGTTTGCAAGTAGGAGTCGTTTGTAAGTTAGATGTTTGAAAGTAGGGGCCTGCCCTATATACTCAGCAGAAATTTGGCCCTTAGGTGTTGTTGTGGCCACAACAACGTAAGCCCTCACTGGGCCCTGCTGTGAAATATTAGATCAAGAATTGTAATTACATGCCCCTGTTGAACAGGGGCAGAAAAACTGGGCCTTTGGTGGTGGTGGTGGTGGTGCTGGTGCCACAACACTGTAAGTCCTCACTCGCTCTTGGTGGGTGCAGAAATGGGCCCTGCTGTGAAATATTAGATCAAGAATTGTAATTACATGCCCCTGTTGAACAGGGGCAGAAAAATTGGGCCTTTGGTGGTGGTGGTGCTGGTGCCACAACACTGCAACCCCTCACAGACACTCTAGTTGGAACGCAGGAACGAGCCCTGCTGCAAAGTATTGCATCAAGAATTGTAATTACACGCCCCTGTTAAACAGAGGCAGAAAAATTGGGCCTTAGGCACTGGTGCTGGTGCTACAACACTGCAACCCCTCACAGACACTTTAGTTGGAACGCAGGAACGAGCCCTGCTGCAAAGTATTGCATCAAAAATTGTAATTACACGCCCCTGTTAAACAGGGGCAGAAAAATTGGGCCTTAGGCACTGGTGCTGGTGCCACAACACTGCAACCCCTCACAGACACTCTAGTTGGAACGCAGGAACGAGCCCTGCTGCAAAGTATTGCATCAAAAATTGTAATCACACGCCCCTGTTAAACAGGGGCTGAAAAATTGTGCCTTAGGCATTGGTGGTGGCGCCCAGAACCAAAAATGTTCTTTCAAGCTATCAGCGTGATGATTGAGGAGGAAGAGGATAATTACTCAGGGATAGTCACTCAGCATCAGCATAGGCAGTCTTTGAAGGGATCTGAGATTTCAAAAAAAATTATTCGGTTACATCAGCATCAGGTGCTTGGTAGCTGGTGGTGATCCAAGACTGATTCATTTTTATGAAGGTCAGTCGATCGACCGAGTCGGTGGACAGACGCACCCTGTGATCGGTTACAAAGCCTCCAGCAGCACTGAATGTGCGTTCTGAAAGAACGCTGGATGCAGGACAGGCCAGTAGCTCAATTGCATACTGTGCAAGCTCTGGCCAGTGATCCATCCTCAAGACCCAGTAACCCAGAGGATTTTCGGTGGGAAAGGTGTCCAAGTCTGATCTTGCCCCTAGGTATTCCTGCACCATGTAAAACAGACTCTGGCGATGGTTGCTGGAACCGATCATACCTTGGGGCCGCGGACCAAAAAATTGTCTGAACGCATCGGTCAGACGGCCACCTTCTCCACCGCTCCTTCTTTGACTGACCGAAGCCTCAGCAACACGTTGTCCAGAAACAGGAGTTTGTAACCTCCCAGTCTCTGGGAACTCGTTGCACAGACCTTTCTGCAAGGCCTCCCGAAGATGTTTCATCCTCTGCTCCCTCTGCGATGGCAAGATAAGGTCCGCAACCTTACCCTTGTAACGTGGATCAAGGAGGGTTGCCAGCCAGTATTGGTCCTTCTCCTTGATACCACGAATACGAGGATCCTTACGCAGGCTTTGCAGGATCAGGGAGGCCATGCAGCGTAGGTTTGCTGAGGCATTCGGTCCGGAGTCCTCTGGGTCACTAAGGACGACATGGTCCGCAGCCACCTCCTCCCAGCCACGTACAAGTCCATGTGTTTCTTGGGACTGATCCCTTAAAGACTGCTGCTGATGCTGAGTGCCAGGCTCCACCTCCATACTGACACAATCTTCCTCCTCCTCCTCCTCCTCCTCGTCCTCTTCCTGTGTGATCGGCGGGCATGCAGAAACACTGTCTGGATAAAGGGGGCCTTGAGAGCTAAGGAAGTCCTCCTCTTCCTGCCTCTGTTCTGCCTCAAGTGCCCTGTCCATTATTCCACGCAGCGTGTGCTCCAACAGGTGGACAAGGGGGACAGTGTCACTGATGCATGCACTGTCACTGCTCACCATCCTCATGGCCTCCTCAAATGGTGACAGGACAGTGCATGCATCCCTGATCATGGCCCACTGGCGTGGGGAAAAAAAACAAGCTCCCCTGACCCTGTCCTGGTGTCATAGTCACACAGGTACTCATTGATGGCCCTCTGCTGCATGTGCAGCCGCTGCAGCATGGCCAACGTTGAGTTCCACCTGGTGGGCATGTCACAGATTAGGCGGTTCTTGGGCAGGTTAAACTCCTTTTGGAGGTCCGTCAGCCGAGCACTGGCATTATATCACCGGCGGAAATGCACACAGACTTTCCTGGCCTGCCTCAGGACATCCTGTAAGCCCGGGTACCTGCCCAAGAACCGCTGCACCACCAAGTTAAGGACGTGAGCCAAACAGGGCACATGGGTCATTTGTCCCTGTCGGAGGGCAGAGAGGAGGTTGGTGCCATTGTCGCAAATCACCATTCCTGCCTTAAGTTGGCATGGTGTCAACCACCTCTGAACCTGCCCCTGCAGAGCTGACAGAACCTCTGCCCCAGTGTGGCTCCTGTCCCCCAAGCACACCAGCTCAAGCACCGCATGGCATCTTTTGGCCTGCGTACTTGCGTAGCCCCTTGAATGGCTACGGAGCACCGCTGCTTCCAAGGACAAAGCACAGGAAGAGGCCATGGAGGAAGAAGAAGAGGAGGGGGTGGAGGAGAGAGGTGTGTCACAATCATTAGCATTTTGGAGGCGTGGTGGCGGAACAACCTCCAACACTACTGCACCTTGTCCTGCATCCTTCCAGCTGCCAGCAGAGTCACCCAATGCGCCGTGAAACTTAAGTAACATCCCTGTCCATGCCTGCTGGACCATGAGTCAGCGGTAATATGCACCTTACCGCTGACCGCCCTGTCCAGCGAGGCATGGACATTGCCTTCCACATGCCGGTAGAGAGCCGGAATCGCCTTCCGTGAGAAAAAGTGGTGTTTGGGTACCTGCCACTGAGGAACCGCACATTCCACAAACTCACGGGAGGGGGCAGAGAGTCTACCAACTGAAAAGGCAGCAGTTGAAGTGCTAGCAATTTTGCCAAGCTAGCATTCAACCGCTACGCATGTGGATGGCTGGGAGCAAACTTCTTTCGGCGGTGCAGCAGCTGGGGCAGGGAAATTTGCCTGGTACAATCTGACGTCGGTGTACCAAAAGCAGATTGCCCACAAGTACTTGGCTGTGACACACCTAATTCTACACCTTCATTCCTCTCAGTGCAGGTCTCAGAGAGGACTGAAGGTATAGTGGGGTTGGAGATCTCAGCTGATGAGGAGCAAGGAGAAGTCCTCTTTGTTCTTTGGTGTGGGTCTTTTAGATACGCTTGCCAACAAACTGCATGGCAGGTCAACATATGTCTGGTCAAGCATGTGGTACCCAAGCGGGAGATGTTTTGGCCACGCAAGATACGCTTGAGACATATGTTGCAAATAGCAGCGGTGCGATCTGATGCACTCATCTCAAAAAAGGCCCACACCAAAGAACTTTTTGAATAACGCGCAGAGACTGCAGCGCCCTGCACATGTGGAGCTTTGGGGTGTGATGCAGTCAATGTGCTGCCCTTAGGCTGGCCCCTGGAGGGCATCATGCCTCGTTGGTGATGTGCCGCCTCCTCCTCCTCCTCCTCTCTCCTATCAGGCACCCACGTTGAGTCAGTGACCTCATCATCCCCTCCCTCCTCATCACTGGAGCAAACCTGGCAGTATGCTGCAGCATGACTGCCAGATTGCTGTCCTTCTTGGGCACCCCCTCTGTCTGCGCTCATGTTACTGTCTTCATCGAGCTCAGTATCATCATCAGAGCCTTCCAAACGCTGGGCATCCTCCTGGAGCATGTACCCAACACTGTGGTCAAACAGTTCGAGGGACTCCTCAGGAGGACATGGTGGGGCTAGGGAAGGAGTCACTGATGACATTGAGCCGAGGGAAGAGGCCGCTGCTTTACCAGACAAAGTACCCTGGGCATGGGTGAGAGAGGATGAGGAGGATGAGGACGGCTTGGTCATCCACTCGACCAAGTCTTCCGCATGTTGTGGCTCAACACGGCCAGCTGCCGAAAAAAAGCCCAAGCGTGTCCCACGGCCACATGCTGATGAGGATGCACCGTCTCCATGACCAGCACTAGACACAGAGCCTGCTTGCCCTCTCTTATTGGCTTGTGACTGTCTGCCTCTCCTTCTTGGCCTTCCAGACATACTAATGGCCTGAAGCTGCACTAAGCTAGGATATGTATATATATATATATATATATATATATATATATATATATGTACTGATACTGCAGCTAGCAAAATCAACTGCCTGCCTGTAGTATGAGAACACCACCAACCTTCTACAGGTAGTTTTAGCTGAACACTGTGAGGTGGACGCACCCCACTAACTTGTAGGTTTAGCTGAACACTGTGAGCAGGACGCACCCCACTAACTTGTAGGTTTAGCTGAACACTGAGCAGGACGCACCCCACTAACTTTTGTAGGTTTAGCTGAACACTGTGAGCAGGACGCACTGCACTAACTGTAAATAGTCTAGCTGCCTGACTGTGGTACTAATAGGATCAAAAGAACACCAGCAATTTTCTTCAGGTAGCTGTATTTACTGTAACAAGACAAGCCTGCCTGTCAGTAAGAAGATAACAGGAACGGATCTAGCTGAACACTGTGAGCAGGACGCACCACACTAACTTGAAGGTTTAGCTGAACACTGAGCATGACGCACCCCACTAACTTTTGTAGGTTTAGCTGAACACTGTGAGCAAGACGCACTGCACTAACTGTAAATAGTCTAGCTGCCTGACTGTGGTACTAATAGGATCAAAAGAACACCAGTAATTTTCTTCAGGTAGCTGTATATACTGTAACAAGACAAGCCTGCCTGTCAGTAGGAAGATAACAGGAACGGATCTAGCTGAACACTGTGAGCAGGAAGCACTGCACTAACTTGTAGGTTTAGCTGAACACTGTGAGGTGGACGCACCACACTAACTTGTAGGTTTAGCTGAACACTGTGAGCAGGACGCACCCCACTAACTTGTAGGTTTAGCTGAACACTGTGAGCAGGACGCACTACACTAACTGTAAATAGTCTAGCTGCCTGACTGTGGTACTAATAGGATCAAAAGAACACCAGTAATTTTCTTCAGGTAGCTGTATATACTGTAACAAGACAAGCCTGCCTGTCAGTAAGAAGATAACAGGAACGGATCTAGCTGAACACTGTGAGCAGGACGCACCGCACTAACTTGAAGGTTTAGCTGAACACTGAGCAAGACGCACCCCACTAACTTTTGTAGGTTTAGCTGAACACTGTGAGCAGGACGCACTGCACTAACTGTAAATAGTCTAGCTGCCTGACTGTGGTACTAATAGGATCAAAAGAACACCAGTAATTTTCTTCAGGTAGTTGTATATACTGTAACAAGACAAGCCTGCCTGTCAGTAAGAAGATAACAGGAACGGATCTAGCTGAACACTGTGAGCAGGACGCACCGCACTAACTTGAAGGTTTAGCTGAACACTGAGCAGGACGCACCCCACTAACTTTTGTAGGTTTAGCTGAACACTGTGAGCAGGACGCACTGCACTAACTGTAAATAGTCTAGCTGCCTGACTGTGGTACTAATAGGATCAAAAGAACACCAGTAATTTTCTTCAGGTAGCTGTATATACTGTAACAAGACAAGCCTGCCTGTCAGTAGGAAGATAACAGGAACGGATCTAGCTGAACACTGTGAGCAGGACGCACTGCACTAACTTGTAGGTTTAGCTGAACACTGTGAGGTGGACGCACCACACTAACTTGTAGGTTTAGCTGAACACTGTGTGCAGGACGCACCCCACTAACTTGTAGGTTTAGCTGAACACTGTGAGCAGGACGCACTGCACTAACTGTAAATAGTCTAGCTGCCTGACTGTGGTACTAATAGGATCAAAAGAACACCAGTAATTTTCTTCAGGTAGCTGTATATACTGTAACAAGACAAGCCTGCCTGTCAGTAAGAAGATAATAGGAACGGATCTAGCTGAACACTGTGAGCAGGACACACCACACTAACTTGAAGGTTTAGCTGAACACTGAGCAGGACGCACCCCACTAACTTTTGTAGATTTAGCTGAACACTGTGAGCAGGACGCACTGTACTAACTGTAAATAGTCTAGCTGCCTGACTGTGGTACTAATAGGATCAAAAGAACACCAGTAATTTTCTTCAGGTAGCTATATATACTGTAACAAGACAAGCCTGCCTGTCAGTAAGAAGATAACAGGAACGGATCTAGCTGAACACTGTGAGCAGGACGCACCGCACTAACTTGAAGGTTTAGCTGAACACTGAGCAGGACGCACCCCACTAACTTTTGTAGGTTTAGCTGAACACTGAGCAGGACGCACTGCACTAACTGTAAATAGTCTAGCTGCCTGACTGTGGTACTAATAGGATCAAAAGAACACCAGTAATTTTCTTCAGGTAGCTGTATATACTGTAACAAGACAAGCCTGCCTGTCAGTAAGAAGATAATAGGAACGGATCTAGCTGAACACTGTGAGCAGGACACACCACACTAACTTGAAGGTTTAGCTGAACACTGAGCAGGACGCACCCCACTAACTTTTGTAGATTTAGCTGAACACTGTGAGCAGGACGCACTGTACTAACTGTAAATAGTCTAGCTGCCTGACTGTGGTACTAATAGGATCAAAAGAACACCAGTAATTTTCTTCAGGTAGCTGTATATACTGTAACAAGACAAGCCTGCCTGTCAGTAAGAAGATAACAGGAACGGATCTAGCTGAACACTGTGAGCAGGACGCACCGCACTAACTTGAAGGTTTAGCTGAACACTGAGCAGGACGCACCCCACTAACTTTTGTAGATTTAGCTGAACACTGTGAGCAGGACGCACTGCACTAACTGTAAATAGTCTAGCTGCCTGACTGTGGTACTAATAGGATCAAAGGAACACCAGTAATTTTCTTCAGGTAGCTGTAAATACTGTAACAAGACAAGCCTGCCTGTCAGCAGGAAGATAACAAGAACGGATCTAGCTAAACTGAATACAATGTATATATATATATATATGCCACACCTGGGATGCATATATATACACAATACACTGTAAGTGCAGCTAACTGACTGACTGTTCTGCCTAATCTATCTAACTCAAATCAAATGTCACCGTCTGTCTCTCTCTCTCTCTCAATTTACGCCGGAACACACACTACACAGGGCCGCCGTGCAGGCGGCCTTATATAGTGTGGTGCGTGTACTAAATCCCCTGAGCCATAATTGGCCAAAGCCTCCTTGGCTTTGGCTAATTACGGCTCTCTGTTCAGGCGGCGCTGTGATTGGCCAAGCATGCGGGTCATAGTGCATGCTTGGCCAATCATCAGCCAGCAATGCACTGCGATGCCGCAGTGAATTATGGGCCGTGACGCGCCACACGAATTTGGCGCGAACGGCCCATATCGTTCGCAGTTCGATGAACGATCGAACAGCCGATGTTCGAGTCGAACATGGGTTCGACTCGAACACGAAGCTCATCCCTAGTATTGAGCAGGAAGTCTGGAGTCAAAAACAATTAGGGTATTTTTGTTTAAATTTGAAAAGAAGCAACATTGTACATATTTGAAGCCTTTATTGGATAAGCTGCAATTTCTGAGGGATAGAAAAAGAAGACTGCATCTTGAAATGGAAAATGAGTGTCTTTTCTCATAGACTGAAGATATAGAAAGTTAACTCTCCGGCATACTTCATGCCGCTCTTTTGCCAGCAGAGGTCCGGACTTCCAGCATGCCCAGGGACTGTGACGGCATAAGGGGGTGGGGTCTCCGCCTATATAAGTCACATCGGAGCACTCAGAGACCATTCCAGCCTGAGAGAGTGTCGTGTCAACATGGGAAGAAGAGAAGAAGCCCAGAAGCCAGATGCCAGAAGTCCAGACCTCCACTGGCAAAAGAGCGGCATGAAGACAGCGGAGGACCCGGCAGAAGAACTGGAACACCGGGAGAAGAGGACAGAGGGAGCGGAGAAGAACCAACCGGACGTCGGGAGAAAAGGAACCGGAGGGACCCCCGAAGCCAGAAGAAGACCCTCGAAGCCAGAAGAAGACCCCCGAAGCTGGAAGAAGACCCCCGAAGCTGGAAGAAGACCCCCCCGGAGCTGTCTAATAAATGACTTCAAAAACCTGTGTAGTGTGTTTTATTATTGACACTTTTTCCCTAGGTAAATGGGTAGGGGTACCATGTTCCCCATACTCATTCACATAGGGTGGGGGGCCAGGATCTGGGGGCCCTCTTATTAAAAAGGGGGCTCCCGGATTCTGATAAGCCCCCCGCCCGCAGACCCCGACAACCAACGGCCAGGGTTGTCGGGAAGAGGCCCTTTTCCTCATGAACATGGGGACAAGGTGCTTTGTGGTGGGGGGACCCGTGAGGTGCCCCCTCCCCCAAAGCACCAACCCCCCCATGTTGAGGGCATGCGGCCTGGTACAGTTCAGGAGGGGGGGCGCTCGCTCGTCCCCACCCCCTTTCCTGACAGGCTGGGCTGCGTGCTCAGATTGGAGTCTGGTATGGATTTTGGGAGGGACCCTACACCGATTTTTCGGTGTAGGGGGTTCCCCTTAAAATCCATACCAGACCTAAGGGCCTGGTATGCCCCATGACGGGGCTCGCAAGGTGTCAATCTCGCCGATAAAAGCGGCGAGATTGACTTCCTTTTCTAGTCCCGTCATACCCGAGTCACGATCAAAATGAACGGACTTGTCTGTGTGTGGGCAAGTCCGTTCATTCTGAAAGTCCGCCATAACTCCGGCGAAAGTCCGTCGGAAAGACGGGCAGACCTCGCCTGCCGGAAAGTCCGGTCATGTGTAGGCAAGTCCGTCCGTTCAAAAAGTCCAGCGGTAGTCCACCAGAAGTCCGACCGGAAGAACGTCGGACCAAGTATGCCGGAAAGTCCGCTCGTGTGTACGCTGCATAAGACATGAAATATGAACAAAGCATATCCCTCTATAGTGTGAACTTGTCTCAGTTAACTAATTAAAGGCCTGTACACACACACAAAATACAAAAGTCAGATGGAAAAATTCGTACGACGAGATGTCTGCCGATTTTCGGATCGTTAGTACGGTGCTTTCGACAGCTGATTTTTGCTTTTTCGTCAGACAAAAGCTGGATTTGCAGACTATAAAATTTTTGTCGGATGTGAACTCAATGTCCGATTTTCATTTCATTAGTATGGTTTTCTTATAAAAAAATCGTAAGAGCACGACTACGCATGCTCAGAAATGAAAGAATACATACAAAACTATTTAACACCCTGACGTTGTATTCTGTGGTATGAAAATTTTCATATTGTGCGTAACCACTTCACTTTCGACATGAGACTAGCATGCCACAAAAAACAGACGTTCGGTCGTCTGAAAATCTAAGCGTGTGTACGAGGCTTAAGATTAATTTCTGTCTGCTGATTTGTTCCTCTGCTATCAGCATGAATCAATTCTGCCAAGAGAGGAAAAGGTGACTGGGGAGGGAGCTCTAGCTGATTGATAGCCTCAGCTCTGTTCCTGTGGACTGTGTTTCTTCCCTCCAATCAGCTCTCTGAGCTCTCTTCATTGAGCTCTGCAGAATGTAACTCCAGCTCTCCATCATCTTTTTTCCGACAGCTCAGATAAGCATTATAAATTCTGGATTTCAAGCAGATGTAGAAAAGAGATGCAGATAATGTTGGGCAAACAGTTCAAGCCGAGCAAAAGTTTGGCCTGAACTTTGCCTGTTTGCCATTTCAGCAAACATCAGAATTTGTGGGTAGCTCGGTGGGATGTTCTCCCACAATGCAATACGAGCTTCACAGTGCAATTCAGGGCCCAAATTGGATGACGCCAATTAGGGCTGTCAGAGCTCTGATTGGAGAAAGTGATGGTGACTAGGGATGAGCTTCGTGTTCGAGTCGAACCCATGTTCGACTCGAACATCGGCTGTTCGGTCGTTCACCGAATTCCGAACGTTATGGGCCGTTCTGATGATTGGCCAAGCATGCACTATGACCCGCATGTTTGGCCAATCACAGCGTCGTCGGTAGAGAGGGTGGCTTTGGCCAATTATGGCTCAGGGGGTTTAGAACACGCCCCACACTATATAAGGCCATCTGCACCGCGGCCCTGTGTAGTGTGTGTTCCGGCGTTGCGATACGTAGATAGACAGAGAGACACTGTTATTTCATTTGAGTTAGCTAGATTAGGCAGGACAATCAGTGAGTTAGCTGCACTTACAGTTTATTGTGTATATATATGCATCCTATATTATAATATATATATATATATATATATATATATATATATATATATATTGTATTCAGTTTAGCTAGATCCGTTCCTGTTATCTTCCTACTGACAGGCAGATCTGTCTTGTTACAGTATTTACAGCTACCTGAAGAAAATTTCTGGTGTTCTTTTGATCCTATTAGTACCACAGTCAGGCAGCTAGACTATTTACAGTTTGTGTAGTGTGTCCTGCTCACAGTGTTCAGCTAAAACTACAAGTTAGTGTAGTGAGACCTCTGCACAGTGTTCATCTAAAGCTACTAGTGTAGTGCGTCCTGCTCACAGTGTTCAGCTAAAACTACAAGTTAGTGTGGTGCGTCCTCCTCACAGTGTTCAACTAAACCTACAAGTTATTTTTTTGCGAGCTCTGCACAGTGTTCATCTAAAGCTACAAGTTAGTGTAGTGCGTCCTGCTCGCAGTGTTCAGCTAAAACTACAAGTTAGTGTAGTGAGACCTCTGCACAGTGTTCATCTAAAACTACAAGTTAGTGTAGTGCGCCCTGCTCACAGTGTTCATCTAAAACTACAAGTTAGTGTAGTGCGCCCTGCTCACAGTGTTCAGCTAAAACTACAAGTTAGTGTAGTGAGACCTCTGCACAGTGTTCATCTAAAGCTACCAGTTAGTGTAGTGCGTCCTGCTCACAGTGTTCAGCTAAACCTACAAGTTATTTTTTTGCGAGCTCTGCGCAGTGTTCAGCTAAAGCTACCTGTAGAAGGTTGGTGGTGTTCTCTCACTACAGGCAGGCAGTTGATTTTGCTAGCTGCAGTATCAGTACATATATATATAGTGCAGCTACAGGCCATTAGTATGTCTGGAAGGCCAACAAGGAGAGGCAGACAGTCACAAGCCAATAAAAGAGGGCAAGCAGGCTCTGTGTCTAGTGCTGGTCGTAGAGACGGTGCATCCTCATCAGCACGTGGCTGTGGGACACGCTTGGCCTTTTTTTCGGCAGCTGGCCGTGTTGAGCCGCAACATGCGGAAGACTTGGTCGAGTGGATGACCAAGTCGTCCTCATCCTCCTCATCCTCTCTCACCCATGCTCAGGGTACTTTGTCTGGCAAAGCAGCGGCCTTTCCCTCGGCTCAATGTCATCAGTGACTCCTCCCCAAGCACCACTCTGTCCTCCTGAGGAGTTCCGCGAACTGTTTGACCACAGTGTTGGGTACATGCTCCAGGAGGATGCCCAGCGTTTGGAAGGCTCTGATGATGATACTGAGCTTGATGAAGGCAGTAACGTGAGCATGGACAGAGGGGGTGCCCAAGAAGGACAGCAATCTGGCAGTCATGCTCCCCCTGCTGCAGCATACTGCCAGGTTTGCTCCAGTGATGAGGAGGGAGGGGATGATGAGGTCACTGACTCAACGTGGGTGCCTGATAGGAGAGAGGAGGAGGAGGAGGAGGCACATCACAAATGAGGCAGGATGCTCTCCAGGGGCCAGCCTAAGGGCAGCACACTGACTGCATCACACCCCAAAGCTCCACATGTGCAGGAGCTGCAGTCTCTGCGCGTTATTCAAAAAGTTCTTTGGTGTGGGCCTTTTTTGAGACAAGTGCATCAGATCGCACCGCTGCTATTTACAACATATGTCTCAAGCGTATCTCGCGTGGCCAAAACATCTCCCGCTTGGGTACCACATGCTTGACCAGACATATGTTAACCTGCCATGCAGTTCGTTGGCAAGCGTATCTAAAAGACCCACACCAAAGAACAAAGAGGACCTCTCCTTGCTCCTCATAAGCTGAGATCTCCAACCCCACTATACCTTCAGCCCTCTCTGAGACCTGCACTGAGAGGAATGAAGGTGTAGAATTAGGTGTGTCACAGCCAAGTACTTGTGGGCAATCTGCTTTCGGTACATCAACGTCAGATTGTACCAGGCAAATTTCCCTGCCCCAGCTGCTGCACCGCCGAAAGAAGTTTGCTCCCAGCCAACCACATGCCCAGCGGTTGAATGCTAGTTTGGCAAAATTGCTAGCACTTCAACTGCTGCCTTTTAAGTTGGTAGACTCTGCCCCCTTCCGTGAGTTTGTGGAATGTGCGGTTCCTCAGTGGCAGGTACCCAAACACCACTTTTTCTCACGGAAGGCGATTCCGGCTCTCTACCGGCATGTGGAAGGCAATGTCCATGCCTCGCTGGCCAGGGCGGTCAGCGGTAAGGTGCATATTACTGCTGACTCATGGTCCAGCAGGCATGGACAGGGACGTTACCCAAGTTTCACAGCGCATTGGGTGACTCTGCTGGCAGCTGGGAAGGATGCAGGACAAGGTACAGTAGTGTTGGAGGTTGTTCCACCACCACGCCTCCAAAATGCCACTACTAATGATTGTGACACACCTCTCTCCTCCACCCCCTCCTCTTCTTCTTCCTCCATGGCCTCTTCCTGTGCTTTGTCCTCGGAACCAGCGGTGCTCCGTAGCCGTTCAAGGGGCTACGCAAGTACGCAGGCCAAAAGATGCCATGCGGTGCTTGAGCTGGTGTGCTTGGGGGACAGGAGCCACACTGGGGCAGAGGTTCTGTCAGCTCTGCAGGGGCAGGTTCAGAGGTGGTTGACGCCACGCTAACTTAAGGCAGGAATGGTGGTTTGCGACAATGGCACCAACCTCCTCTCTGCCGTCCGACAGGGACAAATGACCCATGTGCCCTGTTTGGCTCACGTCCTTAACTTGGTGGTGCAGCAGTTCTTGGGCAGGTACCCAGGCTTACAGGATGTCCCGAGGCAGGCCAGGAAAGTCTGTGTGCATTTCGGCCGGTCATATAATGCTAGTGCTCGGCTGGCGGACCTCCAAAAAGGAGTTTAACCTGCCCAAGAACCGCCTAATCTGTGACATGCCCACTAGGTGGAACTCAACGTTGGCCATGCTGCAGCGGCTGCACATGCAGCAGAGGGCCATCAATGAGTACCTGTGTGACTATGACACCAGGACAGGGTCAGGGGAGCTTGTTTTTTTTCCCCACGCCAGTGGGCCATGATCAGGGATGCATGCACTGTCCTGTCACCATTTGAGGAGGCCATGAGGATGGTGAGCAGTGACAGTGCATGCATCAGTGACACTGTCCCCCTTGTCCACCTGTTGGAGCACACGCTGCGTGGAATAATGGACAGGGCACTTGAGGCAGAACAGAGGCAGGAAGAGGAGGACTTCCTTAGCTCTGAAGGCCCCCTTTATCCAGACAGTGTTCCTGCGTGCCCGCCGATCACACAGGAAGAGGACGAGGACGAGGAGGATGAGGACGAGGAGGAGGAGGAAGATTGTGTCAGTATGGAGGTAGAGCCTGGCACTCAGCATCAGCAGCAGTCTTTAAGGGATCAGTCCCAAGAAACACATGGACTTGTACGTGGCTGGGAGGAGGTGGCTGCGGACCATGTCGTCCTTAGTGACCCAGTGGACTCCGGACCGAATGCCTCAGCAAACCTAAGCTGCATGGCCTCCCTGATCCTGCAAAGCCTGCGTAAGGATCCTCGTATTCGTGGTATCAAGGAGAAGGACCAATACTGGCTGGCAACCCTCCTTGATCCACGTTACAAGGGTAAGGTTGCAGACCTTATCTTGCCATCGCAGAGGGAGCAGAGGATGAAACATCTTCGGGAGGCCTTGCAGAAAGGTCTGTGCAACGTGTTCCCAGAGACTGGGAGGTTACAAACTCCTGTTTCTGGACAACGTGTTGCTGAGGCTTCGGTCAGTCAAAGAAGGAGCGGTGGAGAAGGTGGCCGTCTGACCGATGCGTTCAGACAATTTTTTGGTCCGCAGCCCCAAGGTATGATCGGTTCCAGCAACCATCGCCAGCGTCTGTCTTACATGGTGCAGGAATACCTAGGGGCAAGATCTGACTTGGACACCTTTCCCACCGAAAATCCTCTGGGTTACTGGGTCTTGAGGATGGATCACTGGCCAGAGCTTGCACAGTATGCAATTGAGCTACTGGCCTGTCCTGCATCCAGCGTTCTTTCGGAACGCACATTCAGTGCTGCTGGAGGCTTTGTAACCGATCACAGGGTGCGTCTGTCCACCGACTCGGTCGATCGACTGACCTTCATAAAAACGAATCAGTCTTGGATCACCACCAGCTACCAAGCACCTGATGCTGATGTAACCGAATAATTTTTTTTGAAATCTCAGATCCCTTCAAAGACTGCCTATGCTGATGCTGAGTGACTATCCTGAGTAATTATCCTCTTGCTCCTCAATGATCACGCTGATAGTTTGTAAGAACATTTTTGGTTCTGGGCGCCACCACCAGTGCCCAAGGCCTAATTTTTCAGCCCCTGTTTAACAGGGGCATGTAATTACAATTTTTGGTGCAATACTTTGCAGCACGGCTCGTTCCTGCGTTCCAACTAGAATATCTGTGAGGGGTTGCAGTGTTGTGGCACCAGCACCACCACCACCAAAGGCCCAATTTTTCTGCCCTTGTTCAACAGGGGCATGTAATTACAATTCTTGATCTAATATTTCACAGCAGGGCCCTGTGAGGGCTTACAGTGTTGTGGCCACAACAACACCTAAG
Source organism: Aquarana catesbeiana (assembly GCF_042186555.1). Lineage (NCBI taxonomy): Eukaryota > Metazoa > Chordata > Amphibia > Anura > Ranidae > Aquarana > Aquarana catesbeiana. The sequence goes on along the minus strand of NC_133327.1, from coordinate 4,578,551 downwards.
GCCCAAATTTATGCTGAGTATATAGGGCAGGCCCCTACTTTCAAACATCTAACTTACAAAGGACTCCTACTTGCAAACGGAAGGAGACAACAGGAAATGAGATGAAATCTACCCCTAGGAACGGAAATTCTCTCCTGTAAGAGTTAATATGGAAAAAACATTTCTCCTTTCCACTGTTGCTTTCCAATCCTTGTTCCACAAAAAAAACCCAAATTTTCAAAAAACATTTGTTATTGGGACAAAAAGTGAGGTGAAATCTTCTGAAGAGGAGGACAGACAGCAAAACAAATGTCACAGGGGTGATAACTCTTCCCTATGTTTTCCAAAAAGCTTAAAAAAGATCTTTTGGCTGGAGCTAAACACGTTAAAAATGTACCCGTTCAAAATTACAAACAGATTCTACTTAACAACAAACCTACAGTCTCTGTCTTGTTTGCACCGCCTGTATACTGCTGTTCAGAGTACAGAGCCTGTATACTGCGGTTTCCTTTTTTAATTTTAGGTGCGGGGTTCCCCTTAATATCCATACAAGACCCAAAGGGCCTGGTAATGGACTAGGGGGTACCCATGCCATTTGTCTCACTGATTTTCATCCATATTGCCAGGACCCGACATTACATTAAAGCCGCAAGCAGTTTTAAATGACCTTTTTTTTCTTTAAAAATGACATTTTGTGCAGGGACTGTTCTAAGCACGGGAAACACGCGCCACTTTACAGGCATACTATAGACACCCCCCAGGTACGATATTTAAAGGAATATTTCACTTTTTTTTTTACTTTAAGCATCATTAAAATCACTGCTCCCGAAAAAAGGGCCGTTTTTAAAAGTTTTTTTTGCATTGATACATGTCCCCTGGGGCAGGACCCGGGTCCCCAAACCCTTTTTAGGACAATAACATGCAAATTAGCCTTTAAAATGAGCACTTTTGATTTTGAACGTTCAAGTCCCATAGACGTGAATGGGGTTCTAACGTTCGTGCGAATTTTCGGTCCGTTCGCAGGTTCTGGTGCGAACCAAACTGGGGGGTGTTCGGCTCATCCCTAATGGTGACTTTCTTCAATCATGGCTCAGTGCTCATAGTCCCATACCACACTATAAAAGGTAACTTCCCATAGCCAGCTCTTGTATTATTGTGTCGGAGCGGGGATAGAGCACAGCTCAGTTTGCAACTAGCAGTTAGTGTGTTTAATTATTGTGATTAGAGTGTTAGTTTTGTGTTGGTATAATGTGTCAGTGTAGTGCAGTGCAGTGTTTAACCACTTGCCGACTAGCCGCCGTCATTATACAACAGCAGGTTGGCTCACTTCCGTGTATCTTCGTACGTAGTAAGTTGGCTCTTTTAACAGCCATAGCAGGTACTTGCACGTGCCTGCAGGACGGTGGGGGACCTGATGCGTGTGGCTGGCAACCACGATTTCTGCCAGCCACCCGCGATCGCGGGCATGAGAGCCAGAATGGGGATCTGTATATGTAAACACACAAATCACCGTTCTGACAGGGGAGGAGAGACAGATCTGCTGTTCCTAGAAATTAGGAACAGCGATCTGTCTCCTTGTCCAGTCAGTCCCATCCCCCCACAATTAGAAACACACATGAGGGAACACATGTAACCCCTTGATCACCCCCCTAGTGTTAACCCCTTCCCTGCCATTGACATTTACACAGTAATCAGTGCATTTTTATAGCACTGATTGCTGTATAAATGCCAATGGTCCCAAAAAAGTGTCAAAAGTGTCCGATCTCTCCACCACAATGTTGCAGTCCCGCTAAAATCAAAGTTAACCGACATTACTAGTAAAAAAAAAAATATATCAAAAATGCCATAAATCTATCCCCTATTTTGTAGACACTATAACGTTTGCAAAAACCAATCAATATACGCTTATTGCGATTTTCTTTTACTAAAAATATGTAGAAGAATATATATTGGCCTAAACTGATGAAGAAATGTTTTTTTTTTTAAATTGTGTAGGATATTTATATTTTTTACTTTTTGCTATAATATCGGTGTATAACACGTACAGGTGTATAACAAGCACCCCAATTTAAGAGGGAAGTTTCAGGATTTTTTTTTTTTTAAATAAACCACTTTGAAGCAAAATAATGATAATTTCCAGACAATAGAATTATTTTTTTTAAATGGTGTAGGCTACCCCAACCCCCCCCCCCCCCCCAGTCCATACCAGGCCCTTCAGGTCTGGTATGGATTTTAAGGCCAACATTAAAAAAACGGTGTGGGGTCCCCCCAAAATCCATACCAGACTTTTATCCAAGCATGCAGCCTGGCAGGTCAGAAAAGGGGGGGACCCATACCAGGCTACATGCCGTCAAAATGGGGGGGTTCTTGTTGATGGGGACAAGGGCCTCCTCCCAACAACCCTAGGCTGTGGTTGTCGGGGTCTGTAGGTGAGGGGCTTATCAGAATCTGGACCTCCCCCTTTAACAAGACGTCACATAATCTTAGAAGGGGGCGTTGTCACCAGGTGCCTGTATAAGAACTGTTAAAGCGAAGAGAGTGCATACGACAGGTAGCCTCTTAGGAGGTTAAGCATTTTGTGAATTATTTCCCAGTTTTCGGGTCCGGTGGGCATCGTGATTGATGATGGATGTACATCATGGGACATTTTTTTTTTAACTAACAGACTTGACAAAAACTGTTTCCTGTGGTTTTTACGTTTAAAAAAAAATTTGGTGAAAGGGGGGGCCGGGATCTGGGGGGCCCCTTGTTAACCACTTGCTGCCCGCCCACCGTCATATGATGGCGGGACGGTGCAGCTGTTATCCTGGGCTGCCGTCATGACACGACGGCCTTACAGGCCCCCCAGTGGGCGTGCCCAGGGGCCGCGATGTCCGCCGGGCACCTGTGATTGCCCGGTAACTGAGCAGGACCGTGGATCTGTGTGTATGTAAACACACAGATCCACGTCCTGTCAGGTGGGAGGAGACCGATGGTGTGTTCCTTGTACAGAGGAACACCGATCGGTCTCCTCCCCTTGTGAGTCCCCTCCCCCCACAGTTAGAATCACTCCTTAGGAACATAATTAACCCCTACAGCGTGCCCTCCTGGTTAACCCCTTCATTGTCAGGCACATTTATACAGTAATCAATGCATTTTTATAGCACAGATCTCTGTATAAATGTGAATGGTCCCAAAAATGTGTCAAAAGTGTCCAATGTGTCCGCCGCAATATCGCAGTCACAATAAAAATCGCAGATCGCTGCCATTACTAGTAAAAAAAAAAAAAATGCTATAAAATCTATCCCCTTATTTTGTAGACGCTATAACTTTTGCGCAAACCAATAAATATACGCTTATTGCAATATTTTTTACCAAAAATATGTAAAAGAATACGTATTGGCCTAAACTGAGGAAAAAAATTTATGAAAAAAAAAAATTTGGATAATTATTATAGTAAAAAGTAAAAAATATTGTATTTTTTTCAAACTTGTCACTCTTGTTTTGTTTATAGAGCAAGAAATAAAAACCGCAAGGGTGATCAAATACCGCTGAAAGCTGAAAATTGGCTTGGGCAGGAAGGGGGTGAAAATGCCCTGTATAGAAGTGGCTAAAGGGGGCTTCCAGATTCCAATAAGCCCCCAACCCGCAGACCCCAACAACCACAGCCCAAGGTTGTCAGGAAGAGCCCCCCTTCCCCAAAGCACCCATCCCCCAATGTTGATGGGATTATGGCCTGGTATGGTTCAGGAGGGAGGACGCTCACTTGCCCCCCCCCTTTTCTGACCTGCCGGGCTGCATGCTCAGATAGGCATCTGGTATGGATTTTGGGGGGGACTCCATGCTGTTTTTTTTTTTGCATTTTGGCACAGGGTTCCCCTTAAAATCCATACCAGACCCGAAGGGCCTGGTATAGACTGGGGGGAAACCATACCCCGTTTTATTAACATTTTTCTATTTATTTTTTCTTTATCCTTACATTCATCTTTCAGTTGGGAAGCCCGCTGACAGATGACTCCTGGTTGTTAAGGATGTGGGTGGCCGGCTTCCCGAGTCGCTGCTTAACAACCAGCTATTTCTTATTTTTTATTTATTTTTATTTATTTCAGGTACTTATATAGCGCCGTCAATTTACGCAGCGCTTTACATATACATTGTACATTCACATCAGTCCCTACCCTCAAGGAGCTTACAATGTAAGGTCCCTAACTCACATTCATACATACTAGGGACAATTTAGACAGGATCCAATTAACCTACCAGCATGTCTTTGGAGTGTGGGAGGAAACCGGAGTACCCGGAGGAAACCCACGCAGGCACAGGGAGAACATGCAAACTCCTGGCAGGTAGCGTCGTGGCTGGGATTCGAACCAGCGACCCTTCTTACTGCTAGGCGAAAGTGCTACCCACTACACCACTGTGCCGCCCCTGTGCCGCCCCCCAAGATTTCTTCACACAGAACTTGAATCAGTCGATCATTTTTTAACCGATCCGAATTCTAATCGTTCTGAAAAGTTGGAATTTGTTCGAAAATTCATAAATTTAAATTAATTTTAACAAAAACAAAATTTACCAGAAACAAAACTAAACGATTTCTGAAACCAAACTAAATGAATTCCATAAGGAAGCTAAATTAGTAAGATAACAAATCTATCTGAAACAAAACAAAACAAATGTTTCTGTTCTGCACATGTCTACCTCCCACCACTCAGCCCATTGGCAAGAGCACCTGAAAGTCACACACAAGGGACACAATTCTTCTCCTCCTTACTCCTCACCTCTTATGTCTAACTCCACTATATCCTATGACCTCTCAGCAGCCTCCACTGACAGGGATGATGGTATAGCAAAGGGTGTCACAGGTCCTTGCAGGTCATCTACCAGCAGTACACCACCAGCTGTAGGTTATAGCAGGCAAATTTCTTTGCCCCAACTGTTGCAGCACAAAAAAATACACCCCTTGCACCCACATGCCCAGCATCTAAATTCCAGCTTTTCAAAATTGCTGGCTTTGTGTCTGGTCTTTGTGTCTGGTGGATTCTGCCCCTTCTGTGAATCTGCAGAATGTGCTGTTCCACAAAGGCAGGTTCCCAGTCACTGTTTCTTTTTAGGTAAGGCCATTCCAGCTCTGTACCATCACATGGAAGGCAATGCTTTGGCATCGTTGAACAAGGTAGTCAGCCACAAGGTCCACCTTACTGCTGACACATGGTCCAGCAAGCATGGTCAGGGGCGATATATTTAGTTCACAGCAAACTGGGAAAACTCTGCATGCAACTAGGAGGGATGCAGGGCAGGGGTCAGTGCTGGAGCTAGTTTTGCTGCTGTGTCTTCATACAACTCCAGCCCATCCTTCTCCTCCATGCTCTTCTCTCCCCGTGCCCTCCTCTGCTTGATTGTCCTATGAACCACCAGTACAGGGGGTCATTCAACGAATCAGGCTAAAAGATGCCATGAGTGCTTTAGCTGGTCTGTCTAGAGGACAAGAGCCACACTGGAGCAGAGATTCTTTCAGCTTTACAGGGCCAGGAATAGTGGTGTGCGATAATGGCACTAACCTTCTGTCCACCCTTCGACAGGAAAAGTTAACACATGTGCCATCCCTCACATGTCCCCAAATTGGTGGTACGGCGTTTCTTAGACAGGTATCCAAGTTTGCAAGAGTTTCTAAAGCAGGCCAGAAGAGTCTATAGCCATTTCAGGCAGTCATATAGAGCCAGTGCTTGGTTGGCCAAAATTCAGCATGAATTCCACCTGCCTGTAGACTGTGACATGCCCACCAGGTGGAACTCAACTTTGGCAATGCTGTAGTGGCACATGCAGCAGAGGGCCGTCAATGAGTACCTGTTTGAGTATGACACAAGGACAGGATCAGGAGGCCTCAGCTTTTTTTCCCCACACCAATTGCTGCTGATAAATGATGCATGCACTGTACTGTCACCATTTGAGGAGGTAACAAGGATGGTGAGCCATGACAATGCATGCATCAGTGACACAATCCATGTTGTGTTCCTACTGGAGCGTACTCTGTGTGGCATTATGGACAGGGCACTCAAGGCAGAACAGCGGGAGGAAGAGGTAGACTTCCTTTCCTCTCAAGGCCCACTTTATGCAGACACCATTCTTGCGACACCACATAACACACATAAGAGGAGGGAAGAGGAGGATTTTGTCAGTTTTGGAGGCATAAATGCAGAGAAAGACATACGTCAAACTTTAGGAGATGGTTGTCAATCCTCAGAAACCTTGGGAGTAGTATGTGGCTGGAAGGAGGCAGTTCCAGATACTGTAATCCTCAGTGGCCCTGGGGACTCTGCTTCTCATGCCTCTGCAAACTTGTGGTGCAAAGGCTCCCTTATTCTTCAAAGCCTGTGAAAGGACCCGAGAATTTGTAGCATCAAGGAGATGGATCATTATTGGTTGGCAACCCTCCTTGACCACAGTTACAAGGGGAAAGTCTCAGAACTCATCCAGCCCTAGCAGAGGGAGCACAGGATGAAATATCTTGAGGACATCTTAAAGTGGAGAAAACCCCTTTCCAGACACTTGTAAGTTAGTCTAACGAAAAAGCAAATTTTTTATGCTTCTGTTGGTCAAAAGAGGAGTGGTAGAGAAGGGGTCTGCCTCAGTGATAATATATATAACAGTTGAACCACGCTGTCTCTTTAAATGCTGTGTTAGCAGCTGGCACAGCAAAAGATCAATTTGCACAGTAAAAAACTGTAAGAAAGTGCAGAACTATTGTGATGTCAGTAGAATAGACAGCAAACTGATATAACTACATACTCAGTAAAGTGACCTCATATGCAAGTGAAACAAGCGCTAATAGCAAATGTAAATCTATGTTCTATGATGGAAAGGTCATACAATCCCCATGCAGTCATATAGACCAAAAGTTAACAAACAATATTGAAAAAATAATACTATGAAACAAAAAGAGAATATGTGCATTCATGAGTAAACATCAAAGTCCATGACGACATGGTGACTTGAAAAACTTGGTGCAGACACTTTGTCAGTAGGGATGAGCTTTGCGTTCGAGTCGAACCCATATTCATCTCGAACATCGCATGTTCACTCATTCGTAGAATTTCGAACGTTATGGGCCGTTCGCGCCAAATTCGAGTGGCGCATCACGGCCCATAATTCACTGCGGCATCGCAGTGCATTGCTGGCTGATGATTTACCGAGCATGCACTATGACCCGCATGCTTGGCCAATCACAGTGCCGTCTGTACAGAGAGCCGTAATTGGCCAAAGCCTTTGGCCAATTATGGCTCAGGGGGTTTAGTACACGCCCCACACTATATAAGGCCGCCTGTGTGGTGGCCTTGTGTAGTGTGTTGCGGCAGCAGCGGAGAGATAGACAGAGACAGTGTCATTTGATTTAAGTTAGAGTAGGCAGATGAGTCAGTTAGCTGCACTTATAGTGTATTGTGTATATATATATATATATATATGCATCCTAGGTGTTGTATATATATATACACAGTGGGGACGCAAAGTATTCAGACCCCCTTAAATTTTTCACTCTGTTATATTGCAGCCATTTGCTAAAATCATTTAAGTTCATTTTTTCCCCTCATTAATGTACACACAACACCCCATATTGACAGAAAAACACAGAATTGTTGACATTTTTGCAGATTTATTAAAAAAGAAAAACTGAAATATCACATGGTCCTAAGTATTCAGACCCTTTGCTGTGACACTCATATTTAACTCAAGAGCTGTCCATTTCTTCTGATCATCCTTGAGATGGTTCTACACCTTCATTTGAGTCCATCTGTGTTTGATTATACTGATTGGGCTTGATTAGGAAAGCCACACACCTGTCTATATAAGACCTTACAGCTCACAGTGCATGTCAGAGCAAATGAGAATCATGAGGTCAAAGGAACTGCCTGAAGAGCTCAGAGACAGAATGTGGCAAGGCACAGATCTGACCAAGGTTACAAAAAAATGTCTGCTGCACTTAAGGTTTCTAAGAGCACAGTGGCCTCCATAATCCTTAAATGGAAGAAGTTTGGGATGACCAGAACCCTTCCTAGAGCTGGCCGTCCGGCCAAATTGAGCTATTGGGGGAGAAGAGCCTTGGTGAGAGAGGTAAAGAAGAACCCAAAGATCACTGTGGCTGAGCTCCAGAGATACAGTCGGAAGATGGGAGAAAGTTGTAGAAAGTCAACCATCACTGCAGCCCTCCACCAGTAGTGGCTTTATGGAAGAGAGGCCTGATGGAAGCCTCTCCTCAGTGCAAGACACATGAAAGCCCGCATGGAGTTTGCTAAAAAACACCCGAAGGACTCCAAGATGGTGAGAAATAAGATTCTCTGGTCTGATGAGACCAAGATAGAACTTTGTGGCCTTAATTCTAAGAGGTATGTGTGGAGAAAACCAGGCACTGCTCATCACCTGTCCAATACAGTCCCAACGGTGAAGCATGGTGGTGGCAGCATCATGCTGTGGGTTTTTTTTTCAGCTGCAGGGACAGGACGACTGGTTGCAATTGAGGGAAAGATGAATGCGGCCAAGTACAGGGATATCCTGGATGAAAAGCTTGTCTAGAGTGCTCATGACCTCAGACTAGGGCTGGGAGATTTCCCCCCCCAAAAAAATCTGAGATTTTTTTATAAAAAACTCGATTCACGATTCGAATCCGATTTTTTTTTTTTTTAATTATATTAAAGTGCATCAAGTCTACATCACTGTATATACTGACACACTACATCACTGTATATACTGACACACTACATCACTGTATATACTGACACACTACATCACTGTATACTGACACACTACATCACTGTATATACTGACACACTACATCACCGTATACTGACACACTACATCACCGTATATACTGACACACTACATCACCGTATATACTGACACACTACATCACTGTATATACTGACACACTACATCACTGTATATACTGACACACTACATCACTGTATACTGACACACTACATCACTGTATATACTGACACACTACATCACTGTATATACTGACACACTACATCACCGTATACTGACACACTACATCACCGTATACTGACACACTACATCACCGTATACTGACACACTACATCACCGTATATACTGACACACTACATCACCGTATATACTGACACACTACATCACCGTATATACTGACACACTACATCACCGTATATACTGACACACTACATCACTGTATATACTGACACACTACATCACTGTATATACTGACACACTACATCACTGTATATACTGACACACTACATCACCGTATACTGACACACTACATCACCGTATACTGACACACTACATCACTGTATATACTGACACACTACATCACTGTATATACTGACACACTACATCACTGTATATACTGACACACTACATTACCGTATACTGACACACTACATTACCGTATACTGACACACACTACATTACCGTATACTGACACACACTACATTACCGTATACTGACACACACTACATTACCGTATACTGACACACACTACATTACCGTATACTGACACACACTACATTACCGTATACTGACACACACTACATTACCGTATACTGACACACTACATTACCGTATACTGACACACTACATTACCGTATACTGACACACTACATCACCGTATACTGACACACTACATCACTCAGTGATGTAGTGTGTCAGTATTCAGTGATGTAGTGTGTCAGTATACAGTGATGAGCACATTGCTGTGTGATGCCATATGGGGGTATTTTCATATATTGAGCACAGTGCTATGTAATGATATTTAAGAAGGGTGAATATATGGAAATGGGATGTGATGGGATGTGACTTCTCTCCTCTGAGGTATTATTCTTTCTGGCAGTGATCATCACATGGCTATCAGTATCACTATCTCATGAAATACACCATACAGGCAGCTCTGACTCACCCTCCCTTCTCGCTCTCTCTCTGCAGCCCGGGAATGTCCCTGTGATCCCCCCACCCCCTCCTCCTCCTGATATCACAGCCCTCCAATACACAGCGGCGTTCCACCAACAGCCTCGCCCACTACCCCGCCTACACACCCACCCACCCATACACAGCGTCGGGCCTCGCGGACTAGGCCGAAGCCGCGGCCTCGCCTGAAAAATCGTGCCCGCAGCTCCTCAGGCCCGGCGCGGTGCTGTTAAAAAAAAAAAAAAAAAATCTAAAAAAATCGATTTGAAGAAGATTTGAATCGATTTGACCTCTCAACTCGATTCAAGATTCAAATCGATTTTTTTCCCAGCCCTACCTCAGACTGGGCCGAAGTCTAAAATAACAGCTAAAATAACGAAGAAGTAGCTTCACAACAACTCCATGACTGTTCTTTTATGGCCCAGCCAGAGCCCTGACTTAAACCCAACTGAGCATCTCTGGAGAGACCTAAAAATGGCTGTCCACCAACGTTTACCATCCAACCTGACAGAACTGGAGAGGATCTGCACGGAGGAATGGCAGAGGATCCCCAAATCCAGGTGTGAAAAACTTGTTGCATCTTTCCCAAAAAGACTCATGGCTGTATTAGATCAAAAGGGTGCTTCTACTAAATACTGAGCAAAAGGGTCTGAATACTTAGGACCATGTGATATTTCAGTTTCTCTTTTAATAAATCTGCAAAAATGTCAACAATTCTGTGTTTTTCTGTCAATATGGGGTGCTGTGTGTGTACATTAATGAGGAAAAAAAAGAACTTAAATGATTTTAGCAAATGGCTGCAATATAACAGAGTGTGAAAAATTTAAGGGGTCTGAATACTTTCCGTCCCCACGGTATATACACTGTATTCAGTTTAGCTATATCCGTTCCTGTTATTCTCTTCCTACTGGTGTTTTTACAGTATTTACAGCTACCTGAAGAAAATTGGTGGTGTTCGTCTGATCCTATTAGTCCTATTAGCTACAGTATTTACAGTTAGTGTAGTGCATCTTCTGCACAGTGTGCACCTAAAGCTACCTGAAGAAAATTGGTGGTGTTCTTCTGATCCTATTAGTACCACAGGCAGCTGCAGTATTTACAGTTAGTGTAGTGCGTCCTCTGCACCTAAAGCTACCTGAAGACAATTGCTGTTGTTCTGATCCTATTAATACCACAGGCAGGCAGCTACAGTATTTACAGTTAGTGTACTGTGTCCTCTGCACAGTGTGCTCCTAAAGCTACCTGAAGACAATTGCTGGTGTTCTCATACTAATAATACTACAGGCAGGCAGTTGATTCTGCTAGCTGCAGTATCAGTATACATATATACACATCCCAGGTTTGTGCAGCTACATCTCACTGCAGGCCATTAGTATGTCTGGAAGGCCAACAAGGAGAGGCAGACAGTCACAAGCCAATAAAAGAGGGCAAGCAGGCTCTGTGTCTAGAGACAACAGTGCTGGTCGTGGGGACGGTGCATCCTCATCATCATATGGCCGTGGGACATGCTGGTCCTTTTTTTCGGCAGCTGGCCATGTTGAGTAGCAACATGCGGAAGACTTGGTAGAGTGGATGACCAAGCCGTCCTCATCCTCCTCATCCTCTCTCACCCAGGCTCAGGGTACTTTGTCTGGCAGAGCAGCTGCCAATGCGGCCTCTTCCCTCGGCTAAACGGCAACTCCTTCCCTAGCCCCACTATGTCCTCCTGAGGAGTCCACCGAACTGTTTGACCACAGTGTACATGCTCCAGGAGGATGCTCAGCATTTTGAAGGCTCCGATGATGGTACCCAGGTAGAGGAAGGCAGTAATGTGAGCCCAAGAAGAACAGCAATCTGGCAGTCATGTTCCATCAGCTGCAGCATACTGCCAGCTTTGCTCCAGTGATGAGGAGGGAGGGGATGATCAGGTCACTGACTCCATGTGGGTGCCTGATAGGGGAGAGGAGAAGAAGGTGGAGGAGGAGGCACATATCCAACGAGGCAGGATGCCCTCCAGGGGCCAGCTTAAGGGCAGCACACCAACTGCATCACACTGCAGAGCTCTGCATGTGCAGGGTGCTGCGGTCTCTGCGCGTTATTCCAAAAGTTCTTTGGTGTGGGCCTTTTTTGAGAGGAGTGCATCAGATCCCACCACTGCTATTTGCAACATATGTCTCAAGCGTATCTCACGTGACCAAAATATCACCTGTTTGGGCACCACATGCTTGACCAGACATATGTCGATCTGCCATGCAGTTCGTTGGTAAGCGTACCTAAAAGACCCACACCGAAGAACAAAGTGGACCTCTCCTTGCTCCTCATCAGCTGGGATCTCCAACCCCACTATACCTTCAGTCCTCTCTGAAACCTGCACTGAGAGGAATGAAGGTGTAGAATTAGGTGTGTCACAGCCAAGTACTTGCGGGCAATCTGCTATCGATACACCGACGTCAGGTTGTACCAGGCAAATTTCCCTGCCCCAGCCCCAGAAGTTCGCTCCGAGCCATCCACATGCCTAGCGGTTGAATGCTAGCTTGGCTAAATTGCTAGCACTTCAACTGCTGCCTTTTCAGCTGGTAGACTCTGCCCCCTTCTGTGAGTTTGTGGCATGTGCGATTCCTCAGTGACAGGTCCCCAAATGCCACTTTTTCTCAAGGAAGGAGATTCCGGCTCTCTACCGGCATGTGGAAGGCAATGTCTTGGCCTTGCTGGACAGGGCGGTCAGCGGTAAGGTGCATATTACCACTGACTCATGGTCCAGCAAGCATGGACAGGGATGTTACCTACCTTTCACTGCGCATGGGTGACTCTGCTGGCAGCTGGGAAGGATGCAGGACAGGGTGAAGTAGTGTTGGAGGTTGTTCCGTCACCTCACCTCCAAAATTCTACTAGTGGTGATTCTGCCACACATCTCTCCTCCACCCCCTCCTCTTCTTCTTCCTCCATGGTCTTTTCCTGTGCTGATTTCTGCTCGCAACCAGCAGTGCTCCGTAGGTGTTCAAGGAGCTATGCAAGCACGCAGGCAAAAAGATGCCATGCGGTGCTTGAGCTTGTGTGCTTGGGGGACAGGAGCCACACTGGGGCAGAGATTCTGTCAGCTCTGCAGGGGCAGGTTCAGAGGTGGTTGATGCCATGCCAGCTTAAGCCAGGTATGGTGGTTTGCGACAATGGCACCAACCTCCTCTCCGCCCTCTGACAGGGACAACTGACCCATGTGCCCTGTTTGGCTCACATCCTTAACTTGGAGGTGCAGCGGTTGTGCAGGTACCCGGGCTTACAAGATCTCCTGAGGCAGGCCAGGAATGTCTGTGGGCATTTCTGTAGGTCATATAATGCCAGTGATCGGCTGGCTGACCTCCAAAAGGAATGCAACCTGCCCAAGAACCGCCTCATATGTGACATGCCCACCAGGTGGAACTCAATGTTGGCCATGCTGCAGCAGCTGCAAACGCAACAGAGGGCCATTGATGAGTACCTATGCGACTATGGCATTAGGACAGGGTCAGGGGACCTTGTTTTTTTTCCCCATGCCAGTGGGCCATGATCAGGGATGCATGCACTGTCCTGTCACCATTTGAGGAGGCCACGAGGATGGTGAGCAGTGACAGTGCATGCATCAGTGACACTGTCCCTCTTGTCCACCTGTTGGAGCAAACAGTGCGTGGAATAATGGACAGGGCACTTGAGGCAGAACAGAGGGAGGAAGAGGAGGACTTTCTTACCTCTCAAGGCCCCCTTTATCCAGACAGTGTTCCTGCGTGCCCGCCGATCACACAGGACGAGGAGGAGGAGGATTGTGTCAGCATGGAGGTGGAGCCTGGCACTCAGCATCAGTAGCAGTCTTCAAGGGATCATTTACAGTCCGAAGAAACCCATGGACTTGTACATGGCTGGACTGAATGCCTTAGCAAACTTAGGCTGCATGGCCTCCCTGATCCTGCAAAGCCTGCAGAAGGATCCTCGTATTCATGGTATCAAGGGAGGGATGATTAGTGGCTGGCAACCCTCCTTGATCCACGTTACAAGGGTAAGGTTGCGGACCTTATCTTGCCGTCTCAGAGGGAGCAGAGGATGAAACATCTTTGGGAGGCCTTGCAGAAAGGTTTGTACAACGTGTTTCCAGAGCCTGGGAGGTTACAATTTCCTGGTCCTCCTGGACAATGTCTTGCTGAGGCTTTGGTCAGTCACAGAAGGAGCGGTGGAGAAGGTGGCCGTCTGACCGATGCGTTCAGACAATTTTTTATTCCGCAGCTCCAAGGTCTGATCGGTTCCAGCCTAAAGAACATTTTATAGAAAAAGACAAAAAGGATACACAATAAAACATATTGTATATCAAAAATGGTGCAGTATATAAATCTATTTACATAGTGTAGATATCATGGTATATTAAACAAAAAGTGTTCTAACCATAATGTTGCAAGATCAGCATCAAATGGCATCCAATTTAAGAGGGAGGGGGGAAGAAATTATTAGCCACCGGGGTCCAGACCCGAATATAAATGCTGCCACCACGAGACCGAACCCGTCCAGCAGATCAGGACCGGACACAAAGGGCGTCACGTCCGTCAGCTGGTGACACCTCAGGTGTTTGTAGTTATAAATTGTCTTGTCAGCTAGGGACCAAGGATGGCATATAATGAAAAGCTGTCCCAAAAAGGTAATCTTATAATTTGGTCTTATTGAACAACCACCTACTAGTGATTAAAAAGGGGGCTCTAATGGGTGCTTTTTATACGTACCTATTATCGCATGAAGAATAAAATTATCTCTATGCTGGCTCCAAGAGTGGATATCACCAAGCACGTTCGTGGCCAAGATCAAGAACACGAGGGGTGTCTCATCCGTCAAATGGTAACGCCCCAGGTGTTTGAGATTATAGGAGGTATTGTCAACTAAAGACAAAGAAAAAGAGAAAGCAGCGATGTAAAAAATGTTGCTGAAGTGGGTACTTATCTCTTATAAGCAAGCACCTGCTGGGGTCAAGTGGACATACCTAATACCACATAGGGGGTAATTAATCCCTGTGCTGGCTCACATAGAGGTGTTGTCTATGACGGCTGTTTGGTCTCAAATGCCGTGATACAAGAAAAAGTGGCGATGGGACACCTATGGTCAGTAGCTACAATGATAAAGAAAACATAAATAATCAATGATAAATAAGGGCTCTTGAGTGTATTGAAAAGCACAAAATATAGTAATGTCATTGACTGCAATTGTAACAAAATGCCGTATGAAATGTCTTCCACACGTGTCAATCACAGTACTGGTGCTCAGTATGTGTATGCATACTGAAGCTCCAAAAGACATTCTGAACGCACCTTAAGTGTAAAAAAGGGGCTATAGAGTTTACCTTGAATGATCACAGCAGCTGCATATTCAGTCCGGTACCCATACCAGCATGGGAACTGACAGCCTTGTGTGTGGCTTAAATAGTACTGCTCATTAAGAGCACATACTGAACAGCTGACTCCACTGAGAGCAGCGTCATCGCTGACAGGAGGAGCCGCCCTCCGAGTCACCGGCGAGCAGGCCAGCCCCCCCCGCCCAGCACACGGGTCCAATCCAGGAGCGGATGACGTCACATCCTGGAGAGAGTGGAGGACCCGTGCTGGGAGGGAACTGACAACCGCGTCAGGCACCCGCGGCGCGCTGATCGCCATGGCGACAGGATAAACATATCTCGGCCATTGGCGTTCATGTAGAGGGAGGCCAAACATTGCCAAACTGAAAATGGCATCTTTGGCCCCCCTGCGCCGAGTGTCAAATCCGAACACCGGCAGAGACAGTCCCACAGGGCCGCACCGCTCCAGGATCCAAAACCCCGATGGCACAAACATTCAATCCCAGGAGTAGATAGGAAATGCAAGATATTAACCCATAGAGAGCCATATGGGAAAGAAAAGAAGAGAGAAGGGCAAACAATCAATGGCTGGAAACAATACTGCAGAAAAAAGGAAAGGGAATATATGAAAATGGATAAACATGTATGCATGTTGATAAACAGTCTATATGAAAAAATACACCTATAATAGCATAAAAGGAGATTTTTATCACTTCTACTATCGCCATCCCTATCTCACTACAGGTGGCTGATAACAAGCCGGATCCATCTGTATGATAATGGTTCTACAGGAAATGGGGTGCATTGACACCGGGGGGATCCCACTCGGACCCCCCTGAAGTGAAGCCCTCTAGAAAGGGTCTAAAGGACGTGGTGTCATTTAGGCCAGGTGCCCTGGTGGCCTGGAGACGATAAATCCTCTTCTGTTCCTTTTGCAGCAAGATTTTGTTGCAGTCCCCCCCACGTAACCCTGAATGAACACGGCCCAGAATCAGGAAGGACAACTTAGGAAAAATACCAGCGTGGAAGGTGGAAACATGTCTGCCCAGTGGTAAACTAGGGTTACACATTTTCATTGAAATTATGTGGCGGTAAGCTAACGATCAATATGTTGCAATTTGCAACAAAATACTATCCAATCAACAATGGTACTCCAAAATCTCATCTAACAAAATTGACAAGTTCAATAAAAAATTCTATAAATTGGAAGATGAAGCATATGCTGTTGGCATACTCCCCAAATCAGAATATGACTATGTTAGGACCAATCTGCCCCGCATCCCAACATTTTATGCTCTCCCAAAACTTCATAAAGACTTTGGTCGTCCCAATGGTTTACATAAGTCTTTATGAAGTTTTGGGAGAGCATAAAATGCGCTGGTATTTTTCCAAAGTTGTCCTTCCTGATTCTGGACCGTGTTCATCCAGGGTTACGTGGGGGGGACTGGAACAAAATCTTGCTGCAAAAGGAACAGAAGTGGATTTATCATCTCCAGGCCAACAGGGCACCTGGCCTAAATGACACCACGTCCTTTAGACCCTTTCTAGAGGGCTTCACTTCAGGGGGGTCCGAGTGGGACCCCCCCGGTGTGAATACGCTCCATTTCCTGTAGAACCATTAGCATTCGGATGGATCCGGCTTGTTATCAGTCACCTGTAGTGAGATAGGGATGGCGATAGTAGAAGTGATAAAAATCTCCTTTTATGCTATTATAGGTGTATTTTTTCATATAGACTGTGTCACAGACCTAGCCAGAACAGAGGCTGTTGGAGAGGACTGTATGCAAGCCTGTTGCCTTTTGATTATGGGCCCTGGATTTTCAATGGAACAATACTCTTTGTGAGGTGAATGAGAAATCCAGTCTGAACTGTATTAATCGGACTCAGTCGTGTATATATGTATATATTGTATGGGGACTCCTTACTGTAGATTTGTGTCCCTGAAGAGGGAGGGGGGATTCCTCCAGCAGCCCCCTGCTGATAAGACTGATTCATTCTGCTGGGACACATCTTGTGAGGAGATGCTGGTGTTATCAACCTGTGTTTATGTTAATTGAGAGAGCTGATCACATTAGCCACCAGCCCTGGCTAGGAGACGAATGGTCTAGGCTGAGGAGGGGGGAGATTGTTGTTTGTATTGTTAATTGTAATTAGCTCCAGCTATTGTGTTTATATTAATGTGTGAAGCTCGGTGCCCACAAGACTGTCATCTGGTCTGGGTACATTTTGTAGTAAATTAGCTCATGTTAATTAGGTTAGCTTTGAGTCATCCCTGCTGTATAAAGGTCTGTGAGATCTCAAAATAAAAGTTAGTTCTGATGTACTCCAAGACTGGTGTTGTCTAGTTCTTGGAGTTCCTATGGCCAGATCTATTGGACTCGTGTTCCAGAACTTAGGAAGCGGTATATGACGGAAGCATTCAAGCGGAGTGTGGGGCGTTCCGTGACATTGGTGGCAAGCAGCGGGAAAGCTTCCTGAAGTCTGAAGTCTGGGACATCCAAACCTCCAACTGCATCCAAGATCAGCATAGCAGACTTCAGTTACCCCAGCGGAGATATGGACCTGGCATCAGAATTCCCGGGGCTGCTGCGGATCATCCTTTCAACGTACACCAGGACTGTGTCTGAGGATGAATACCTGGAGCTCAGGCAGCTGATTCGGGTGGAGCTCTGGATTGCAGCCCTCCGTCTCGCTGGTATAAAACAGGGCAAGTGCTTTCCAACCCAAGAGCAACGGGCCAGTGACCAACGGGCATTGCGGATGGCATTCCTGGGAGAGCAGCCCCAGGAGCAATGGGTGACGGAGTTGGACAGGTTGGTCCAGCAGGAGATAGAGCTGGACAATCGTTATCGGGCTCTGCAATGGCACGCAGAGGAGGGATATTTAGGGGAGACAACAGAATGCTCTCCGGAGGGATATGACTTTGGCGGCCCTGGATTGCTGTGGGAGAACCTTACAGATCTTTTTATGTTTGGCGATGAGGGGGAACCTGACCTTGAGGACATGAGAGACTATAGAGAGTCTATGCTCGGTCTTGCAGGGGTCTCAGAGCTCAAACCTGATCTGGACCATTTGCTAAGGAAGGAACAGCATCTGGAAAGGGCATACAGGAAACTGCTAGAACAAGTTCAGCAGCATGCCAGAGAATCGGCAGTGGAAAATCCTGAGATTGCCGTCCCCAAACCTGAAGTGCTGACAACAGGGCAGAGCTCTGCTAACCTCTGTCCAGAAATGATAACATCTTCTGGGTTCCATGGACAGGAGATGGTGAACCTCTATTCCCAGACATCAGTTGCAGAGACATGGGATTTGATAGACTTTTGTGCTGAGGAAGAACAACCTGATGAGCCTCCAGCAGAAGAGCTGCTATCAGGGCCAAAGTTCACTGTGTTCTGCTCAGCACCAACAGTGGCTTCGGCCTTCCTGAGAGAAGAGGTAGTCGGCCTTTCTCCCACAACACTGACAGGGACATGTGATTTTCTGCCAGCAGCATCTATGGAGTTAAAACAAACTTCTCCAGCTGAAGATCTGGTAACTGAACAGAGGGTCCAAGACCTCTGTCCCACACTTTTACCACTTCCAGAGACTGGGGATTTAATAGACATTTCTGTAGAGGAGGAACCACCTAGCAAACCCCCAGCAGAAGTGCTGGCAACCGGACAGAGGGTCCAAGACCTCTGCCCCACACCTGCAGCAATTGTGGAGGCTCAGGGTGAGAAGATGGCAATCACTTCCCAGCAGCAGATACAGGGGGAGAAGGGAGAGGAGGTGTATGTTGTCCCTCCCCAACAGTTGGCCAGGGTGGAGGAAGTGGGCTTTCCTCCCCAGCAAAGATCCGTGTACCTGGGAGACGGTACCATCGACATGTCGTCCCAGCAGCCAGATGAGGGAATGGAAAAGGAAACAGCCGGCTCACCTCCCCAATGGCAGCTACACAGTTTGGGAGTGGAGGAAGCCAGCTGCCTGCCCCAACAGTTAGCCGGAGCAGAGGATGCGGAGTCCCCAGCAGAAGTGCTGGCAACAGGGCAGAGTGCTACCAACCTCTGCCCAGCACCAGCAACAACTACAGAGTTCCAGGGAGGCGGGGCAGTCGGCCTCCCTCTCCAACAGTTAGCCGGAACAGATGGTGTGGGGTTTCCAGCAGAAGGGCTGGCAACAGGGCCGAGGACTGCTGGACCCCTCAACTAACAGAGGATGGATTTCCTGTGAAGGTGGATGGGACTTCAGTCTCCACCTGTATACCCCAGGGATGCTGGGCAGTGGGCCCAGATCCCCAACAGCATGACAGAGTGAGCCCAGTCACCCTGTCTTCTCTCCAGCGGCAGAAAGGATTCCAGGGAGAAGAGCCAGTCCAGGCCTCTCCCCAGCGGCAGATATGTTCTCTGAGAGAGGTAGAGGTTGGCTGGGTGAGTGATACTCTGTTTGGAATAATTTATTTGGGGTACGGTGTGGGTACAGGCAGTAGAGGACTGGAGCTGTTTACTAACTTTGGAGTCAACCCGTCTGGGGTCTCCTCCTGTGTTAGTCTCCTGCCGAAAGGGGAGAAATGTCACAGACCTAGCCAGAACAGAGGCTGTTGGAGAGGACTGTATGCAAGCCTGTTGCCTTTTGATTATGGGCCCTGGATTTTCAATGGAACAATACTCTTTGTGAGGTGAATGAGAAATCCAGTCTGAACTGTATTAATCGGACTCAGTCGTGTATATATGTATATATTGTATGGGGACTCCTTACTGTAGATTTGTGTCCCTGAAGAGGGAGGGGGGATTCCTCCAGCAGCCCCCTGCTGATAAGACTGATTTATTCTGCTGGGACACATCCTGTGAGGAGATGCTGGTTTTATCAACCTGTGTTTATGTTAATTGAGAGAGCTGATCACATTAGCCACCAGCCCTGGCTAGGAGACGAATGGTCTAGGCTGAGGAGGGGGGAGATTGTTGTTTGTATTGTTAATTGTAATTAGCTCCAGCTATTGTGTTTATATTAATGTGTGAAGCTCGGTGCCCACAAGACTGTCATCTGGTCTGGGTACATTTTGTAGTAAATTAGCTCATGTTAATTAGGTTAGCTTTGAGTCATCCCTGCTGTATAAAGGTCTGTGAGATCTCAAAATAAAAGTTAGTTCTGATGTACTCCAAGACTGGTGTTGTCTAGTTCTTGGGGTTCCTATGGCCAGATCTATTGGACTCGTGTTCCAGAACTTAGGAAGCGGTATATGACGGAAGCACTCAAGCGGAGTGTGGGGCGTTCCGTGACAGACTGTTTATCAACTTGCATACATGTTTATCCATTTTCATATATTACCTTTCCTTTTTTCTGCAGTATTGTTTCCAGCCATTGATTGTTTGCCCTTCTCTCTTCTTTTCTTTCCCATATGGCTCTCTATGGGTTAATATCGTGCATTTCCTATCTACTCCTGGAATTGAATGTTTGTGCCATCGGGGGTTTTGGATCTGGGAGCGGTGCGGCCCTGTGGGACTGTCTCTGCCGGCGTTCGGATTTGACACTCGGCGCACGGGGGCCAAAGATGCCATTTTCAGTTTGGCAATGTTTGGCCTCCCTCTACATGATCGCCTATGGCCGGGATGTGTTTATCCCGTCGCCATGGCGATCAGCGCGCCGCGGGTGCCTGACGCGGACGTCAGTTCCCTCCCAGCACGGGTCCTCCACTCTCTCCAGGATGTGACGTCATCCTCTCCTGGATTGGACCCGTGTGTGAGGCGGGGGGCTGGCCTGCTCGCCGGGGACTCAGAGGGCGGCTCCACCTGTCAGCGATGACGCTGCTCTCAGTGGAGTCAGCTGTTCAGTATGTGCTCTTAATGAGCAGTACTATTTAAACCACACACAAGGCTGTCAGTTCCCATGCTGGTATGGGTACCGGACTGAATATGCAGCTGCTGTGATCATTCAAGGTAAACTCTATAGCCCCTTTTTTACACTTAAGGTGCGTTCAGAATGTCTTTTGGAGCTTCAGTATGCATACACACACATACTGAGCACTAGTACTGTGATTGACAAGTGTGGAAGACATTTCATACGGCATTTTGTTACAATTGCAGTCAATGACATTACTATATTTTGTGCTTTTCAATACACTCAAGAGCCCTTATTTATCATTGATTATTTATGTTTTCTTTGTCATTGTAGCTACTGACCATAGGTGTCCCATCGCCACTTTTTCTTGTATCACGGCATTTGAGACCAAACAGCCGTCATAGACAACACCTCTATGTGAGCCAGCACAGGGATTAATTACCCCCTATGTGGTATTAGGTATGTCCACTTGACCCCAGCAGGTGCTTGCTTATAAGAGATAAGTACCCACTTCTTCAGCAACATTTTTTACCACGCTGCTTTTTCTTTGTCTTTAGTTGACAATACCTCCTATAATCTCAAACACCTGGGGCGTTACCATTTGACGGATGAGACACCCCTCGTGTTCTTGATCTTGGCCACGAACGTGCTTGGTGATATCCGCTCTTGGAGCCAGCATAGAGATAAATTTTATTCTTCATGCGCCAATAGGTATGTATAAAAAGCACCCATTAGAGCCCCCTTTTTAATCACTAGTAGGTGGTTGTTCAATGAGACCAAATTATAAGATTACCTTTTTGGGACAGCTTTTCATTATATGCCTTCATTGGTCCCTAGCTGACAAGACAATTTATAACTACAAACACCTGAGGTGTCACCAGCTGACGGACGTGATGCCCTTTGTGTCCGGTCCTGATCTGCTCGACGGGTTCGGTCTCGTGGTGGCAGCATTTATATTCGGGTCTGGACCCCGGTGGCTAATCATTTCTTCCCCTCCTCCCTCTTAAACTGGACGCCATTTGATGCTGATCTTGCAACATTATGGTTAGAACACTTTGTTAATATACCATGATATCTACACTATGTAAATAGATTTATATACTGCACCATTTTTGATATACAATATGTTTTATTGTGTGTCCTTTTTGTCTTTTTCTATAAAATGTTCTTTAGACAGACATATACCTCAGCACCAGACCCTGAAGAAGAGGTCGCAACTATTATAAAACCTCGAAACGCGTCGGGCTTGCACTGTAAACCACCTCTGTTTGCTGAAACAGCTCCTGTGGAGTTAAGTGTAGTTCTGTTGATTTGTCTTGTATACCTTTGTTGTATCACCATCATTTGTAACTTTGGCATCCATTTTGTTTTCATTCTTGTTTTCATTATTATGTGTCATGTTTTTAACTTTTTGACAAAATAAAACTACTATTTTTTATACTTTTTGATATATTCTTTGAGACTTCCGCCCTTCAAAATCCCATTTAAGAGGAAAACCTTCTATTGTACATGGATATAGGGATGCGGGCTGGTTGTCTCTTTCCATAAAGTCCTTGTCACCATCCAATTTTATATGATCGGTTCCAGCAACCATCACCAGCATCTGATTCACATGGTGAAGGATTTCCTAGGGGCAAGATCAGACTTGGACACCTTTTCCACCGAAAATCCTCTGGGTTACTGGATCTTGAGGATGGATCACTGGCCAGAGCTTGCACAGTATGCAATTGAGCTACTGGCCTGTCCTGCATCCAGCGTTCTTTCGGAGTGCACACTCAGTGCTGCTGGAGGCTTTGTAACTGATCACAGGGTGTGCCTGTCCACTGAATCGGTCGATTGGCTGACCTTCATAAAAATGAATCAGTCTTGGATCACCAGCTACCAAGCACCTGATGCTTTTGTAACCAATTGATTTTTTTTTAATGTGAGATTACTTTAAGACTGCCTATGCTGATGCTGAGTGACTATCCTGTTATGCTGAGTCACAATCCTCTTCCTCCTCAATTTTCATGCTGATAGCTTGTAAGAACATTTTTGGTTCTGGGCACCACCACCAGTGGCCACGCCCCACACTATATAAGGCCGCCTGCACATCAGCCATGTGTAGTGTGTTGCTGGCGTTATAGAGTGATAGACAGAGAGTGTGTGTCATTTAATTTACTTTGAGCAGGCAGTTTATTCAGTTAGCTAGATCTCACTGCAGACCATTCCTGCTGTACTATTTCTAATCTACTTCAGGCAGGCAGTTGATCCAGTTTAGCTAGATCTCACTGCAGACAGTTCCTGCTGTACTATTTCTAATCTACTTCAGGCAGGCAATTGATCCAGTTTAGCTAGATCTCACTACAGACCGTTCCTTCTGTACTGTTTTAAATATACTTCAGGCAGCCAGTTGATTCAGTTAGCTGCAGTGTATTTCTATATATATATATATATATATATATATATATATATATATATATAGTGGGGCAAAAAAGTATTTAGTCATCCACCAAGTGGAAAAAAATCCAGACAATCACATTGTCTGATTTTTGAAAGAATTTATTTGCAAATTATGGTGGAAAATAAGTATTTGGTCAATATCAAAAGTTAATCTCAATACTTTGCTATATATCCTTTGTTGGCAGTGACAAAGGCCAAACGTTTTCTGTAAGTCTTTACAAGGTTGTCACACACTGTTGCTGGTATGGGCAGGGCTACAATTTTGTTTCTGGTGTCCTTCGACAACTCTTTGGTCTTCACCATAGTGGAGTTTGGAGTGTGACTGTTTGAGGTTGTGGACAGGTGTCTTTTATACTGATAACAAGTTCAAACAGGTGCCATTAATACAGGTAATGAGTGGAGGACAGAGGAGCCTCTTAAAGAAGAAGATACAGGTCTGTGAGAGCCAGAAATCTTGCTTGTTTGTAGGTGACCAAATACTTATTTTCCACCATAATTTGCAAATAAATTCTTTCAAAAAATCAGACAATGTGATTGTCTGGATTTGTTTCCACATTTTGTCTCTCATAGTTGAGGTATACCTATGACAATTACAGGCCTCTCATCTTTTTAAGTGGGAGAACTTGCACAATTGGTGGATGTCTAAATACTTTTTTGCCCCACTATATATATATATATATATATATATATATATATATATATATATATATATATAGGTGGAGCCCTATGTCCGATATGGACATAGATAACATTTGTAGTTAACATAAAACTTACCATCGGAAATAGACCTGGAAGTGTGGACTTACCATATGAAATGGACCTGAAAGTGTGCCTTGGTCTGCTGGTCGGTATGCCAGAATAAGGGGGCAAAAACATTCAGGTAGGGGTGTGGTTTTGTTGGTTCTGGCTTTGTTTATTTGAGCAAGTTTGGTGAATGCTTGTGCCGTTTCCTCCTGAGGAGTGGGGACGTACCGGGCGAGGTAGGCAGAGTTTCACCTTCTAAGTCTCTTGATGACGTGGTCTGGGACCCATGCCGAAATGCTGCCAAGGCTGCCCCCATACTAAGGAATGACTGGAGTGCTGACTGGGGTCGAGGTGTAGGCAGCGCAAAAGAACCCCCAGGTGTTTGATGAACTGGCAGGCACTCGAGGGTTGCCTGAAAAGGTAATAGGGGACTAGAGTTTGAGTGTTCCGGTAGGAGTGACAGTAGGTGGTCGAGTATGGTTACTGGCCACCGGACGTTGTTTACTTTATAGAGATGGATGTCTATCCTGGAGCTTGATTGCTGGGTTTTGGACACTGCAGGGTGGAGGATGGAATGGTGTTGGCAGCGGGCCAACTACACAGAACTTGGCCTGTGGGATTGCTGCGGGTGAACTCGCTGGGCCGCCAGAAGCCGTGATAGGCCAAGTAATGGCTGCTTGTATGACCAAACTGGGGAGAAGGCCCAATAGCGAACTGGTTAATATAGTAGACATGTCCTAGAAGGTGGCAACCTGGAACGAACGTGCAGTGGACATTAAACTGGTGTTGCCAAGATAATTACACCAGCCTGCGCAGGAAGGACATGACAGAACGATGCGGGCCTGGCTTCATTAAGAGGCTCGCCTCGGACCGGATGTCGGTGGCAAAGCCACGGCCTGTCCTGTCCAGATAGGACCCTGAAGTTAAGTAGCTGCCATGACCGGGTGTAACTTGAAGAGGGAGGAAGTCCGGGTAAACCCGGGGTTTAGGAGTGTCTCTGGGAACCATGTACTTGTAAACCGATGATGGCCAAAAATTGCCGCGAAACCTGTGGTGGCTGTGGCATCTGTCACTATCTGGGGTGACAAGGGCGACGTAGGTGATAAGACCCTAGAGTTAAGGTATAATCATTGATACACCAATCCACGTAGTACGGGACCTTCCGACATTGATAGGTCCGCATTCTTAGGAAAGACTGCAGCTACTAGTTAGTACACACCCGTGTATGGGTGAAGTCTTGGGGAACTAACCTGATACGGGTCCGTTTGTCAAGGGGGAGGCTGGCCTGCGTGGTGTTCGTTAATTCAGAGGAGGATATTGTAGACCTGGTTCCGGATTATTGAGTTTTTTGAGACTACAAGCTGAAGGACATAATGGTATTACCAGCGAGTCAAGTGGTGTCTACATAGTACCTGGCTGCCTGTGCCAGTAAAAGTGAATTTGTTAGGCCGTAGAAAACCACAGAGGGCCAGGTAGATGGCTGCTTGTATGACTAGACTGGGGAATGTCTGAGGTTTTGACATGTCCCTGAAGATGGCAGTTGTGATGGGCAAGCGTTTGCCGTTAGCTATGGGCTGATGCTTCTGGACGCCACGTAGAAAGGATCCTACTGTATGAGCCGTAAACACGGATGACTCTCTGGAGTCCTGTGAGGGCAATAAATGCTGGATGTTGGCTAGGTATAGCCTGATGATGTTATGAGGAGCCAGCTGTGTGTGGCAATACGATACCTGGTGTGGGGTGGAACCTGAATTCAACTGACCTAAGCGAGAAATGACACAGAAATCGATGAGTGGCTCGTATGAATTGCCACTGGAGACAAGTGGCCGATTAAGTGCCACTGAAGAATGATGTGTGACTGATTGTGATTGGATACATACTTGCCATGATTGCAAGAAGTTATGCTTGGGTGTGTCCCTTCAACATTTGCAAGAAGTTGTGACTGGATGCGTGCTTGCAATGATTGCAAGAAGTTATGCTTGGATGCATGCTTGCAACGTTTGCAAGAAGTTATGCTAAGATGCGTGTCTTGTAATGATTGTAAGATTTGTGCTTGAATGTGTGCTTGCAACGATTGCAAGGGAGTTCCTGTCGGTGGAGATGTGTTTGTAGTGACTGTGAAAAAGTTCGTATTGCTGCATGTGCTTGCAAGACTGCAAGAGTTAAGCTTGGATGTGTGCTTGCAATGGTTGCGAGAAGTTATGTTTGAATGCATGCCTGCAACGTTTGCAAGAAGTTTTATGATTGGATGCATGTTTGAAATGATTGCAAGAAATTGTGCTTGGATGTGTGCCTACAACGACTGCAAGACGTTCTGCTTGGATGCGTACTTGCAACGATTGCAAGAAGTCATGATGGGATGTGTGCTTGTAACAATTGCAAGAGGTTATGTTTCGATGTGTGCTTGCAATGAAATGCAAGAAGTTGTGTTTGGATGCGTTTTTACAATGATTGCAAGAAGTTATACTTGGATGTGCTGTGACTACGAGGGGGTATAGTAGCGAGGCGAAGGTTTCAACGAATGAATCGGGACCATGACTGAGCTTCGAAGGAAGACGGGGTGTGGCTCCATTTTTTTATTTATTTATTTTTTTTTTTGACTGACCTAGAGGAAATGACAGATGACAACCGGTGGAGGGTTTGACTACCTGGTTTGACAGGTAAATTGTAACATGTTTAAGCGACAGGTGCATATCATTAAATAAATGAGTGAATTGTTGCCATGACAGAGGCACGAATCAGTGTGCCATGACTGCGCCAATGAGGCCGCGCCAACTGGGGCTTGCCAGGATGAACCGATGTCCGACGGATGCCCTGAACTTGAATCGGGGCGCGGCATGCGACAATGAAATAAATGAAATGTTTGCCTTAGAATGAAATTAATGAAAAACGTTTCGCCATGACAGAGGCACGAATCGGTCGTGCCGCAGCTGCGACTGACAACAACCCGGACTCTGGAGCATGCATTGAAATGAGGCAAAAAGAAACGCTGGTGCATGCCGGAATACATTGGTGCACGACGGATGCGACTGGATTTGAATGGGAGTGTGGTATTTTACCGTGAAATGTTTGCCCTGGCAAAGGCACGAATTGGTTATGCCGCTACTGATAGCTAACCAAGTTCTGATGCGGCGTTG
Organism: Aquarana catesbeiana; assembly: GCF_042186555.1. Classification (NCBI taxonomy): domain Eukaryota; kingdom Metazoa; phylum Chordata; class Amphibia; order Anura; family Ranidae; genus Aquarana; species Aquarana catesbeiana. The sequence continues at coordinate 4,551,206 of NC_133327.1, read as the reverse complement.
GCTGAGGCCGAAACGTTTTACTTATACTACTTTATATATATATATATATATATATATATATATATATATATATATATATATATATATATATATATATATATATATATATTTTTTTTTTTTTTAATTTATTTATTTTTTTTTATTGTTTTTTTTTTTTTTTTTTTTCGACTGCGACAAATGACGAGTCGGACTATGGAGTAGGAATGAAATGAGGCCAAGACAACTGGGGCGCGCCGGGATGAATCGGTGCATCTTGGATGCTACTGGATTCGAATCGGGGCGCGGTACGTGACAGTGAGATGAGTGAAATGATGAAATGAACGAAAAGATTTGTCATGGTAGAGGCGCGTGCCATGACAGAGGCACGAGTCGATCATGTCGCGACTGCAACTGACAACGACCGGACTCCGGAGCATGTACTGAAATGTGGCCGAAAATACCTGGGGCACGCCGTGACGAATCGTTGCATCATGGATGCGACTGGATTTGAATCGGAACGTGATTCGTGACAGTTGAAATGATTCCCATGACAGAGGAACGACTCGGTGAGCCGCAAACTACGACTGACAACGAAGCGGACTCTGGAGCATGTCCAGAAATGAGGCCGGGCCCTGGGGCACGCCGTAACGAATCGGTGCATCGAAGATGCGACTGGATTCGAACCGGAGCGCGGTAAGTGCAGGTGTAACATTTTGTTGCCATGACAGAGGCGCGAATCGATCATGCCGCTATAGCGACTGACTGCGAATCAGACTCTGGAGCATGTACTGAAATGTGGCCAATACAGGGGCACGCCAAGACGAATCGGTGCATTTCCATGCGACTGAATTCGTAACGGAGCGTGATACGTGGCATGATAACCATGACAGAGGTACGAATCGGTGAGTCGAAAGCGACTGATAATGACGTGACTCTGGAGCATGTACTGAAATGAGGCCGTAACTACTGGGGCACACCGGAGCGAATCGGTGCATCATTTAGATGCGACTGGATTCGAATCGGAGCGCGGTACGTGACTGAAATGAAAGAAATGATTCGAAATGGTTTGAAATGTTAGAAATGAGTTTAGAAATGTTCAAAATGAGAAATGATTGATATCGACTGACGTGGTTCGATAAGGAATAGCGAACCGCTACGGATGTTTGCTGACGCCTGGTAATAATTAGACATGCCTAAAACGAAGCGACGTCTATGTCGCTGTGCTTTTTCAGATAACGAGAAATGGTGACATGACGACAGTGCGAGTAATACACATGCGGTTACGTTCGTGAAATTTGTGAGTGATTCGTAATTCTGATATCACGGTTTAGTGACATGACATAAAAGTACGTAAAAACAAAAATCCGAGGGGACCCTACCTGCGACAGCCCAGCCAGACGCGTTGTGCGAACGAATCGGTAAACGCGGACTTCAAAACTCTCGGGCACGGAGATCACGAATGCGGGAACTTGTGAGCCAAGTATTTGCGAACGCTGAAATCGGAATAGTCGGCCTAGTGACGTATATCGCGCACAGGAAACCGACAAGCACCACAGGTGAGTGGGCTGCTTAAATACCCCTCGGGCTCCTCCCATAAATTCAGGCCACCATATTGGCCTTCCTACATATCCACTGTATCCAGTTTAGCTAGATCTTACTGCAGACTGTTCCTGCTGTACCGTTTCTAATATACTTCAGGCAGTCAGTTGCAGTATATATATATATATATATATATATATATATATATATATATATATACACACAGTCAGGTCCATAAATATTGGGACATCGACACAATTCTAACCTTTTTGGCTCTATACACCACCACAATGGATTTGGAATGAAACAAACAAGATGTGCTTTAACTGCAGACTTTCAGCTTTAATTTGAAGGTATTTACATACAAATCAGGTGAACGGTGTAGGAATTACAACAGTTTGTATATGTGCCTCCCACTTTTTAAGGGACCAAAAATAATGGGACAGATTAACAATCATCCATCAAACTTTCACTTTTTAATACTTGGTTGCAAATCCTTTACAGTCAATTACAGCCTGAAGTCTGGAACGCATAGACATCACCGGAGACGCTGGGTTTCATCCCTGGTGATGCTGTGCCAGGCCTCTACTGCAACTGCCTTTAGTTCCTGCTTGTTTTTGGGGCATTTTCCCTTCAGTTTAGTCTTTAGCAAGTCAAATGCATTCTCAATTGGATTCAGGTAAGGTGATTGACTTGGCCATTGCATAACATTCCACTTCTTTCCCTTAATAAACTCTTTGGTTGCTTTCGTAGTATGCTTCGGGTCATTGTCCACCTGCACTGTGAAGCGTCGTCCAATGAGTTCTGAAGCATTTTGCTGAATATGAGCAGATAATGTTGCCCGAAACACTTCAGAATTCATCCTGCTGCTTTTGTCAGCAGTCACATCATCAATAAATACAAGAGATCCAATTCCATTGGCAGCCATACATGCCCACGCCATGATACTACCACCACCATGCTTCACTGATGAGGTGGTATGCTTTGGATCATGAGCAGTTCCTTTCCTTCTCCATACTCTTCTCTTCCCATCACTCTGGTACAAGCTGATCTTGGTCTCATCTGTTGTCCCAGAACTGTGAAGGCTTTTTTAGATGTTGTTTGGCAAACTCTAATCTGGCCTTCCTGTTTTTGAGGTTCACCAATGGTTTGCATCTTGTGGTGAACCCTCTGTATTCACTCTGGTGAAGTCTTCTCTTGATTGTTGACTTTGACACACATACACCTACCTACTGGAGAGTGTTCTTGATTTGGCAAACTGTTGTGAAGGGTGTTTTCTTCACCAGGGAAAGAATTCTTAGGTCATCCACCACAGATGTTTTCTGTGGTCTTCCGAGTCTTTTGGTGTTGCTGAGCTCACCAGTGCGTTCTTTCTTTTTAAGGATGTTCCAAACAGTTGATTTGGCCACACCTAATGTTTTTGCAATCTCTTGGATGGGTTTATTTTGTTTTCCTGTCGCATCATGGCAGCATACACCTATGGGTTGTGGCTCCGCCCCCGCAACCTGATAGGACCGCGTAGCTATTAAAGTCTGAGAGAGCCCCTGCCCCAGCATTCTCCTTTTTTTCCTCACCTGTCAAGGACCGAAAACATGCATCCCTTACCTAAAACATTCGCCCCAGCCAGGTTCTAGCCTCTCCTGGGTGGAAGTCCTATCCTGTACAGCCTCTAAATGAGCTCAATGGAAGGAACCCCACTCTGATGGTCTCAGGGGTATGTTACAATACATTACAAACCTTAAACAGGTTTATGGATCGCAGCGGTCTCCAGCTCCTTTCTGTGCACCTGTGGGTAACTTCCCCTCCTGTCTGTCTCCATAGCTCCAGCTTGTCAGGACATCCCACTTTCCAGCTTCCAAAATGGCGTCGGAGGCCTCAGAGCGCATCTGAGCATGCTCGAGCGTGACGTCATCACCCCAGGACGGCGGCAAGTTTAAAAATGCTGTAATGTCAGCATTTTCTTGTCTCTTCTCTCCTGAGCCTGTAAGGGGGAATTTTGACCGGATTTCTTTTGCTACTCTACCCAGCTGTTTTACCCTGTCTCTCTCTTGCTATCTCCACGCCCAGGTAAGATCTATGATGGCTTTTTTCTTTGCTTGTTTACTATCTGCTATCCCATGCATGCTAAGCCACCTATATAATTATAGGTTGATTCATCACCTTTCATGGAGACCGTTGCCCAGGTAGACCATCGCCAACCTACTAGGTAAGAGGGGATGATGGGTAAGTATGAAGAGAAGGAAAAAGAGAGCCCTCACTAATGCTGTTTAAATTGAACAGCCCCACCAGGTCTTCCAGATCGTCACATTCAAGACGAGGGGAGCCTTCAAGAAAGAGCCGCTCAAGCCACAGGCAGAGTCGCTCAGAGCGTGGCAGAAGTCGCTCAAGTCGCAGGAGGAGCAGATCAAGTCGCAGGAGAAGCCGATCAAGATCAAGGCATAGTCGCTCCCACCACAAAAAATCCCCTACGCGCAGGAAATCTCCTGTCACCCAGCCTTCCCGTCCACCCGGGAACTCCTGCTGGATTTGCGGTGCTACAGCACTTCCAGACAAACTGGCCTGTCGCACATGCTTCATTGAGGCAACTAAGGACAGAGAAACAGAGGCAAGAGAACCAATTGATCCATCACCACAAGTCGCAGAGCCAGAAGCCAGCAGACCTATACAAAGTACCTCATCCACTGCCCCATCATCATCAAAGACGTCAGACCTTCTCTCTGACACTGATGATCTAGAGGCATCCACCGGCTTCGACTTCTCATTGATCGACCCATTCGTGAAGTCAGTAAAAGAGGCGATCGACTGGGTGGAAGAAAAAGAAACTCCTCAAAAAGTGAGGAAATACTTTCCAAATCTTAAAAAAGACCCAGAGAACTTCCCGTTCATTGAGGAACTTGAGGATCTAATTAAGGATGAGTGGCAAAAGCCAGAGAAAAAAACTGGCCTCAGCAACAGATTATCAAAACTCTATCCACTTAAAGAGCCTAACGTCAACCCACTTATATCTCCTCCAGTGGTCGACTCCTCCCTAATGCGCCTCGCCAGGCACGTAACACTTCCAATAGAGGATGCAGTCACATTCAAAGACGTCCTGGATAGAAAGATCGATCTGGATCTTAAGAGAACCTACCTCTCGGCAGGTGGCGCTTGCAGGCCAGCAATAGCATTGGCTGCCGTCGGTAAGGCTATCTCAAGCTGGTCCACGATGGCCGAGAAGCTGGTATCGGAAGGAATAGAGCAGGAGAGAGTTATCTCAGCACTCCAAGAACTTAGTCTTGCAGGCGACTTTGTCGCAGAAGCCTCTGTGGATATAATTAAAACCACTTCAAGAGCAATGTTAAGCTCAGTAATGGCCAGAAGGGCGCTCTGGTTAAAACCCTGGTCGGCAGATCCCTCCTCAAAATCCAATTGGTGCAAAATACCCTTTGATGGCGTAAACCTTTTTGGAGAAAAACTGGACGTGGCTATTTCTAAAGTCACGGGGGGAAAATCGGGACTCATCCCTTCAGATAGGAGGCCCAGGCAGCAGAGACCACCGGTTTCTAGAAGAAATCTGCCAGATAAATACAGAGAGGCAAGATCCTACAGGCCCGAAAAAGAGTATAGGAGGAACTGGAAGAAACCCCAGTCATCATTCCTCAAGCTCCAAAAGTCTAAGACCCCTGCGTCAGGGGAACAAAAGTCTTTTTGAAGGTGCGTCCGCCCAACCAGCTTTAGTGGGGGCCAGACTCATGAGTTTCAAGCAGGTCTGGGCGGATACAATAAAGGACCCATGGACGATAGACACTGTCCAGTTCGGCCACAAATGGAAATTCAAGACACGGGCTCCAAGAGACCAATTCTCTGTAACCAGATTACCTGCATCTCGGGAAAAAAGGATGCTACTGACAAAGTACGTCCAAGACCTGTTACAAAAGGAAGCCATAGTGGAAGTTCCAATATCCCAAAGGTCAACGGGATTCTACTCCCCGTTGTTTCTGGTGAAGAAGAAATCGGGGGATCTACGCCCTGTCTTAGATCTAAAGAATCTCAATCGCTCAATCTTAGTCGAGACATTCAAAATGGAGAGCCTCCAGTCAATTCTTCGGGCCATGAATATCGGGGATTGGATGCTTTCCGTCGATTTACAAGACGCCTATCTGCACGTCCCCATTCACATCTCATTCCAAAAAATTTCTCCGCTTTGCGGTAGGTCTACATCATTTTCAATTCCGAAGCCTCCCGTTCGGGATCTCCACCGCAAAAATCTTACTGCCAGTAATAGCCTTACTAAGAGAACAAGGATTGAGGGTCCATCATTACCTGGACGACATCCTTTTGCTAGCAGACAATCAGGATTCCCTTCTACTGCATCGGGGGGGCACCAGGAGTCGCTCCATGATGCGGGAAGTCCGTCCAGTCTTCGAGTGGGCACAGCTGAACCTGTCGGGATTAACGGCAGCGTATGTCCCAGGAGTCCAAAATCAACTAGCCGACTCTCTAAGTCGGACCTTTGTATCAAACAACGAGTGGGCCTTAATTCACCAAGCCTTTACCCTCATAACCCAGACCTGGGGGATACCGGATATAGACCTGGCGGCAACACCGGTCAACACGAAATGCCAGAGATATCTAGCCAGAATTCCTTTCCCATCGGCAGAAGGCACGGATTGCCTACAACACGACTGGAACTTCCGTTTGGGGTACATATTTCCGCCAACACCACTCATTCCGAGATTCTTACTCAGACTCAAGAGGTCGAAAGCCACAGTGCTAGCAGTCCTCCCATTTTGGCCGAGACGACCATGGTTTACGACGCTCCTCCAATTGAGCACAGCAGAACCACTGACACTCCCAATGACAGCGGATATACTGTCGCAGGGGCAACTCCTTCACCCATTTCCGGAGAGGCTGCATCTAACAGCATGGAGATTGAAAGGACTAGGTTCTTAGTCCAAGGTTGCTCCCAGAAAGTGATAGACACTCTCCTCCAGGCCAGAAAATCCACGACCAATAAAACCTATAAAAGGGTCTGGGAGAGTTTTCTCTTAGTCGCACAACAGCAATCCTGGAACCCGGCATCTCCATCAGTTCCTCAGATCCTCGAGTTTCTCCAGTTAGGTCTAGATAAAGGTCTTAGGTCTAGTACCCTGAAGGTACATGTATCAGCCCTATCCGCTATGACAGGAGTGAAATGGGCTCAAGAACCTCTCATCATCCAATTTCAGAAGGCTTGCCTAAAGCTGAGACCACCTAGGAAACCTTCCTTCCCGACATGGGATCTTTCAGTAGTGTTGGAAGCCTTATCCCATGAGCCATTTTTTCCGTTAGAGAATGATTCCCTGTGGGACCTAACTCTCAAGGTCACTTTCCTAATAGCAATTACATCAGCTAAAAGGGTATCGGAAATTCAGGCCTTACAGGCTAAGGAACCATACTTGATGTTCTATCCAGACAAAGTAGTCTTAAAACCATCGGATCGCTTCATCCCGAAAGTGTCATCATCCTTCCACTTTAACCAAGAACTATGTCTCCCCACCCTATCCACAGAACAGGGTGATCCACATCCGCTTGACATAAAGTCGAATATCCAGGCCTACCTCCTGGCAACCAGCAATTTAAGGAAGACAGAGAACCTACTGGTCATTCCTCATGGGTTTAGAAGAGGACAAGCAGCAACCTCTCGCACCATCGCAGCATGGTTGGTGAAGATCATTAAGAGAGCTTACGCATGTAACAATGCACGAGTACCTGAGGGCTTAAGGGCACACTCCACAAGGGCAATGGCGACCTCCTGGGCGGCCTACTGCAGGGTATCAGCCGAAACCATCTGCAAAGCAGCCACTTGGTCTTCGAAAACCACTTTTATCTCTCATTATAAAGTGGACTCCGCTAGATTGTCCACGGTAGAATTTGGGAGAGCAATTATTCAGGCTAACTCCTCAATACCTTCTAAATAAAAAACTTATCTTTTGCTCATACCCACCCAGTTTGCGAGTTATTCCCCATAGGTGTATGCTGCCATGATGCGACAGGAAAACGGAAAATTGTATACTCACCTTTCCGTAATTTTCCTTTCCTGTCGCATCTCATGGCAGCATACAAATGCCCACCCATCTGAGGTGAGGTATATATACACGGAGAATGCTGGGGCAGGGGCTCTCTCAGACTTTAATAGCTACGCGGTCCTATCAGGTTGCGGGGGCGGAGCCACAACCCATAGGTGTATGCTGCCATGAGATGCGACAGGAAAGGAAAATTACGGAAAGGTGAGTATACAATTTTCCGTTTTTTCAGCCTAATGATGGCTTGCTTCACTGATAGTGACAGCTCTTTGGATCTCATATTGAGAGTTGACAGCAACAGATTCCAAATGCAAATAGCACACTTGAAATGAACTCTGGACCTTTTATCTGCTCCTTGTAAAAGGGATAATGAGGGAATAACACACACCTGGCCATGGAACAGCTGAACAGCCAATTGTCCCATTACTTTTGGTCCCTTAAAAAGTGGCAGGCACATATACAAACTGTTGTAATTCCTACACTGTTCACCTGATTTGGATGTAAATACCCTCAAATTAAAGCTGAAAGCCTGCAGTTAAAGCACATCCTGTTCATTTCATTTCAAATCCATTGTGGTGGTGTATAGAGCCAAAAAGATTAGAATTGTGTTGATGTCCCAATATTTATGGACCTGACTGTATATTAAGTTTGGGGTATCAGACTCAAATGGTAGGTGCGTTGTCAGTGAGCACTCCAGTACAAAACTGTATTTTTAAGGGCCTGGTAGCCCACTTTTATTTAAAAGCACAGAAAAGTTCACAAAGACATCAGTAGCCCACGCAGGGGGGTTCCACCATTACTGTATCTTGCACACTCGATACTTTAGCCTCCTGGCTTACATTCTTGCCATATGGCTGATTCAGGCCTTTAGCCTAGGCCTTAAGTCTGCTCCTCAGACCCAAAAGAGTTTCCTAGGGTGAAGCTCTCTGCTAGCTTACTCCTGCTGCTTACTACTTGCTGCTCTGTCACCAAGTACGTCTGCCTCCTGCAGACATGCATACCTTGGCTGCCCCCTGCAGCCTCTGACTCCTCTCAGAGGAATGGGAGTCCACCTGACTCCCATGCACAGACTTCCTGTCTGTTGGGTGGAACCCTGAGCCATAACCAGGTCACAATTAAATAGCCCAGCACACAGCTGTGCAATCAGCATGCCTCTCCCTCCAAAATCTGGCATAAACCGGCAATCTTCCAGGTAGCACAGGGTCCTACTGCCACATATCCTCCCCCCTTGTTTCGATCCAAATGGAGGAACACATAAACCAGTCACTAAGAATGGGACACCTCTGTGCCAGCCATTAGCTGCATAGGCCCATTTCTTTTTCCGGGAATGTTTCCACCAGCACTTCACCTTGGCACCTCTGTGCCAACTATCAGCAGCAGGAGTCCTATTCTGCCCAACCTTTACTCTAAAGGGGCACTCCACCCACATCTTCTTCCTGGTGTGCTTCCACCAGTACTTCTTCCTGAACCGTGGGCTCCCACTAATCTCTCTATCCCTTCTACCTTCTGGCCACGGGATCCTCCTTTTTCCTCCCACAGACCTACTTTCCTGGGACTGTTGGGGACCCACTTCCATGAAATCTGTCAGGGACTGACCCCTCTCACTACCTGACGCCACACTAACCAACAACATCCGTTTATCAGGTTCACTAACCCCTGTGTGGTTACCCTTGGCAATCAAATCATCTGAGATCAACACCACATACTTCTGTTTAACCTCAATAGCAATGTTCCACAAGGGGTTATTCAACTCAATATTATTATCAACAAGACCTCTTGTCACCTTGTTTGCTAGGACAGTGTCTAGGGAGGGACCATCTAAAGGCAAGCAGTTACTGCCTATGGGACATTCCCGCAGTTTCACATCGCTCCCTGTTGTCCAACATTCCAATAGCGACTGTCCTACCAACGCACATTTTTCGCCACATTTTTCCACACCAATCTCTTTAACCATTTCTGTGTCCATTGGTACCTCAACCAATACCTCTGAGCTGTCCGACAGTGCTCTACAGTGCTTCTCATACACTTTTTCATTACAGTTACCAACACTGTCATTTCCTGTCAAAGTGTCTCCGGGTACCTCAAACTGCACCTCCCTGCGAGTGATGGAATGAATTCCCACTACTGCCGCGTCTTTTCCGGGCCCTTCCTTTACACAAGGTCTAGCGGGTGAGACAGCACACACGCCATGTACCAACCACTGCTTAGCTGCACCTCGGACTGCACCAGCAGGAATGCACCTCATCACACCAGCATACGGAGAGACTTCCACTATGTCTATCATTTCTGATTCCTCTAGCAGTTCCCCTGAACGCCTTCCGCACATAACTGCCGCTGGAAGCACTCTCACAGAGAACTGCGAGACCACTTTCCGCAAAAGTAACCAATATTGCAGTAACCAATTTTTATCAACATTGCTTAACATCGCCTGTACCACGTGTCTCCACTGATTGGTACTACGCAGTACCAGGTGGTCCATCTGCGGTGGATACATGCAGGTGTACAGCGGAAAGATTTTTACCAATTCCAACAACATCTCAGTTATTTCTAGACCTGCCACATCTATGCACAGAACTCTAGCGACTTTTCCCTTACTAATGACGTGGAGGGGCTCATTTGCTAAGGCTTGAGAGGCCGAGACACTCAAAGAGACCTCCACCTCAGAGGCACCTGACAAAACTTGCGGCACTGCAAATCGCATGTGTCACACTCATCCTTTCATTTTCAGCAACACTGAGCCCTTCCAAGTCCCCATCCATTATCCCACCATCCTGACGCACAACATTACTCATCTCTTTTGCTGTGGACAAAACCTCTGCTATGCATGCACCCTTTTCAGATACTTCCAACTGGAGAGGGTTAACTTCCGCAAAAGCCAACGCACCTGTGTCTACTGGCCCTGCAGCCTCTCCATTTGTCACAGCAGCAATAGTGTCCACCTTACTATTACATTCAGAAATGTCTTTCCACCCCGCTAATACCTTTATGGCGAGACTATCCCAGTCTATCCTGTCTGTGCTCCAGTCATCAGCACTCCATAGTACTGCTCCCTCTGCCCATGGAGACATAGGTGGACAGAGTGGTTTAGCAGCAGGCATCCTGCACCAGTCACTGTCAACCACATCAGATTGTGATAATACATGCTCTATCATTTTAGCTATTTTCCCATTGTTTTCCACCTGAGCAGTATCAGAGCTGTCCTGGAGTCCCGCCGGCTCCAACACAGGGAGTCCTCGTGAGATTTCCAGGGACAACTCTGCGGCACTACCTGTGGTTACCATGGGAGACATCAAATCATCAAAATTGTCAATAATACACTTTTCAACATCATCATTATCCACCTTCCTGCCTTGTACAAGCTGTGTTAGCACATTAGCAGTAGGGATGAGCTTCGTGTTCGAGTCGAACCCATGTTCGACTCGAACATCGGCTGTTCGATCGTTCGCCGAATTGCGAACGTTATGGGCCGTTCGCGCTAAATTCGTGTGGCGCGTCACGGCCCATAATTCACTGCGGCATCGCAGTGCATTGCTGGCTGATGATTGGCCAAGCATGCACTATGACCCGCATGCTTGGCCAATCACAGCGCTGTCAGTAGAGAGAGCTGTAATTGGCCAAAGCCAGGGTGGCTTTGGCCAATTACGGCTCAGGGCATTTAGTACACACCCCACACTATATAAGGCCGCCTGCACGGCGGCCCTGTGTAGTGTGTGTTCCGGTGTGCTGAGAGATAGAGAGAGAGAGAGACAGTGTCATTTGATTTGAGTTAGATAGATTAGGCAGAACAGTCAGTCAGTTAGCTGCACTTACAGTGTATTGTGTATATATATGCATCCCAGGTGTTGCATATATATATATACACTGTATTCAGTTTAGCTAGATCCGTTCCTGTTATCTTCTATCTAGACTATTTACATTTAATGCAGTGCGTCCTGCTCACAGTGTTCAGCTAGATCCGTTCCTGTTATCTTCTAGACTATTTACATTTAGTGCAGTGCGTCCTGCTCACAGTGTTCAGCTAGATCCGTTCCTGCTATTTACATTTAGTGCAGTGCGTCCTGCTCACAGTGTTCAGCTAGATCCGTTCCTGTTAAATTCCTACTGACCGGCAGGCTTGTCTGGTTACAGTATATAAAGCTACCTGAAGAAAATTACAGGTGTTCTATTTGATCCTATTAGTACCACGGTCAGGCAGCTAGACTATTTACATTTAGTACAGTGTGTCCTGCTCACAGTGTTCAGCTAGATCCGTTCCTGTTATCTTCCTACTGACAGGCAGGCTTGTCTGGTTACAGTATATAAAGCTACCTGAAGAAAATTACAGGTGTTCTATTTGATCCTATTAGTACCACGGTCAGGCAGCTAGACTATTTACATTTAGTACAGTGCGTCCTGCTCACAGTGTACAGCTAGATCCGTTCCTGTTATCTTCCTACTGACAGGCAGGCTTGTCTGGTTACAGTATATAAAGCTACCTGAAGAAAATTACAGGTGTTCTATTTGATCCTATTAGTACCACGGTCAGGCAGCTAGACTATTTACATTTAGTACAGTGCGTCCTGCTCACAGTGTTCAGCTAGATCCGTTCCTGTTATCTTCCTACTGACAGGCAGGCTTGTCTGGTTACAGTATATAAAGCTACTTGAAGAAAATTACAGGTGTTCTATCCCAGCTTAGTGCAGCTACAGGCCATTAGTATGTCTGGAAGGCCAAGAAGGAGAGGCAGACAGTCACAAGCCAATAAGAGAGGGCAAGCAGGCTCTGTGTCTAGTGCTGGTCGTGGAGACGGTGCATCCTCATCAGCACGTGGCCATGGGACACGCTTGGCCTTTTTTTCGGCAGCTGGCCATGTTGAGCCGCAACATGCGGAAGACTTGGTCGAGTGGATGACCAAGCCGTCCTCATCCTCCTCATCCTCTCTCACCCATGCCCAGGGTGCTTTGTCTGGCAAAGCAGCGGCCTCTTCCCTCAGCTCAATGTCATCAGTGACTCCTTCCCTAGCTCCACCATGTCCTCATGAGGATTCCCTCGAACTGTTTGACCACAGTGTTGGGTACATGCTCCAGGAGGATGCCCAGCGTTTGGAAGGCTCTGATGACGATACTGAGCTCGATGAAGGCAGTAACATGAGCGCGGACAGAGGGGGTGCCCAAGAAGGACAGCAATCTGGCAGTCATGCTCCCCCTGCTGCAGCATACTGCCAGGTTTGCTCCAGTGATGAGGAGGGAGGGGATGATGAGGTCACTGACTCAACGTGGGTGCCTGATAGGAGAGAGGAGGAGGAGGAGGAGGAGGAGGAGGAGGAGGCGGCAGCACATCACCAACGAGGCAGGATGCCCTCCAGGGGCCAGCCTAAGGGCAGCACATTGACTGCATCACACCCCAAAGCTCCACATGTGCAGGGCGCTGCAGTCTCTGCGCGTTATTCAAAAAGTTCTTTGGTGTGGGCCTTTTTTGAGACGAGTGCATCAGATCGCACCGCTGCTATTTGCAACATATGTCTCAAGCGTATCTCGCGTGGCCAAAATATCTCCCGCTTGGGTACCACATGCTTGACCAGACATATGTTGACCTGCCATGCAGTTCGTTGGCAAGCGTATCTAAAAGACCCACACCAAAGAACAAAGAGGATCTCTCCTTGCTCCTCATCAGCTGAGATTTCCAACCCCACTAGACCTTCAGTCCTCTCTGAGACCTGCAGTGAGAGGAATGAAGGTGTAGAATTAGGTGTGTCACAGCCAAGTACTTGTGGGCAATCTGCTTTTGGTACACCGACGTCAGATTGTACCAGGCAAATTTCCCTGCCCCAGCTGCTGCACCGCCGAAAGAAGTTTGCTCCCAGCCATCCACATGCCCAGCGGTTGAATGCTAGCTTGGCAAAATTGCTAGCACTTCAACTGCTGCCTTTTCAGTTGGTAGACTCTGCCCCCTTCCGTGAGTTTGTGGAATGTGCGGTTCCTCAGTGGCAGGTACCCAAACGCCACTTTTTCTCACGGAAGGCGATTCCGGCTCTCTACCGGCATGTGGAAGGCAATGTCCATGCCTCGCTGGACAGGGCGGTCAGCGGTAAGGTGCATATTACCGCTGACTCATGGTCCAGCAGGCATGGACAGGGACGTTACCTAAGTTTCACGGCGCATTGGGTGACTCTGCTGGCAGCTGGGAAGGATGCAGGACAAGGTGCAGTAGTGTTGGAGGTTGTTCCGCCACCACGCCTCCAAAATGCTGATTGTGACACACCTCTCTCCTCCACCCCCTCCTCTTCTTCTTCCTCCATGGCCTCTTCCTCGGAACCAGCGGTGCTCCGTAGGCGTTCAAGGGGCTACGCAAGTACGCAGGCCAAAAGATGCCATGCGGTGCTTGAGCTGGTGTGCTTGGGGGACAGGAGCCACACTGGGGCAGAGGTTCTGTCAGCTCTGCAGGGGCAGGTTCAGAGGTGGTTGACGCCACGCCAACTTAAGGCAGGAATGGTGGTTTGCGACAATGGCACCAACCTCCTCTCTGCCCTCCGACAGGGACAAATGACCCATGTGCCCTGTTTGGCTCACGTCCTTAACTTGGTGGTGCAGCGGTTCTTGGGCAGGTACCCGGGCTTACAGGATGTCCTGAGGCAGGCCAGGAAAGTCTGTGTGCATTTCCGCCGGTCATATAATGCCAGTGCTCGGCTGACGGACCTCCAAAAGGAGTTTAACCTGCCCAAGAACCGCCTAATCTGTGACATGCCCACCAGGTGGAACTCAACGTTGGCCATGCTGCAGCGGCTGCACACGCAGCAGAGGGCCATCAATGAGTACCTGTGCGACTATGGCACCAGGACAGGGTCAGGGGAGCTTGGTTTTTTTTCCCCACGCCAGTGGGCCATGATCAGGGATGCATGCACTGTCCTGTCACCATTCGAGGAGGCCACGAGGATGGTGAGCAGTGACAGTGCATGCATCAGTGACACTGTCCCCCTTGTCCACCTGTTGGAGCACACGCTGCGTGGAATAATGGACAGGGCACTTGAGGCAGAACAGAGGCAGGAAGAGGAGGACTTCCTTAGCTCTCAAGGCCCCCTTTATCCAGACAGTGTTCCTGCGTGCCCGCCGATCACACAGGAAGAGGACGAGGAGGAAGAGGAGGAGGAGGAAGATTGTGTCAGTATGGAGGTGGAGCCTGGCACTCAGCATCAGCAGCAGTCTTTAAGGGATCAGTCCCAAGAAACACATGGACTTGTACGTGGCTGGGAGGAGGTGGCTGCGGACCATGTCGTTCTTAGTGACCCAGAGGACTCCGGACCGAATGCCTCAGCAAACCTACGCTGCATGGCCTCCCTGATCCTGCAAAGCCTGCGTAAGGATCCTCGTATTCGTGGTATCAAGGAGAAGGACCAATACTGGCTGGCAACCCTCCTTGATCCACGTTACAAGGGTAAGGTTGCGGACCTTATCTTGCCATCGCAGAGGGAGCAGAGGATGAAACATCTTCGGGAGGCCTTGCAGAAAGGTCTGTGCAACGCGTTCCCAGAGACTGGGAGGTTACAAACTCCTGTTTCTGGACAACGTGTTGCTGAGGCTTCGGTCAGTCAAAGAAGGAGCGGTGGAGAAGGTGGCCGTCTGACCGATGCGTTCAGACAATTTTTTGGTCCGCAGCCCCAAGGTATGATCGGTTCCAGCAACCATCGCCAGCGTCTGTTTTACATGGTGCAGGAATACCTAGGGGCAAGATCAGACTTGGACACCTTTCCCACCGAAAATCCTCTGGGTTACTGGGTCTTGAGGATGGATCACTGGCCAGAGCTTGCACAGTATGCAATTGAGCTACTGGCCTGTCCTGCATCCAGCGTTCTTTCGGAACGCACATTCAGTGCTGCTGGAGGCGTGGTAACCGATCACAGGGTGCGTCTGTCCACCGACTCGGTCGATCGGCTGACCTTCATAAAAATGAATGAGTCTTGGATCACCACCAGCTACCAAGCACCTGATGCTGATGTAACCGAATAATTTTTTTTGAAATCTCAGATCCCTTCAAAGACTGCCTATGCTGATGCTGAGTGACTATCCCTGAGTAATTATCCTCTTCCTCCTCAATCATCACGCTGATAGCTTGTAAGAACATTTTTGGTTCTGGGCGCCACCACCAGTGCCTAAGGCACAATTTTTCAGCCCCTGTTTAACAGGGGCGTGTAATTACAATTTTTGATGTAATACTTTGCAGCAGGGCTCGTTCCTGCATTCCAACTAGAGTGTCTGTGAGGGGTTGCAGTGTTGTGGCACCAGCACCAGTGCCTAGGGCCCAATTTTTCTGCCCCTGTCTAACAGGGGCGTGTAATTACAATTTTTGATGCAATACTTTGCAGCAGGGCTCGTTCCTGCGTTCCAACTAGAGTGTCTGTGAGGGGTTGCAGTGTTGTGGCACCAGCACCAGTGCCTAAGGCCCAATTTTTCTGCCCCTGTCTAACAGGGGCGTGTAATTACAATTTTTGATGCAATACTTTGCAGCAGGGCTCGTTCCTGCGTTCCAACTAGAGTGTCTGTGAGGGGTTGCAGTGTTGTGGCACCAGCACCAGTGCCTAAGGCCCAATTTTTCTGCCCCTGTCTAACAGGGGCGTGTAATTACAATTTTTGAAGCAATAATTTGCAGCAGGGCTCGTTCCTGCGTTCCAACTAGAGTGTCTGTGAGGGGTTGCAGTGTTGTGGCACCAGCACCAGTGCCTAAGGCCTAATTTTTCAGCTCCTGTTCAACAGGGGCATGTAATTACAATTCTTGATCTAATATTTCACAGCAGGGCCCTGTGAGGGCTTACAGTGTTGTGGCCACAGCAACACCTAAGGCCCAAATTTCTGCTGAGTATATAGGGCAGGACCCTACTTTCAAACATCTAACTTACAAACGACTCCTACTTGCAAACGGAAGGAGACAACAGGAAGTGAGATGAAATCTACCCCTAGGAAGGGAAATTCTCTCCTGTAAGAGTTAATATGGGAAAACAAGTTCTCCTTTCCACTGATGCTTTCCAATCCTTGTTCCACAAAAAAACCCAAATTTTCAAAAAACATTTTTCATTGGGACAAAAAAGTGAGGT
Source organism: Aquarana catesbeiana (assembly GCF_042186555.1). Classification (NCBI taxonomy): domain Eukaryota; kingdom Metazoa; phylum Chordata; class Amphibia; order Anura; family Ranidae; genus Aquarana; species Aquarana catesbeiana. Next base: position 4,534,580 of record NC_133327.1, on the reverse strand, counting down.
GAAATCTTCTGAAGAGGAGGAAAGACAGCAAAACAAATGTCACAGGGGTGATAACCCTTCCCTATGTTTTCCAAAAAGCTTAGAAAAGATTTTTTGGCTGGAGCTAAACACGTTAAAAATGTTCAAAATTACAAACAGATTCTACTTAACAACAAACCTACAGTCCCTGTCTTGTTTGCACCGCCTGTATACTGCTGTTCAGAGTATATAGGGCCTGGTGGCCCCACACCTTTCCTTATTTTAATTTGGGTGCGGGGTTCCCCTTAATATCCATACAAGACCCAAAGGGACTGGTAATGGACTGGGGGGTACCCATGCCGTTTGTCTCACTGATTTTCATCCATATTGCCATGACCCGACATGACATTAAACCCGCAAGCAGTTTTAAATGAGATTTTTTCCTTTAAAAATGACATTTGGTGCAGGGACTGTTCTAAACATGGGAAACACGCGTCACTTTACAGGCATACTATAGACACCCCCCAGGTACGATATTTAAAGGAATATTTCACTTTTTTTTTTTTACTTTAAGCATCATTAAAATCACTGCTCCCGAAAAAACGGCCGTTTTTAAAAGTTTTTTTTGCATTGATACATGTCCCCTGGGGTAGGACCCGGGTCCCCAAACCCTTTTTAGGACAATACCATGCAAATTAGCCTTTAAAATGAGCACTTTTGATTTCGAACGTTCGAGTCCCATAGACGTCAATGGGGTTCTAACGTTCGTGCAAACTTTCGGTCCGTTCGCGGGTTCTGGTGCGAACCGAACCGGGGGGTGTTCGGCTCATCCCTAATTAGCAGTTTGAGACTGTAGGCTATTTAGTACATTGCTTTTCACCTCAAGTGAGGCCCGGAATGAAACTGACTAGAAGGAGGGGTAGTGGAGGGCCGGGCATGACAGTGTGTCTAATGGAGACACTGAAAGGGTTAAAAGTGCAGGAAAAGGTTTATGGGAGAAAGGGGAGGCCCAAAAGTTAAGTTGGTAGCAAAAGGGGGAGTGGTGATATTTAAGGGGGGGGAGGAGTAGAGAGGTCAGTGTGAGAGGAAAAGTTTAACAGAGGAGGCAGTTTTTTCACTACTGCTCCTCCATAATGGCCGCCGTAGAAGAAATTTTGGAGAAGCTAAGAAGGGCGGCAGCACAGAAAGGACCGGAATGGCTGAGACAGCAAGTAGGGGACATTGGAGGAGAAGAACCGTGCGGATCGGCGGCGGGTGAGGTGTCCGGCCGCGCGCGGAGGTCTCGGCCTCCGGCGCGTTTTTCACCAGGGCCTGCATCCAGGCCCGTTCGGAGGATGGGAATCCCGGGGGATGTGCGGTCGGCCCCCCCGGTGAAGCGGAGACAGGAAAAAGCAGCCCCTGCGCGGTCTACACGCCGCCGGCCGAATTCGGGGGGCGGGGCCACGGGCCGTTATGGCGCCGGTTCCCTGCCCGGGGAGCGCAGCAGAAGGGACAGTCCGTCCATGTCGCACAGAGGACATCCAGAGGGGTCGGTGGAGAGGATCGGGCAGCCGAGCAGAGCCCTGGGAGAGGGCCCCAGTCAGTTGGTGCGGAATCGGAGTGGGCGGAGCCTAACGGAGGAGCGTGTGGCCGGAGGAAGTGGCGAAAACGGACGGGAGAAGAGCAGCAGCATGAATACCGAGCAGGGAAGAGGAAAGAACAAGACTGTCGGAAGACAAGCGGACAGGTCAGGTCAGCGACGCCTGTCTGTCAGCAGCAATGCTTCTAGAGGAAGGACGGCCCCACCGCTATCCCACACCACGGCCTCGGGGGCTTCACCACCCAGGGGGATTACCAGTCAAGAGAGTGGAGAGCGGGATGACCGGTCGGAAGGGGAGCTGTCGGACGAAGAGGAGCCGGAAGTGCCAGCGAGGGCGAACACCGTGACGGCTGTGGGGAGTGTGCCTGGTCAGCCTGGTAAGTCGATCTCGTCAGTATTGTTGTCTGGTGCAGTTCAGGATTTATTAGGGGGGGTTACAGGGGGTACGGTAGCACAAGGGGATCGGGGGACGCAGTCGGGGGGGGATCGGCCGGAACGGCAGCTGGCGGGGATCACTCCTGCCAGTGCGGGGTCCGGCCAGCAACTGACAGAATTTTTGCAGGGCCTGCGGACCCTAATGGGGAGATTGGAAGGGGGTCACGGGCAACCTCCCCAGGTGGCCCCATGGACAGCACCAGTGTGGGAGTCCGGGGGGGGGAGCAATGGGGCTGAGAGGGTAGGAGTGCCCCCGGTAATATCGCCTCCTGGACAATCTGGGGTGGGAGGTCAGGTGGTTGAGGCAGTGAAAGCAGGGTCCACGGCGCAGGCGGAAAGGTCCGACGTGGTCAGGTTGGCGGATGCTGCGAGGTGCGAGGTTTACGACGTTTGCTTCGAGGGCCCCTTAGGAGCACATCTGAAGCAGGAGGTTAGGGAAAAAATTCAAAAGGGTGAGTATGTGGAAATTTTTTCTCTGCTGCCATTGGAAAAATTTAATTTGGACAGGGTAAAACCCGATTCTTCCAAGAAGGAGGATGAGGAAAAAAGGAGGTACCGGCTGATACCACGTACATTTGTGAACTGGCTGCAGGCGTTTGCCATTATGGCGAGCGTAATTGGCGAGAAGAGCCCCGAGCATTGCTCGGCGTTATTCTGTTACATGGACGCTATTGGAGAAGCACATAGGGTATATGGGGGTTCTGCTTGGCTGAGATATGACGAGCAGTTCAGACAGCGGATGGCGGTTCGCCCGTCCCTGCGTTGGGACCATAAGGATATTAGCTTATGGATGAGGCTTATGTCATCGGCGAAGGCCCCGTCTCAGCCGTTTCATGGGGGGGCCGGGGGGGCGAATTCCTCAGGACCCTCGGCCGGAAAGAAGTGGGGTGTGTGCTGGCAGTATAACGAAGGCGCCTGTAAATTTGGGGGGACCTGTAAGTTCAGACACGAGTGCTCGGGGTGTGGGGGAGCCCACCCGTTGTCGAGATGTTTTAAACGGGGAAAGCGTGCCAGTGACGCTGCGCAAAAGAGGGAGGACGCCGGTGAGAGTGGAAAGAATGCTCCCCTTTCTCGGTAAGTATCCAGATCAGGGAGCGGCTCGGTTTTTGGAGTTGGGTTTTACGGAGGGATTTAGGATTCCGTGCTCATTGGAGATTGTTCCTCCTACGGCACGGAATCTCAAATCAGCAGTACAGCATCCAGAGATAGTTGGGAAAAAATTGCAGAAAGAAGTGGCGTTAGGACGCATGGGAGGGCCGTTCGCCTACAAACCTTGGCCGGACTTAGTGGTCTCACCTTTGGGGGTGGTGCCCAAGAAGGAACATAACAAGTTCCGATTGATACACCACTTATCTTTCCCAAAAGGAGGTTCCGTCAATGATTTCATTGACCCGGAAGAGTGTACAGTGTCTTATACTTCATTTGATGCGGCGGTTAAGTGGGTGAGGCGCTACGGCCAGGGGGCTCTTATGGCAAAAGCTGACGTAGAATCGGCTTTTCGTTTGTTGCCGGTACATCCGGAGAGTTTTCGGCTGTTGGGATGTCACTGGCAAGAACAGTTTTACGTTGACAAATGTTTGCCCATGGGTTGTTCTATATCCTGTGCCATGTTTGAGGCGTTCAGCTCCTTTTTAGAATGGGTGGTTAGGGATGTCGCTGGCCTAGACTCAGTAATACACTATTTGGACGATTTTCTGTGTATAGGCCCCCCTGCCTCCGCTGTGTGTGCGATTTTGCTTTCCACGTTGCAGCACATCGCGGGCAGGTTTGGAGTGCCTTTGGCGGCGGAAAAGACCGAAGGCCCCACGACAGAAATTAGTTTTTTAGGCATAGTTATAGATTCGATAGCTATGGAATGCCGATTGCCCAGGGGTAAGTTATTGGAACTGCAGAAGGAAATTCGGGATATCCACGGGTTGAAGAAGGTGCAACTGAGAGCTCTTCAGTCGTTGTTGGGTAAGTTGAATTTCGCTTGCAGAATTATCCCAATGGGGAGGGTTTTTTGCCGACGGTTGTCGGCGGCTACAGCAGGAGTAAAACGGCCAACTCATTTCATTCGATTAAAGAGGGAACATAGGGACGATTTGAAAGTTTGGTATAATTTCTTAACTTCATACAACGGGAGGGCGGTGTGGATGTCTGGACCGGTGAGCAATTTCGATGTGGAATTGGTTACCGATGCAGCGGGCTCAACCGGTTTTGGGGCTTATTTTCAGGGGAGATGGAGTGCGGAGCCCTGGCCACAGTCGTGGGAGAGGGCTGGGTTCCTCGGCAATCTGGTCCTGCTGGAATTGTTTCCAGTGGTGTTAGCATTGGAGTTATGGGGTGAGGCATGCAGAAATTTGAAGCTGAGGATCAACTGCGACAACATGGGTGTAGTGCAGGTGGTTAACCGCATGTCAGCGTCTTCGCAGCCGGTCATTCGGCTGTTGCGACAGCTGGTGTTTAGGTGTTTGAGTCTGAACATTTTTATCTATGCGGTTCACATTCCAGGGGTGGATAATGCACTGGCTGACTCCTTGTCTCGTTTTCAGTGGGACAAGTTCAGGGAGCTGGCGCCGGAGGCAGACAAGGAAGGAGTTCCTTGCCCGGTTTGGATGTGGGAGTTGCCTTTGGAGTCGCCGCGGGATGGATCAGGCAGTCAGTAAGTGATTCCACTTGGACGGCCTACAGCAAGGTATGGAAGGAGTGGTCGATGCTGGTGCAGGAGGCTGGTGTGGGGATGGGGGCGTCAGACGGCAGGTTACTGGTGTTGTATTTAGTAGCCAGGAATATGGAAAAGGGGTGTGCAGCGTCTTCAATTGACCGAAAATTGGCAGGATTGTCCTTTTTGTTTAAATTAATGGGGGGTGAGGATTGGTCCAAGGATTTTTGGGTTCGACAGGCTTTAAAAGGCTATAGGAAGCAATATAAAAAACGAGATGCGAGACGGCCGGTCACTTTTTCGAACCTGGTTTCCATATGTGACATGTTGAGGTTTATCTGTTCGTCGCATTATGAAATCAGATTGTTCACGGCAGCGTTCTCACTGGCTTTTTATGGGGCTTTTCGTGTAGGGGAATTGGTCAGCCCGTCAAAACAGGTTGGGGGCGGGTTGTTGGATCAAGATGTACGATTGAAGGCGGATAGGGTATGCCTACGTTTGAGGAGGTCCAAAACTGACCAGCAAGGTAAAGGGGTGGAGGTGTCCCTGTTTGAGTTGCCCGGGTCCAAGGTATGCCCAGTTGAGGCGGTAAGGGCATTTAGGTCATGCAGGTGTAAGGGGGAGGGGCCGTTCCTAAAGCATGAGGATGGGTCTTATCTGTCTCGTTTTCAATTTATAACGATCTTTCGAAAATGTTTAACAATGGCGGGTTTAGTGGGGTCGGACTATGCTTCACATTCCTTCCGCATAGGGGCAGCTACAGAAGCCGCCAGATGCGGGTTGGATGAGGCGGCGGTGCGCAGACTCGGGAGGTGGGAGTCTAGGAGATTTCGGTCTTATGTAAGACCTAATTTGGTGATGGAATAAATTAATGCATATTAGCATACGGTTGTTTCAAGGGGTGGGTGTTACCTTTGTAGTTGGTTTAGTGAGTCAGTTTTAGAATCAGTGGGTGCCGCTATCTTGTGTCTTGCTTGCATTACAGATGGAAACCCTGTGCGCCTTGTTTGGATCGTGGGTCACTCCTATGTTTGCTGGGGGGCCAGGAGAGGTGACGTGCGTCCGGACGGCAGACAGCTGGGGATTTCCAGAAAGGAGGCGTATATACGCTGGTTGGGTAGACCAGGAATGCTATGGGGTAGAGTTTTGGGAGAAGTGGAGAGGTATGTGAGGTTGGACAGGCCCCCTGATGTTTTAGTGATTCACGCGGGAGGGAATGATTTAGGTGTCCGGTCGGTCAGGGATCTGATGGCGGACATCAAAACAGATTTTATGCAGTTGCGGAAAAAATTTCCAGCTACCCTTTTAGTTTGGTCTGACATAGTTGCCAGAACAAATTGGCGTTGGGCTAGATCAGTGGCGAGCATAAATAAAACGCGCATCAGGATTAATAAAGTGATTGGGCGTTTCGTCAGACAGCAGGGTGGGATCGGGATTCGTCATCGAGAGTTGGAGACGAATGTGGGTTTATACCTTAGGAGAGATGGGGTTCATCTCTCTGACGTGGGGATTGATTTATGGTCCCTGGGTTTACAGGAAGGGATACAGCAGGCTCTGAGGGTGTGGAGGTGCCCTCAAACGTAAGGGGTCACGCTTTCGGGCTGTGGCGGTAGTTTTCTTCTGGTGGTCTTTGACGGGGGCGGTAAAACTGATGGATTTAAAGGGGTGGGGGGATCATCATTAGCATGTTCCCCTCCGGTGTATTCCTGAACGTTGGAGGGAATACTGGTTTTTGGTGGAGCTGCGGGAAAACGGTTGTCTCCGAGCGGCTACAGCTGGAGGCCTATTAGTTGGAAAAGTCCCGCAGTGCGTGGTTTATACATGGTTGTTTATACATGGTTATACATGGTTATATATATAGTTATATATATATATATATATATATATGGTGGAAAGGGGGGTCACCGTCAGAGACCATCAGACTGGGGTTAACTGTTTACGTTATTAATATGTCATTGTTTGTGTTATTGGTTATTTATCGGTTATTTATTGGAGTGATTTATTTTGGAGTTGTTTTATAATAAAAGGGCTGTTGTGGCCATGTTACTCCAAAATAAAATGTGTGGTCTCATCATTTTAAGGTGGGGTTTTGGTTAAGAGGTGGAGTATAAAAGGGGATTATGGTAAGGTAAGGAAGGTAACATTTGGACTACACTAGTCAAGTGAGGCCCGGAATGAAACTGACTAGAAGGAGGGGTAGTGGAGGGCCGGGCATGACAGTGTGTCTAATGGAGACACTGAAAGGGTTAAAAGTGCAGGAAAAGGTTTATGGGAGAAAGGGGAGGCCCAAAAGTTAAGTTGGTAGCAAAAGGGGGAGTGGTGATATTTAAGGGGGGGGAGGAGTAGAGAGGTCAGTGTGAGAGGAAAAGTTTAACAGAGGAGGCAGTTTTTCCCACCCTCCCTCCCTTTTTAATTGACAGGAAGTAATGTACTGTGTTGTGTGTAGTGTTGTTTGTATTTTCTCGTTTCAGGAATGAACAGGTCGTCATGACAGCTGAGGTGACTACGTTGGAATGGGGGGCGGTAGTTTTCTTCTGGTGGTCTTTGACGGGGGCGGTAAAACTGATGGATTTAAAGGGGTGGGGGGATCATCATTAGCATGTTCCCCTCCGGTGTATTCCTGAACGTTGGAGGGAATACTGGTTTTTGGTGGAGCTGCGGGAAAACGGTTGTCTCCGAGCGGCTACAGCTGGAGGCCTATTAGTTGGAAAAGTCCCGCAGTGCGTGGTTTATACATGGTTGTTTATACATGGTTATACATGGTTATATATATAGTTATATATATATATATATATATGGTGGAAAGGGGGGTCACCGTCAGAGACCATCAGACTGGGGTTAACTGTTTACGTTATTAATATGTCATTGTTTGTGTTATTGGTTATTTATCGGTTATTTATTGGAGTGATTTATTTTGGAGTTGTTTTATAATAAAAGGGCTGTTGTGGCCATGTTACTCCAAAATAAAATGTGTGGTCTCATCATTTTAAGGTGGGGTTTTGGTTAAGAGGTGGAGTATAAAAGGGGATTATGGTAAGGTAAGGAAGGTAACATTTGGACTACACTAGTCATGTGAAACACACTTGTCAGTCGGTGCAGCGACACAGTTGTCCTGGGAAACCCTGAGCTCAGACACCATGAGCTCCTGGGCGGTCTCCAGGGACACCTCTGCTACACCTGCCATGGTTGCTAGGGGCAATGGCACACATTTCTCAGTGGTCGCTCCTGACATTTCTAGATGCAATATCACATATTTAATCGCATTAGCAAGCAACATATTATCTTCTTTTTTACCACTTGTCTTCCTGCTAAACAATACACTGCCTGAAGACAAGCCCTTACCAGTACTCAAGCTTGCTGCAGGTTCAGCTTCAAACTGGGCTTTGTTACTACACAGGGTATTCACTTGCAAGTCTCTGAAAGCAATTTTTATCACTGGACTTATTCCCACTTCACAGGGAATAGTCCCGTAACCAGTCTCTCTCACATTTGTAACAGTCTTACCATTCCAGTTGACAGGTGTGGAAAGCTTCAATTGAGGGCATTGTCCCTTCTTGCTGTGCTCTCACAAGCTAATGCCCCCACATGGACACGGGGCAACATTGCATCCTTCTTGGATTTTCCAAAATCCCCTGCAGGCCAGACAGGTTTCCTGTTGCCAGGGGTAACAGCAGACTTACACACATGGTCATACCCCTTGCAGGATGCTGGATACTGTGCCCTCTTCTCTGGACTGACCACTTCACACAAGCAGCCATAACTTGAAACCACTGATTTCTTGTGCTCTCCATCACCCCCTGCAGGCTGAACAAAATTTCCTTCACGGTTGTCAGGAGTGACAACAGACACTTTTGCACAAACCTCCTCACTCAGAATTTGAGCCACATCTCTGCTGTAGCTCCTCCTTTCTGCAAACAGACTTTCTCCGGTTGCTATGGGAGACCACATTCTCCCCGCTGATCTTTTCCAGCCCTCTAGATTGGATTGCTCCTAGGAAATTGTCTTAGTCATCTCGGTTATGATACATACCGTGGTATACCCCTTGGTACTCCTCCATCAGAAAAGGTTGCACCAACTCAACCCAGCGACTTTTGGGCCATCCTCTGTAGGAAGCAATCATCGCAAAATCATCCAAAAAGTCTTCAACATGTTCAGAAGGCAGCATAGGCCGTATGAAGTCAGCTGTATGGATTTCTGCTTTGTTGCCATGGACAACCGTACCCATCTGCTCACTCTTTGCACTAAAGGACGGCTTGCTTTCCTTTTTCCTTTGCTCCAGTGCGGCCAAATGCATCTTGCACCAGTCTGGGGCTTGTTCTGTTGGTAACAATCCCTCCAGCCACAAGGTTCTGTCTCTCATCTCAGCAAACATTGCTTCCTTTTTGTGCTTTGACCGCCCCATCTCTGCAGTCAGGCACACAACGCTTTTTACACAGTTCCTTTTAACACAGGAAAATTTTGCGTACTGTCTCTTTAAGACTTGCAAACAGCACACTTTCACATGCAGACTCCACTGGTTCACATTAGCTGCTCCTCACAGCATTGCTGTAAAACACAGTTTCTTGCTACTCACTGTTTTTGGTATGCGAGGAACTGTAACTCTTCCAAATCTGCCCGCATTCTCCACCACGTGTAAGATTGGGGTATCAGACTCAAACGGTAGGTGCATTGTCAGTGAGTACTCCAGTACAAAACTGTATTTTTAAGGGCCTGGTAGCCCACTTTTAATTAAAAGCATGGAAAAGTTCACAAAGACATCAGTAGCCCACGCAAGGGGGGTTCCACCATTACTGTATCTTGCACACTCGATACTTTAGCCTCCTGGCTTACATTCTTGCCATACGGCTGATTCAGGCCTTCAGCCTAGGCCTTAAGTCTGCTCCTCAGACCCAAAAGAGTTTCCTAGAGTGAAGCTCTTTCCTAGCTTACTCCTGCTGCTTACTACTTGCTGCTCTGTCACCAAGTTTGTCTGCCTCCTACAGACATGCATACCCTGGCTGCCCCCTGCAGCCTCTGACTCCTCTCAGAGGAATGGGAGTTCACCTGACTCCCATGCACAGACTTCCTGTCTGTTGGGTGGAACCCTGAGCCATAACCAGGTCACAATTAAATAGCCCAGCACACAGCTGTGCAATCAGCGTGCCTCTCCCTCCATATATATTTCTCCCTGTATCCAGTTTAGCATCCACTGCATACAGTATAGCTAGATCTCACTGCAGTCCGTTCCTGGTGGTGTACTGTTTCTACTATACTTCTTGCAGGCAGGTGATTCAGTTAGTTGCAGTGTATTTCATATATATATACAGTCAGTCTAGTATATATAAATATATATCCACTGCATACAGTTTAGCTAGATCTCACTGCAGTCCGTTCCTGGAGTACTGTTTCTAATATACTTCTGGCAGGCAGGTGATTCAGTTAGCTGCAGTGTATTTCATATATATATATATATATATATATATATATATATATACTCAGACTGCTATATATATATTTCTCCCTGTATCCAGTTTAGCTAGATCTCACTGCAGACCGTTCCTGCTGTACTGTTTATATTTCTAATATACTTCAGGGAGCCAGTTGATTCAGTTAACTGCAGTGTATTTCATATATATATATATATATATATATATATATATATATATATATATATATATATATATATATATATATATATATATATATATATATATATATATATATATATATATACAGGCTTGTATATATATATATAGTCTTACCAAGCCAAGACACTTTCAGGCAGGTGACTCATTGAGCTGCAGTTCATTTCATATATATATATATATATATATATATATATATATATATATATATATATATATATATATATATATACAGGTTTGTATATATAGTCTAGCCAAGCCTATACCTGACAGTAGGCCATTCCTGGAGTGCGTGTTCAAAGACAATTTCAGGCAGGTGACTCAGTGAGGTGCAGTTCATAAAATATATATCCACTGCATTGTAGTCCAGCCAAGCCTACACCTGACTGTAGGCCATTCCTGGTGTACTGTTTTTAGTAAACTTTAGGTGTTGTTTTGCTAATCTAATTGTACAGTATGTCTGGAAGGCCACCAAGGAGAGGCAGACGCTCACAGGCCTCTAAAAGAGGGCAAGCAGGCTCTGTGTATACAGCCAACAGTGCAGGTCGTGGACACGGTGCATCCTCAGCACGTGGCCGTGGGGCACGCTTGTCCTTTTTTTCGGCAGCTGGCCGTGTTGAGCCACAACATGCAGAAGAGTTGGTAGAGTGGATGACCAAGCCATCCTCATCCTCCTCATCCTTTGTCACCCAGGCTCAGGGAACTTTGTCTGCCAGTGCAGCTGCCTCTTCAATGTCATCAGTCACTCCTTCCCTAGCCCCACCATCATGCCCTAAGGAGTCCCCTGAACTGTTCGACCACAGTGTAGGGTACATGCTGCTGGAGGATGCCCAGCATTTTGAAGGCTCTGATGATGGTACCCAGGTTGAGGATGAAGGCAGTAACGTGAGTCCAGAGAGAGGGGGTGCCCAAGAAGGACAAGAAACTGGCAGACATGTTCCCCCAGCTGCAGCATACTGCCAGGTTTGCTCCAGTGGTGAGGAGGGAGGGGATGATGAGGTCACTGACTCTACGTGGGTGCCAGATAGAAGAGAGGAGGAGGAAGAGGCACATCTCCAACGAGGCAGGATGCCCTCCAGGGGGCCAGCTTAATGACAAGCAACTGACTGCATCACACCGCAGAGCTCCACATGCGCAGGGCACTGCTGACTCTGCATGCTTTTCCAAAAGCTCTTTGGTGTGGGCTTTTTTGAGACATGTGCAGCAGATCACACCGTTGCCATTTGCAACATATGTCTGAAGCGTATCAAGCGTGGCCAAAACAGCAGCCGCTTGGGCACCACATGCTTGATGAGACATATGTCGAGCTCCCATGCAGTCCGTTGGCAACAGTACTTAAAAGACCCACACCAAAGAACAAGGCGGACCTCTCCTTGCTCCTCATTAGCTGGGTTGGAGACCCCTCTATAACTTCAGTCCACTCAGAGACCTGCACTGAGAGGAATGAAGGTGTAGAATTAGGTGTCCCAAGCACTTGCGGGCAATCTGCTAGCGGTACACCAACATCTGATTGTAGCAGGCAAATTTCCCTACCCTAGTTGCTAAACCTGCGAAAGAAATTCAGTCCCAGCCATCCACATGCTCAGCGGCTGAATACTAGTATGGTTAAATTGCTATCACTCCAACTTCTACCTTTTCAGCTGGTAAACTCTGTCCCCTTTCGAGAATTTGTGGAATGTGCGGTAATTCAGTGGCAGGTTCCCAAACACCAATTTTTTTCTCGGAAGGCCATTCCGGCTCTCTACTGACATGTGGAAGGCAATGTCTTGGCCTCGTTGGACAGGGCGGGCAGCGGTAAGGTTCATATTACCGCTGACTCATGATCCAGCAGGCATGGACAGGGACATTACCTTTCTTTCACAGCGCACTGGGTAACCCTGCTGGCAGCTGGGAAGGATGCAGGACAGGGTGCAGTATTGTTGGAGCTTGTTCTTCCACCACGCCTCCAAAATGCTAGTAGTGGTGATTCTGCCACACCTCTCTCCTCCACCCCCTCCTCTTCTTTTTCCTCTATGGCATCTTTGTGTGCAGATTCGTCTTTGGAACCAGCGGTGTTCCGTAGGCGTTCTAAGGGCTACGCAAGCTCTCAGGCAAAAAGATGCCATGCAGTGCTTGAGTTGGTCTGCTTAGGGGAGAGGAGCCCCACTGGGGCAGAGATTCTGGCAGCTCTGCAGGGGCAGGCTCAGAGAGGGTTGACGCCATGCCAGCTTCAGCCAGAAATGGTGGTTTGCAACATTGAACCTCCTCTCCATCCTCTGACAGGGACACTTCAGCCGTGTTCCCTGTTTGGCTCACATAATTTGGTGGTGCAGCGGTTCTTGTGCAGGTACCCGGGCTTACAGGATCTCCTGAGGCAGGCCAGGAAAGTCCCTGGGCATTTCCGCCAGTCATATAATGCCAGTGCTCGGCTGGCTGACCTTCAAAAGGAATGCAACCTGCCCAAGAACCGCCTCATTTTTGACATGCCCACCAGGTGGAACTCAACGCTGGCAATGCTGCAGCAGCTGTACATACAGCAGAGGGCCATCAATGACTACCTGTGCGAGTATGGCACCAGGACAGGGTCAGGGGAGATTGGCTTTTGATGAAGGATGCATGCACTGTCCTCTCACCATTTGAGGGGGCCACGAGGATGGTGAGCAGTGACAGTGCATGTATCAGTGATACTGTCCCTCTTGTCTACCTGTTGGAGCACACACTGTGTGCAATAATGAACAGGGCACTCGAGGCAGAAAAGAGGGAGGAAGAGGAGGACTTCCTTACCTCTCAAAGTCCCCTTTATCCAGACAGTATTCCTGCAGGCCCACCTATCACACAGGAAGAGGAGGAGGAGGATTGTGTCAGCATGAAGGTGCAGCCTGCCACTCAACATCAACAGCAGTCTTCAAGGGATCATTTTCAGGCCCCAGAAACCCATGGACTTGTACGTGGCTGGCAGGAGGTGGCTGCGGATCAGGTCGTCCTTAGTGACCCAGAGGACTCTGGACCGAATGCCTCAGCAAACCTATGCTGAATGGCCTTCCTGATCCTGCAAAGCCTGCAAAAGGACCCTCGGATTTGTGGTATCAAGGAGAGGGATCAGTACTGGCTGGCAACCCTTCTTGATCCAGGTTACATGGGTAAGATGGCGGAACTTACCCAGCCATCACAGAGGGAGCAGAAGATGAAACATCTTCGGGAGGCCTTGCAGAAAGGTTTGTGCAATGCGTTTCCAGAGCCTGGGAGGTTACAATTTCATGGTCCTCCTGGACAACGTGTTGCTGAGGCTTCGGTCAGTCACAGAAGGAGCGGTGGAGAAGGTGGCCATCTGGCCGATGCGTTCAGTCAAATTTTTAGTCTGCAGCCCCAAGATCTGATCGGTTCCAGCAACCATCGCCAGCGTCTGTTGTGCATGGTGCAGGAATACCTAGGGGCAAGATCAGACTTGGAGACCTTTCCAACCGAAAATCCTCTGGGTTACTGGGTCTTGAGGATGGATCACTGGCCAGAGCTTGCACAGTATGCAATTAAGCTACTGGCCTGTCCTGCATCCAGCGTTCTTTCGGAACGCACATTCAGTGCCGCTGGAGGCATTGTAACCTATCACAGAGTGTGCTTGTCCACCGAGTCGGTTGATCGGCTCACCTTCATAAAAATGAATCAGTCTTGGATCACCAGCTACCAAGCACCTGATGCTGATGTAACCGACTATTTTTTTTATGAATGTGAGATCCCTTGAAGACTGCCTATGCTGATGCTGAGTGACTATCCTGTTATGCTGAGTGACTATCCTATTCATCCTCAATTACAATTTTTGATCTAATATTTCACAGCAGCGCCTGTTCCTGCGCTCAACAAAAGTATCTGTGAGGCTTTACAGTGTTGTGCCACCACCACCACTGCCTAAGGCCCAATATTTCTGCCCCTGTTTAACAGGGGCATGTAATTACAATTCTTGATATAATATTTCACAGCAGGGCCCGTTCCAGCACCCAGCAAGAGTAACTGTGAGGGCTTACAGTGTTCTGGTACCACAAACACCTAAGGCCCAATTTTCCACAGATCGTATAGGGCAGGCCGTATAGTATATACAGGCAGTCCCCTATTTTCAAAAATCCAACTTACAAACGACTCCTACTTACAAACGGAGGGAGACAAAAGGGAGTGAGAGGAAATCTACCCCTAGGAATTAAAATTGTCTCCTGTAAGAGTTTATATGGGAAAAAGGTGTCTCCTCCACTGATTTATCACCAATCCTTGTTTCCCTAAACCCCAAATTTTCTAAATCCAATTGTCATTGGGACAGAAAGTGAGGTGAAATCTTCTGAACAGGGGCACAGACAGCAAAAAAAAAAATGTTACAGGGGTGATAACCCTTCCCTATGTTTTCCAAAAAGCTTTAAAATAGATTTTTTGGTTGGAGCTACACTTACAAAATGTACCTGTTCCAAATTACAAACAGATTCTACATAAGAACAAACCTACAGTCCCTTTCTCGTTTTCACCGCCTGTATACTGCTGTTCAGAGTATATAGGGCCTGGGGGCCCAACGCCTTGTGTTTTTTTAATTTGGGTGCGGGGTTCCCCTTAATATCCATACAAGATCCAAAGGGCCTTGTAATGGGCTGAGGGGTTACCCATGCCGTTTCTCTCACTGATTTTCATCCATATTGCTGGGACCCGACATTACATTAAAGCCTCATGCCGCGTACACACGAGCAGACTTTACGGCAGACTTTGTCCGGCGTACTTTTCGACGGACTTTGCGACGGACTTTCCGAATGAATGGACTTGCCTACACACAATCAACCAAAGTCCGACGGATTCGTACGTGATGACGTATGACCGGACTAAAACAAGGAAGTTCATAGCCAGTAGCCAATAGCTGCCCTAGCGTAGTTTTTTGTTCGACGGACTAGTATACAGATGAGCGGACTTTTCGACCAGACTCGAGTCCGTCGGACAGATTTGAAACATGTTTCATTTCTAGGTCCGTCAAACTTTTGAGAAAAAAAAGTCAGCTGGAGCCCACACATGATCGAATTGTCCGACGGACTCTGGTTCGCCGGACCAAGTATGCCGTAATGTCCGGTCGTGTGTACGCGGCATCAAGCAGTTTTAAATGACTTTTATTCCTTTAGAAATGTAATTTTGTGCAGGGACTGTTCTAATCACAGGAAACACGTGCCACTTTACAGGCATACTATAGACACCCCCAGGTACAATATTTAAAGGAATATTTCACTTTTATTTTTTCACTTTAAGCATCATTAAAATCACTGCTCCCGAAAAAAAGTCAGTTTTTAAAACTTTCTTTTCCATTGATACATGTCCCCTGGGGCAAAACCCGGGTCCCCAAACCCTTTTTAGGACAATAAATTGCATATTAGCCTTTAAAATTTGCACTATTGATTTCTCAGGTTTGAGTCCCATAGACTTTAACAGTGTTCGAATGTTCGTGTGAACGTTCAGTCTGTTCGCATGTTCTGGAAGCGAACCGAATCGGGGGTGTTCGGCCCATGCCTATTTGTCAGTAGATAATCCACCACCGATATATAAAGGCTTACCGGAAAAGTTGAACCCAAATAGGTATACGCCTAATGAGTCAGTAGGGCTTGTGGTGTAATACACCCAGGGGAATTTTTCATCGGCACATACAGCATCCAATGGGAGATAAGACTCGTGAGGTCCTTCGCAGCACTACTTCCAAATGAATGCCCACCGGAGGGATGATAACCAAAGGATGAATCAGCAAATTTTTCCCAAATGATGTGTATTATAAGAAGAAGAAGTAATAGGCCACATGGTGTGAATCCATTTCAATAAAAGACATTTATTGTACATAAAAAGGGAGCACTCACATTTGGTGAAGATAAAAAGCGCTTTGCAATAAAAAGTAAGGAAAGTGATGCAGTGGCATTAGCAGAGCCCATCCCAATGTGTTTCGTCTAATAAGACATCATCTGGGGTGCCTGTCCACTGCATATATATACAGAATTTGTGTACCCCTTAATGAGCAACAGCTCTCTGGCAATCTAATGCGAATTTACTCACTTCGGGTCATAGCCAATATATGAAATGTATTAGTAGCAATGATATGGAGTCACGCATTGTTTTAGAAAATAACACAGAGGCGCACAATCTGCGTATCGCCACACACTGTATTACCACTAGAGGTACTGTGTCTGAGGCCTTGCTCCGTTGCGGTATACGGCAGAAGCGGTTACAGGTCATGTATTGCTTCACTGCCCAGCGGTCATAATCCTCTGGATGGACGGACATTAACTTCCAGGCGCCGCCAATATGGTGCTGAATAGGGATGTGCCGAACACCCCCCTGTTCGGTTCGCACCAGAACATGCGAACAGGAAAAAAGTTTGTTCGAACACGCGAACACCGTTAACCACTTGCCGACCGCCGCACGACTATATACGTCGGCAGAATGGCACGGGCAGGCAAAAGGACTTACATGTACGTCCTTGCCTGCCCGCGGGTGGGGGGTCCGATCGGACCCCCCCCCGGTGCCTGCGGCGGTCGGCAAATGTCCCCCGGCGATCGGAGGTGAGGGGGAGGCCATCCATTCGTGGCCCCCCCCTCGCGATCGCTCCCAGCCAATGGGATCATTTCCCTGCCTCTGTATTGTACACAGAGGCAGAGGAAATGATGTCATCTCTCCTCGGCTCGGTATTTTCCGTTCCGGGCCGAGGAGAGAAGACTGAAATGTGAGTGCACAACACACACACACACAGTAGAACATGCCAGGCACACAAAACACCCCGATCCCCCCCCCGATCGCCCCCCGATCCCCCCCCAATCACCCCCCCCCCCTGTCACAAACTGACACCAGCAGGTTTTTTTTTTTTTTTTTTTTTTTTTTTTCTGATTACTGTATTGGTGTCAGTTTGTGACAGTTAGTGTCAGGGCAGTGAGTGTTAGGCCCCCTGTAGGTCTAGGGTACCCCCCTAACCCCCCCTAATAAAGTTTTAACCCCTTGATCACCCCCTGTCACCAGTGTCGCTAAGCGATCATTTTTCTGATCGCTGTATTAGTGTCGCTGGTGATGCTAGTTAGGGACGTAAATATTTAGGTTCGCCGTCAGCGTTTTATAGCGACAGGGACCCCCATATACTACCTAATAAATGTTTTAACCCCTTGATTGCCCCCTAGTTAACCCTTTCACCACTGATCACTGTATAACCGTTACGGGTGACGCTGGTTAGTTTGTTTATTTTTTATAGTGTCAGGGCACCCGCCGTTTATTACCGAATAAAGATTTAGCCCCCTGATCGCCCGGCGGTGATATGCGTCGCCCCCGGCAGCGTCAGATTAGCGCCAGTACTGCTAACACCCACGCACGCAGCATACGCCTCCCTTAGTGGTATAGTATCTGTACGGATCAATATCTGATCCGATCAGATCTATACTAGCGTCCCCAGCAGTTTAGGGTTCCCAAAAACACAGTGTTAGCGGGATCAGCCCAGATACCTGCTAGCACCTGCGTTTTGCCCCTCCGCCCGGCTCGGCCCAGCCCACCCAAGTGCAGTATCGATCGATCACGGTCACTTACAAAACACTAAACGCATAACTGCAGCGTTCGCAGAGTCAGGCCTGATCCCTGCGATCGCTAACAGTTTTTTTGGTAGCGTTTTGGTGAAATGGCAAGCACCAGCCCCAGGCAGCGTCAGGTTAGTGCCAGTAGCGCTAACACCCACGCACCGTACACCTCCCTTAGTGGTATAGTATCTGAACGCATCAATATCTGATCCGATCAGATCTATACTAGCGTCCCCAGCAGTTTAGGATTCCCAAAAACGCAGTGTTAGCGGGATCAGCCCAGATACCTGCTAGCACCTGCGTTTTGCCCCTCCGCCTGGCCCAGCCCAGCCCACCCAAGTGCAGTATCGATCGATCACTGTCACTTAAAAAAACACTAAACGCATAACTGCAGCGTTCGCAGAGTCAGGCCTGATCCCTGTGATCGCTAACAGTTTTTTTGGTAGCGTTTTGGTGAACTGGCAAGCACCAGCCCCAGGCAGCGTCAGGTTAGTGCCAGTAGCGCTAACACCCACGCACGCACCGTACACCTCCCTTAGTGGTATAGTATCTGAACTGATCAATATCTGATCCGATCAGATCTATACTGGCATCCCCAGCAGTTTAGGGTTCCCAAAAACGCAGTGTTAGTGGGATCAGCCCAGATACCTGCTAGCACCTGCGTTTTGTCCCTCCGCCCAGCCCACCCAAGTGCAGTATCGATCGATCACTGTCACTTACAAAACACTAAACGCATAACTGCAGCGTTCGCAGAGTCAGGCCTGATCCCTGCGATCGTTAACAGTTTTTTTGGTAGCGTTTTGGTGAACTGGCAAGCGCCAGCGGCCTAGTACACCCCGGTCGTAGTCAAACCAGCACTGCAGTAACACTTGGTGACGTGGCGAGTCCCATAAGTGCAGTTCAAGCTGGTGAGGTGGCAAGCACAAATAGTGTCTCGCTGCCACCAAGAAGACAAACACAGGCCCGTCGTGCCCATAGTGCCCTTCCTGCTGCATTCGCCAATCCTAATTGGGAACCCACCACTTCTGCAGCGCCCATACTTCCCCCATTCACATCCCCAACCAAATGCAGTCGGCTGCATGAGAGGCATTTTTATGTCCTCCCGAGTACCCCTACCCAGCGAACCCCCCAAAAAAGATGTCGTGTCTGCAGTAAGCGCGGATATAGGCGTGACACCCGCTATTATTGTCCCTCCTGTCCTGACAATCCTGGTCTTTGCATTGGTGAATGTTTTGAACGCTACCATTCACTAGCTGAGTATTAGCGTAGGGTACAGCATTGCACAGACTAGGACACACTTTCACAGGGTCTCCCAAGATGCCATCGCATTTTGAGAGACCCGAACCTGGAACCGGTTACAGTTACAAAAGGTACAGTTACAAAAAAAGTGTAAAAAAAAAAAACACAAACAAAAATATAAAATAAAAAATAATAGTTGTCGTTTTATTGTTCTCTCTCTATTCTCTCTCTCTCTATTCTCTCTATTGTTCTGCTCTTTTTTACTGTATTCTATTCTGCAATGTTTTATTGTTATTATGTTTTATCATGTTTGCTTTTCAGGTATGCAGTTTTTTATACTTTACCGTTTACTGTGCTTTATTGTTAGCCATATTTTTGTCTTCAGGTACAGCATTCACGACTTTGAGTGGTTATACCAGAATGATGCTTGCAGGTTTAGGTATCATCTTGGTATCATTCTTTTCAGCCAGCGGTCGGCTTTCATGTAAAAGCAATCCTAGCGGCTAATTAGCCTCTAGACTGCTTTTACAAGCAGAGAGAATGCCCCCCCCCCCCCCCCCCATCGTCTTCCGTGTTTTTCTCTGGCTCTCCTGTCTCAACAGGGAACCTGAGAATGCAGCCGGTGATTCAGCCAGCTGACCATAGAGCTGATCAGAGACGAGAGTGGCTCCAAACATCTCTATGGCCTAAGAAACCGGAAGCTACGAGCATTTTATGACTTAGATTTCGCCGGATGTAAATAGCGCCATTGGGAAATTGGGGAAGCATTTTATCACACCGATCTTGGTGTGGTCAGATGCTTTGAGGGCAGAGGAGAAATCTAGGGTCTAATAGACCCCAATTTTTTCAAAAAAGAGTACCTGTCACTACCTATTGCTATCATAGGGGATATTTACATTCCCTGAGATAACAGTAAAAATGATTAAAAAAAAAAAAAAATGAAAGGAACAGTTTTAAAATAAGATAAAAAAGCAAAAAAATAATAAAAAAAAAAAATAAAAAAAAAAAAAAAGCACCCCTGTCCCCCCTGCTCTCGCGCTAAGGCGAACGCAAGCGTCGGTCTGGCGTCAAATGTAAACAGCAATTGCACCATGCATGTGAGGTATCACCGCGACGGTCAGATCGAGGGCAGTAATTTTAGCAGTAGACCTCCTCTGTAAATCTAAAGTGGTAACCTGTAAAGGCTTTTAAAGGCTTTTAAAAATGTATTTATTTTGTTGCCACTGCACGTTTGTGCGCAATTGTAAAGCATGTCATGTTTGGTATCCATGTACTCGGCCTAAGATCATCTTTTTTATTTCATCAAACATTTGGGCAATATAGTGTGTTTTAGTGCATTAAAATGTAAAAAAGTGTGTTTTTTCCCCAAAAAATGCGTTTGAAAAATCGCTGCGCAAATACTGTGTGAAAAAAAAAAATTAAACACCCACCATTTTAATCTGTAGGGCATTTGCTTTAAAAAAATATATAATGTGTGGGGGTTCAAAGTAATTTTCTTGCAAAAAAAAATAATTTTTTCATGTAATCAAAAAGTGTCAGAAAGGGCTTTGTCTTCAAGTGGTTAGAAGAGTGGGTGATGTGTGACATAAGCTTCTAAATGTTGTGCATAAAATGCCAGGACAGTTCAAACCCCCCCCCAAATGACCCCATTTTGGAAAGTAGACACCCCAAGCTATTTGCTGAGAGGCATGTCGAGTCCATGGAATATTTTATATTGTGACACAAGTTGCGGGAAAGAGACAAATTTTTTTTTTTTTTTTTTTTTTTTGCACAAAGTTGTCACTAAATGATATATTGCTCAAACATGCCATGGGAATATGTGAAATTACACCCCAAAATACATTCTGTTGCTTCTCCTGAGTACGGGGATACCACATGTGTGAGACTTTTTGGGAGCCTAGCCGCGTATGGGACCCCGAAAACCAAGCACCGCCTTCAGGCTTTCTAAGGGCGTAAATTTTTGATTTCACTCTTCACTGCCTATCACAGTCTCGGAGGCCATGGAATGCCCAGGTGGCACAAACCCCCCCCAAATGACCCCATTTTGGAAAGTAGACACCCCAAGCTATTTGATGAGAGGTATAGTGAGTATTTTGCAGACCTCACTTTTTGTCACAAAGTTTTGAAAATTAAAAAAAGAAAAAAAAAATTTTTTTTTTTGTCTTTCTTCATTTTCAAAAACAAATGAGAGCTGCAAAATACTCACCATGCCTCTCAGCAAATAGCTTGGGGTGTCTACTTTCCAAAATGGGGTCATTTGGGGGGGGTTTGTGCCACCTGGGCATTCCATGACCTCCGAAACTGTGATAGGCAGTGAAGAGTGAAATCAAAAATGTACACCCTTAGAAATCCTGAAGGCGGTGATTGGTTTTCGGGGTCCCGTACGCGGCTAGGCTCCTAAAAAGTCCCACACATGTGGTATCCCCATACTCAGGAGAAGCAGCAGAATGTATTTTGGGGTGCAATTCCACATATGCCCATGACCTGTGTGAGCAATATATCATTTAGTGACAACTTTGTGCAAAAAAAAAAAAAAAAAATAAATAAATTGTCACATTCCCGCAACTTGTGTCAAAATATAAAATATTCCATGGACTCAACATGCCTCTCAGCAAATAGCTTGGGGTGTCTACTTTCCAAAATGGGGTCATTTGGGGGGGGTTTGTGCCATCTGGGCATTTTATGGCCTTCAAAACTGTGATAGGTAGTGAGGAGTAAAATCAAAAATGTACGCCCTTAGAAATCCTGAAGGCAGTGATTGGTTTTCGGGGCCCCGTATGCGGCTAGGCTCCCAAAAAGTCCCACACATGTGGTATCCCCATACTCAGGAGAAGCAGCTAAATGTATTTTGGGGTGCAATTCCACATATGCCCATGGCCTGTGTGAGCAATATATCATTTAGTGACAACTTTTTGTAATTTTTTTTTTTTTTTTTTTTTTTTGTCATTATTCAATCACTTGGGACAAAAAAAATGAATATTCAATGGGCTCAACATGCCTCTCAGCAATTTCCTTGGGGTGTCTACTTTCCAAAATGGGGTCATTTGTGGGGGTTTTGTACTGCCCTGCCATTTTAGCACCTCAAGAAACGACATAGGCAGTCATAAATTAAAGGCTGTGTAAATTCCAGAAAATGTACCCTAGATTGTAGGCGCTATAACTTTTGCGCAAACCAATAAATATACACTTATTGACATTTTTTTTACCAAAGACATGTGGCCAAATACATTTTGGCCTAAATGTATGACTAAAATTGAGTTTATTGGATTTTTTTTAGAACAAAAAGTAGAAAATATCATTTTTTTTCAAAATTTTCGGTCTTTTTCCGTGTATAGCGCAAAAAATAAAAACGGCAGAGGTGATCAAATACCATCAAAAGAAAGCTCTATTTGTGGGAAGAAAAGGACGCAAATTTCGTTTGGTTACAGCATTGCATGACCGCGCAATTAGCAGTTAAAGCGACGCAGTGCCAATTTGTAAAAAGTGCTCTGGTCAGGAAGGGGGTAAATCCTTCCGGGGCTGAAGTGGTTAAAGTCTATGGGACACGAACATGAATAATCAAAAGTGCTAATTTTAAAGGCTAATATGCAAGTTATTGTCATAAAAAGTGTTTGGGGACCTGGGTCCTGCCCCAGGGGACATGGATCAATGCAAAAAAAAGTTTTAAAAACGGCCGTTTTTTCAGGAGCAGTGATTTTAATAATGCTTAAAGTCAAACAATAAAAGTGTAATATCCCTTTAAATTTCGTACCTGGGGGGTGTCTATAGTATGCCTGTAAAGGGGCGCATGTTTCCCGTGTTTAGAACAGTCTGACAGCAAAATGACATTTTGAAGGAAAAAACCCATTTAAAACTACTCGCGGCTATTGCATTGCCGACAATACACATAGAAGTTCATTGATAAAAACGGCATGGGAATTCCCCAAAGGGGAACCCCGAACCAAAATTAAAAAAAAAAAATGACGTGGGAGTCCCCCTAAATTCCATACCAGGCCCTTCAGGTCTGGTATGGATATTAAGGGGAACCCCGGCCAAAATTTAAAAAAAAAAATGACGTGGGGTTCCCCCTAAATTCCATACCAGACCCTTCAGGTCTGGTATGGATTTTAAGGGGAACCCCATGCCAAAAAAAAAAAAAAAAAAGGCGTGGGGTTCCCCCAAAAATCCATACCAGACCCTTATCCGAGCACGCAACCTGGCAGGCCGCAGGAAAAGAGGGGGGAACAAGAGTGCGGCCCCCCCCTCCTGAACCGTACCAGGCCACATGCCCTCAACATTGGGAGGGTGCTTTGGGGTAGCCCCCCAAAACACCTTGTCCCCATGTTGATGAGGACAAGGGCCTCATCCCCACAACCCTGGCCGGTGGTTGTGGGGGTCTGTGGGCGGGGGGCTTATCGGAATCTGGAAGCCCCCTTTAACAAGGGGACCCCCAGATCCCGGCCCCCCCGTGTGAAATGGTAAGGGGGTACAAAAGTACCCCTACCATTTCACTAAAAAACTATCAAAAATGTTAAAAATGACAAGAGACAGTTTTTGACAATTCCTTTATTTAAATGCTTCTTCTTTCTTCTATCTTCCTTCATCTTCTTCTTCTTCTTCTTCTGGTTCTTCTGGTTCTTCCTCCGGCATTCTCGTCCAGCATCTCCTCCGCGGCGTCTTCTATCTTCTTCTCCTCGGGCCGCTCCGCACCCATGGCATGGGGGGAGGCTCCCGCTCTTCTCTTCTTCTTTTCTTCTCTTCTTCTCTTCTTCTCGTCTTCATTTTCTTCTCCGGGCCGCTCCGCACCCATGCTGGCATGGAGGGAGGCTCCCGCTGTGCGACGGCGCTCCTCGTCTGACAGTTCTTAAATAACGGGAGGCGGGGCCACCCGGTGACCCCTCCCCCCTCTGACGCACGGTGACTTGACGGGACTTCCCTGTGAAGTCACGGGGAATGCCACAGGGAAGTCCCATCATGTCCCGTGCATCAGAGGGGGGCGGGGTCACCGTCCCCGTTATTTAAGAACTGTCACGCGAGGAGCGCCGTTACACAGCGGGAGCCTCCCTGCATGCCAGCATGGGTGCGGAGCGGCCCAGAGAAGAAAATGAAGAAGAGAAGAAGAGAAGAAAAGAAGAAGAGAAGAGCAGGAGCCTCCCCCCCATGCCATGGGTGCGGAGCGGCCCGAGGAGAAGAAGATAGAAGATGCCGCGGAGGAGATGCTGGATGAGAATGCCGGAGGAAGAACCAGAAGAGCCAGAAGAACCAGAAGAACCAGAAGATGAAGGAAGATAGAAGAAAGAAGAAGCATTTAAATAAAGGAACTGTCAAAAACCGTCTCTTGTCATTTTTAACATTTCACACAGGGGGGGGGCGGGATCTAGGGGTCCCCTTGTTAAAGGGGGCTTCCAGATTCTGATAAGCCCCCCGCCCGCAGACCCCCACAACCACCGGCCAGGGTTGTGGGGATGAGGCCCTTGCCCTCATCAACATGGGGACAAGGTGTTTTAGGGGGCTACCCCAAAGCACCCTCCCAATGTTGAGGGCATGTGGCCTGGTACGGTTCAGGAGGGGGGGGCTGCACTCTCGTCCCCCCCTCTTTTCCTGCGGCCTGCCAGGTTGCGTGCTCGGATAAGGGTCTGGTATGGATTTTTGGGAGGACCCCACGCCGTTTTTTTTTTTTGGCGAGAGGTTCCCCTTAAAATCCATACCAGACCTGAAGGGTCTGGTATGGAATTTAGGGGGAACCCCACGTCATTTTTTTTTTTAATTTTGGCCGGGGTTCCCCTTAATATCCATACCAGACCTGAAGGACCTGGTATGGAATTTAGGGGGACTCCCACGTCATTTTTTTTTTAAATTTTGGTTCGGGGTTCCCCTTTGGGGAATTCCCATGCCGTTTTTATCAATGAACTTCTATGTGTATTGTCGGCAATGCAATAGCCACAGGTAGTTTTAAATGGGTTTTTTCCTTCAAAATGTCATTTTGCTGTCAGACTGTTCTAAACACAGGAAACATGCGCCCCTTTACAGGCATACTATAGACACCCTCCAGGTACGAAATTTAAAGGGATATTACACTTTTATTGTTTGACTTTAAGCATTATTAAAATCACTGCTCCTGAAAAAACGGCTGTTTTTAAAACTTTTTTTTGCATTGATCCATGTCCCCTGGGGCAGGACCCAGGTCCCCAAACACTTTTTATGACAATAACTTGCATATTAGCCTTTAAAATTAGCACTTTTGATTTCTCCTATAGACTTTTAAAGGGTGTTCCGCGGCATTCGAATTTGCCACGAACACCCCAAATTGTTCGCTGTACGGAGAACTTGCGAACAGCCAATGTTCGAGTCGAACATGAGTTCGACTCGAACTCGAAGCTCATCCCTAGTGCTGAACTGTGTAAACCATAAGATTGGAAAAATGCGGTTCAAGCCTTGTTTTCAAAGCTGTAAATGTGAAAGGCATTGAGCGAAGCATTACCACCCACATTAAAAATTAAGATGTCCAATCAAAATCAGAGACAAAAGGGAATATTCTTATCTTGGTTGGACAAGAATATTATTGTGGTCATATCAAAATTTCACCTCTAAAGTGATAATTGAACAGAGGGTAGATATTAAATACTCCGAACTCCAAATATTGGGCCGCAAAATTACCGCCCAATACTGGATCACATAAAGGAGGAAAATATAAACCTAATGTTATAAAATTATATAACCATTAGTGGATGAAAGTATTATATGGAAATATTTCAATTTTGATATGTCAAAAGAGCTGGCTCCCAAAAAGAGGCCCACAACAGACAAATATGGTATAACAAATGGATACAATAATATATATGAATGGTATATAAAATTGAAATTATATATATATATATATATATATATATATATATATATATATATATATATATATATATATGTTTTATTAATTTTATTAAGTTTGTCCCTCCAAAAAAAACTGGACAAGTTTAACACATTCATAGATGTTCAGAAATTTGTTAGAAAAATTAACATTCAACGCTATCTTGTATCCAACCCCTGTGAGATCCTCGCGAGCTGCAGCTTCAGGCACAGTTCATTTCTGGGTTGTCTAACCCCTCTTTATTCAGTCCACCTGTTCCTGTTGCTCCAGCCATTAGTATCTTTAAAGATTTAGTCCTAGGAGATTTAGCACATTTACCACTCAAAAATACTTATAGCCACCCTTCATTTAAGGTGGGTCTCAGGTCATTATGTAGCAAGAAAGACCTAGTTATACGCCCTGCCGATAAAGGCGGTGGAATTGTAGTACTGGATAAAACAGATTCCGAAAAAGAAATGCGTAGGATTTTAAGAGATGGAGATACTTATAAGGAATTACCCAACAATCCAACTGCCCTTTTTAAGAACAAATTAGAAAAACTCATCACCAAAGGTTTTGAATTAAATATTTTAAACAAGAAGGAGAGAGCTTTTTTGATACCCACTGCACCCAAAATTCCAACTATGTATTTTGTGCCTAAAATACACAAAGACCCCATTCACCCTCCAGGACGCCCTATTATAAGCGGCATTGATTCAGTGACTTCACGAATAGGCTGCTATATTGATTCCTATCTCCAACCACTCGTTAGACAGACTCCTTCGTACCTTAAGGACACTAGAGACACCATTAAATTATTGGAAAGTATAGAGATACATGGTGATTACATATTGGCCACAGCAGATGTGGCCTCTCTGTACATTTGCATCCCCCATGATTTGGGTGTTGAGGCTGTCAATCACTTTCTAAACAAGGATGACTCCATCACGGAATTGCAAAGCAATTATGTCATCAAGTTGTTGGAGTTTGCCACAAAGCATAATTATTTTTGGTTTGACCAAACATTTTTCAAAATTCGCCTTTGTGTATATTAGGCAAAAAATACATAGTTGGAATTCTGGGTGCGGTGGGTATCAAAAATGCTCTCTCCTTCTTGTTTAAAATATTTAATTCAAAACCTTTGGTGATGAGTAGGGATGAGCTTTCTGTTCGGGTCGAACATGAGTTCGACTCGAACATTGGCTGTTCGCCCGTTCGTCCAAAACCGAACATTATGTGCCGTTCGCGTCAAATTCGAGCGACACATAATGATCCATAATGCACTGTGGGAGCACAGTGCATTGCTGTATGATGATTGGCCAGAGCATACACCATGACCTGCATGCTTTGGCCAATCATAGCGCCCTCAGCTAAGAGAGCCATAATTGGCCAAAGGCAGGGTGCCTTTTGCCAATCATGGCTCAGGGGGACTAAGTACACACCCACACTATATAAGGCTGACTGCACGTGCTGTGTGTCATTGCCGACATGGACGGAGAGAGAGTGTCATTTAGATTGAGCAGGCAGGAAGATTATGCAGTTAGCTGCAGTGTATTTCATATATATATACAGTGAGTCTAGTATATATATATATATATATATATATATATATATATATATATATATATATCCACTGCATACAGTATAGCTAGATCTTACTGCTGTCCATTCCTGGTGGTGTACTGTTTCTACTATACTTCTTGCAGGCAGGCGATTCAAATAGCTGCAGTATAATAAGACAATGGATGATGTTGGGTTATTTCCAGATACAGATAGGGGTCCCCAATCCCGAAGATTAATTTACACACAATTAATGAGAAAGAGCCTAGGCTGCCTCATAAAAGATGGGATTTTTGAAGGGGACCATTGTATCTGTATAGCAAGGTAAGCACAGACTCAAAAAGTAGAGTTAAAACACAATTTATTTAATACAAAAACATAGTATCTGAGGCAATAAAATCACAAACTGCATAAAGTACATAGTTATTACTTGATACTAAAATTACTATTGTGTGAGATGCTGGAGAGATGCTAGAGTATGCAGAGAGCCAACATGTTTCGCAGTTTCCTGCTTCTTCAAGGGCGTTGCATGCATCTGTCGGTGTCTCTAAATTACACGCTGCTAGAGTCTCCTTAAATATACATGATCCCTCCGGAAACAAAGGGTCAACTGACCCCTGACTTTGCTTCCGGAGCGGGAGCCCCTGTATTGCGCATACGCGTGATGGCGGGATGGAGCCATCATCACGTTGACGCACACCACGCACTGAATATCGTGCGAGGGGAGGGAGGGAAAACCCTAACCTCCCACCAGGGGCGCCTGGACAACACCACTCATTGCCTAATCGCCACTAGCTGAGTCCCAAGACTCCCTGTGTGAGATGCCGTGCACGTCTCCCAGCACCACCAATTGCAGCGAAAATGTAGGGTTAATTGGTATTAGCCCAAAAACTTATTCCAGAACAATAAAGTTTTTTCAGCACAAATATAACCATAAACAATCAATTTAGACAGTCAATATACATTAAAGCAAATATATTGGACACTTGATGGTATTACATAGTCACATACTATAAACAACAATATAGTGACCCTGAAAGGAAGGGACAAGAAAAAGTAAAAAGGGGGGAAAAGACAAATTAATGGGGAGGGGAGTGCACGAAAGGGAACAAAGGAAGAAACAAACAAATATTGAGGATATGTAGGTTATTATCAAAATATATTTCCCCACTATTGACTACTGAAATACATATATGGAGATAAGCCAGTTAACAGGACCAGCCATATCAATCAGGTAAGATATGTCTAGTTAATCTATATTGTCAACGAGGATAGGGGTGTAGGGACTACTTCATTGATCGATGAACGGATGGGAAGTACATCAAGATCCCACAGATTCTATTGATTCCAAATTGAATCTAGTTGTTTGTTTATAGAAATGGTTTAAATGATAGGGCAGTATTAAGTCCCGGTGGATAGGTAGCTCTTTGACCGAAGATCCATCTGGCTTCTTGCTGGAGGATTCTTTTGTCAAAGTCTCCTCCTCTATCGGATTCTGGTATCACCTCCAAAGCAAAAAATTATATTTATGTAGGGTCGAAACTATGGTTTAGTCCGACATGCTTACAGATTGGAGTATATAATAATCCCGCGTCAAGATAATAGAGGGGATCCTGAATTCGTTTGGCAAACGGGCGTTTCGTCTTGCCAATATAGAATGCGCCACATAGGCACGTTGCAAGATAGACTATCCCAATGGTATCCCAATCAAAAGTATTGCCTTTTTAGATTTGCGCCTTTTTCTTGGCAGTGATGGCTCCATCTATAGCAATTTGTACAGGAAGGAAACAGCGGGGAACACTATTCTACACTACTCTAGTGCACATCCCGATCCCTAATATGAAGCATACCCTACAGTCAATATTTAAGACTGCGTAGGAATTGTGCTAGGGACGAAGACTTTTACCAGGAAGCTAAAGCACTGTATGAACGACTTATCACTAGAGGTTACAGTAAGAACGTACTTAAACAAGCATTCCAAAGGGCTAAAGCACAAACACGTGAGTCACTTATTTTCAAAAAGCAGAGACCAGAAACCAAACCTACTACCAAGTTTGTTACCACATTTAGCGCACATCAAAATATCTTTCGGCAACTAATGGAGAACAATTGTCAATTCTTATCGGAGGATCCAATCGTATCCAAATATGTGGCTAATAAACCAGAAATTACTTACAGGAGATCACGGTCGATCAGAGACAGTCTGGTACATTCTGGAGCGGCGGGTGGAAAGGGGACATTCAAATGTGGGGGCTGCGACCAGTGCCCTTGGATTAGAGAGGGCACTGGTTGTCCTCTACCAAGAGGAGGATATTATAGATCAAAAACATATGCGGACTGCAGTACCATTGGGATAGTCTATCTTGCAACGTGCCTATGTGGCGCATTCTATATTGGCAAGACGAAACGCCCGTTTGCCAAATGGATTAAGGATCACCTCTATTATCTTGACACGGGATTATTATATACTCCAATCTGTAAGCATGTCGGACTAAACCATAGTTTCGAGCCTACATATATATCATTTTTCGCTTTGGAGGTGATACCAGAATCCGATAGAGGAGGAGACTTTGACAAAAGAATCCTCCAGCAAGAAGCCATATGGATCTTTGGTCAAAGAGCTACCTATCCACCGGGACTTAATACTGCCCTATCATTTAAACCATTTCTATAAACAAACAACTGGATTCAATTCGGAATCGATAGAATCTGTGGGATCTTGATGTACTTCCCATCCGTTCATCGATCGATGAACTAGTCCCTACTCCCCTATCCTCGTTGACAATATAGATTAACTAGACATATCTTACCTGATTGATATGGCTGGTCCTGTTAACTGGCTTATCTCCATATATGTAGCTCAGTAGTGAATAGTGGGGAAATATATTTTGATAATAACCTACATATCCTCAATATTTGTTTGTTTCTTCCTTTGTTCCCTTTCTTGCACTCCCCTCCCCATTAATTTGTCTTTTCCCCCCTTTTTTCTTGTCCCTTCCTTTCAGGGTCACTATATTGTTGTTTATAGTTTGTGACTATGTAATACCATCAAGTGTCCAATATATTTGCTTTAATGTATATTGACTGTCTAAATTGATTGTTTATGGCTATATTTGTGCTGAAAAAACTTTATTGTTCTGGAATAAGTTTTTGGGCTAATACCGATTAACCCTACATTTTCGCTGCAATTGGTGGTGCTGGGAGACGTGCACGACATCTCACACAGGGAGTCTTGGGACTCAGCTAGTGGCGATTAGGCAATGAGTGGTGTTGTCCGGGTGCCCCTGGTGGGAGGTTAGGGTTTTCCCTCCCTCCCCTCGCACGATATTCCGTGCGTGGTGTGCGTCAACGCGATGATGGTTCCATCCCGCCTTCACGCGCATGCGCAATCGCTCCGGAAGCAAAGTCAGGGGTCAGTTGACCCTTTGTTTCCGGAGGGATCATGTATATTTAAGGAGACGCTAGCAGGGTCTCCTTTAGCCATATACCACGGCAGCATACAGACCGAACAACGATCGGAGGTTCCGGGCTACTGAACCGCTCCATACTGAGACCCTTCTGAGGTAATTTTTAGAGGGACGCTTGTCTTTTTTGTCCATCATAGTAATTGTGCCACATTATATTTAGGCTATCTATTTTGTTGAGTTTGTTTATTTGTTTGCTTGAACAGCAATCTAGACTTTGCATTGAGAAGCCTACATCGTAACATACAAACAAAGATGTATTTGCTATTGTCAGTGGGATAGCTGAACTTCATTGCGGCTGTCAGTTTGTTATTATCAGGCCATTACAGCTGTTGAACACTTTGGCATTCATATATTCCCCATATATCTCTGCACTAGGGATGAGCCGAACACCCCCCGGTTCGGTTCGCACCAGAACCTGCGAACGGACCGAAAGTTCGCACGAACGTTAGAACCCCATTGACGTCTATGGGACTCGAACGTTCTAAATCAAAAGTGCTCATTTTAAAGGCTAATTTGCATGGTATTGTCCTAAAAAGGGTTTGGGGACCCGGGTCCTACCCCAGGGGACATGTATCAATGCAAAAAAAACTTTTAAAAACGGCCGTTTTTTCGGGAGCAGTGATTTTAATGATGCTTAAAGTAAAAAAAAAAGTGAAATATTCCTTTAAATATCGTACCTGAGGGGTGTCTATAGTATGCCTGTAAAGTGACGCGTGTTTCCCGTGTTTAGAACAGTCCCTGCACCAAATATCATTTTTAAAGGAAAAAATCTCATTTAAAACTGCTTGCGGGTTTAATGTAATGTCGGGTCCTGGCAATATGGATGAAAATCAGTGAGACAAACGGCATGGGTACCCCCCAGTCCATTACCAGGCCCTTTGGGTCTTGTATGGATATTAAGGGGAACCCCGCACCCAAATTAAAATAAGGAAAGGTGTGGGGCCACCAGGCCCTATATACTCTGAACAGCAGTATACAGGCTGTAGGTTTGTTGTTAAGTAGAATCTCTTTGTAATTTTGAACGGGTACATTTTTAACGTGTTTAGCTCCAGCCAAAAAATCTTTTTTAAGCTTTTTGGAAAACATAGGGAAGGGTTATCACCCCTGTGACATTTGTTTTGCTGTCTTTCCTCCTCTTCAGAAGATTTCACCTCACTTTTTGTCCCAATGGATTGGAAAGGATCAGTGGAAAGGAGAAATGTTTTTCCCATATTAACTCTTACAGGAGAGAATTTCCCTTCCTAGGGGTAGATTTCATCTCACTTCCTGTTGTCTCCTTCCGTTTGCAAGTAGGAGTCGTTTGTAAGTTAGTTGTTTGAAAGTAGGGTCCTGCCCTATATACTCAGCAGAAATTTGGGCCTTAGGTGTTGCTGTGGCCACAACACTGTAAGCCCTCACAGGGACGGATAACAGGAACGGATCTAGCTGAACACTGTGAGCAGAACGCACCCCACTAGCTTGTAGGTTTAGCTGAACACTGTGAGGTGGATGCACCCCACTAACTTGTAGGTTTAGCTGAACACTGTGAGCAGGACGCACCCCACTAACTTGTAGGTTTAGCAGAACACTGTGAGCAGGACGCACTGCACTAACTGTAAATAGTCTAGCTGCCTGACTGTGGTACTAATAGGATCAAAAGAACACCAGCAATTTTCTTTAAAATACTGTAACAAGACAAGCCTGCCTGTCAGTAAGAAGATAACAGGAACGGATCTAGCTGAACACTGTGAGCAGGACGCACCCCACTAGCTTGTAGGTTTAGCTGAACACTGTGAGGTGGACGCACCCCACTAACTTGTAGGTTTAGCTGAACACTGTGAGCAGGACGCACCCCACTAACTTGTAGGTTTAGCAGAACACTGTGAGCAGGACGCACTGCACTAACTGTAAATAGTCTAGCTGCCTGACTGTGGTACTAATAGGATCAAAAGAACACCAGCAATTTTCTTCAGGTAGCTGTATTTACTGTAACAAGACAAGCCTGCCTGTCAGTAAGAAGATAACAGAAACGGATCTAGCTGAACACTGTGAGTAGGACGCACCCCACTAGCTTAAAGGTTTAGCTGAACACTGTGAGGTGGATGCACCCCACTAACTTGTAGGTTTAGCTGAACACTGTGAGCAGGACGCACCCCACTAACTTGTAGGTTTAGCAGAACACTGTGAGCAGGACGCACTGCACTAACTGTAAATAGTCTAGCTGCCTGACTGTGGTACTAATAGGATCAAAAGAACACCAGCAATTTTCTTCAGGTAGCTGTATTTACTGTAACAAGACAAGCCTGCCTGTTAGTAAGAAGATAACAGAAACGGATCTAGCTGAACACTGTGAGCAGGACGCACCCCACTAGCTTGTAGGTTTAGCTGAACACTGTGAGGTGGACGCACCCCACTAACTTGTAGGTTTAGCTGAACACTGTGAGCAGGACGCACCCCACTTACTTGTAGGTTTAGCAGAACACTGTGGGCAGGACGCACTGCACTAACTGTAAATAGTCTAGCTGCCTGACTGTGGTACTAATAGGATCAAAAGAACACCAGTAATTTTCTTTAAAATACTGTAACAAGACAAGCCTGCCTGTCAGTAAGAAGATAACAGGAACGGATCTAGCTGAACACTGTGAGCAGGACGCACTGCACTAAATGTAAATAGTCTAGCTGCCTGACTGTGGTACTAATAGGATCAAAAGAACACCAG
This sequence comes from Aquarana catesbeiana, assembly GCF_042186555.1. NCBI lineage: Eukaryota > Metazoa > Chordata > Amphibia > Anura > Ranidae > Aquarana > Aquarana catesbeiana. Next base: position 4,501,021 of record NC_133327.1, on the reverse strand, counting down.
TAATTTTCTTCAAAATACTGTAACAAGACAAGCCTGCCTGTCAGTAGGAATATAACAGGAACGGATCTAGCTGAACACTGTGAGCAGGACGCACTGCACTAAATGTAAATAGTCTAGAAGATAACAGGAACGGATCTAGCTAAACTGAATACAGTATATATATATATATATGCAACACCTGGGATGCATATATATACACAATACACTTTAAGTGCAGCTAACTGACTGACTGTCCTGCCTAATCTAGCTAACTCAAATGAAATGACACTGTCTCTCTCTCTCTCTAAGCACACCGGAACACACTGCACAGGGCCGCCGTGCAGGCGGCCTTATATAGTGTGGGGCATGTACTAAATCCCCTGAGCCATAATTGGCCAAAGCCTCCTTGGCTTTGGCCAATTATGGCTCTCTGTTAAGGTGGCGCTGTGATTGGCCAAGCATGCTTGGCCAATCATCAGCAAGCAATGCACTGCGATGCCGCAGTGAATTATGGGCCGTGACGCGCCACACGAATTTGGCGCGAACGGCCCATATCGTTCACAATTCGGCGAACGATCGAACAGCCGATGTTCGAGTCGAACATGGGTTCGACTCGAACACGAAGCTCATCCCTACTCTGCACATAGTTGGATTATACAGGTGGAACATTTTTGTTTTGTTTTGGACTACACATATATATATTCTTTACAAACCCGGACACAAATGGGTTTGACTATCACTATAATAAATACAGCTAAGAAAACTCCATCTTGTTGCTGTGTGTCCAATAGGCATGAATGGTAACATTCATGTTAGCCGTGACACAATCAGTGGGTTCACTCACATATAAACTACCAAACGTTACTTTGATAATCCATGGCAGAGGGACGTAATACATGGGGTACTTTTACAATATTAATCAAACGGTGTTTTAAGGCTATAATAATTCTTTAAAAATATATATTTTTTCATGCAGGCAATACCTGTCTGATAGCTTTGGTCACTACATGATCCGACACCCCACTATCCAACCCCTTACGCTCTGACTGCCATGGGGTAATGATCGTGATTGGCTGATAACTCATTGGGTCCTTGTCTTGAGCTCTGGCTGTGCACGCCTGGTTGTAGGCACTATTAATTGCGGTTGGGTAAGCACTTTTCATTGTTAAAGTAAATAAATATATTCTGGTTGTATATAAATTGTAGTTCCTAATGTTACTCTATGTAATTTAGAGACACCGACAGATGCATGCGATGCCCTTGAAGAAGCAGGAAACTGCGAAACATGTTGGCTCTCTGCATACTGCATACTCTAGCATCTCTCCAGCATCTCACGCAATAGTAATTTTAGTATCAAGTATTAACTATGTACTTTATGTAGTTTGTGATTTTATTGCCTCAGATACTATGTTTTTGTATTAAATAAATTGTATTTTAAATGTACTTTTTGAGTCTGTGCTTACCTTGCTATACAGATACAATGGTCCCCTTCAAAAATCCCATCTTTTATGAGGCAGCCTAGGCTCTTTCTCATTAATTGTGTGTCAGTTAGCTGCAGTGTATTTCATATATATATACAGTCTGTCTAGTATATATAAATATATATCCACTGCATACAGTTTAGCTAGATCTCACTGCAGTCCGTTCCTGGAGTACTGTTTCTACTATACTTCTGGCAGGCAGGTGATTCAGTTAGTTGCAGTGTATTTCATATATATATATACAGTCAGTCTAGTATATATATATATATATATATATATATATATATCCACTGCATACTGGATCTCACTGCCGTCCGTTCCTGGTGGTGTACTGTTTCTACTATACTTCTGGCAGGCGGGTGATTCAGTTAGCTGCAGTGTATTTCATATATATATATATATACAGTGAGTCTAGTATATATATCCACTGCATACGGTTTAGCTAGATCTTACTGCGGTCCATTCCTGGTGTAGTCACTGTTTCTACTATACTTCTGGCAGGCAGGTGATTAAGTTAGCTGCAGTGTATTTCATATATATATATACAGTGAGTCTAGTATATATATCCACTGCATACAGTTTAGCTAGATCTCACTGCAGTCCATTCCTGGTGTACTGTTTCTAATATACTTCAGGCAGGCAGGCGATTCAGTGATCTGCAGTGCATAAAATATATATGCAGTCTCCTACATATATATATCCACTGCATTCTAGTCTAGCCAAGCCTATATCTGACTGCAGGCCATTCCTGGTGTACGTTTTCAAATACACTTTCAGGCAGGCAGGCAGGCAGGTGATTCATGGACCTGCAGTGCATAAGGGACATTGACACAATTCTAATCTTTTTGGCTCTATACACCACCACAATGGATTTGAAAAGAAACAAACAAGATATGCTTTAACTGCAGAATGTCAGCTTTAATTTGGGGGTATTTACATCCAAATCAGGTGAACGGTGTAGGAATTACAACAGTTTGTATATGTGCCTCCCACTTTTTAAGGGACCAAAAGTAATGGGACAGATTAACAATCATCCATCAAACTTTCAGTTTTTAATACTTGGTTGCAAATCCTTTGCAGTCAATTACAGCCTGAAGTCTAGACATGTCTAGATAGACATCACCAGACGTTGGGTTTCATCCCTGGTGATGCTCTGCCAGGCCTCTACTGCAACTGTCTTCAGTTCCTGCTTGTTCTTGGGGCATTTTCCCTTCAGTTTTGTCTTCAGCAAGTGAAATGCATGCTCAATCAGATTCAGGTCAGGTGATTGACTTGGTCATTGCATAACATTCCACTTCTTTCCCCTAAAAAACTCTTTGTTTTCTTTCACAGTATGCTTTGGGTCATTGTCCATCTGCACTGTGAAGTGCCGTCCAATGAGTTCTTAAGCATTTTGCCGAATATGAGTAGATAATATTGCCTGAAACACTTCAGAATTCATCCTGATGCTTTTGTCATCAGTCACATCATCAATAAATACAAGAGAACCAGTTCCATTGGCAGCCATACATGCCCACGCCATGACACTACCCCTACAATGCTTCACTCATGAGGTGGTATGCTTTGGATCATGAGCAGTTCCTTTCCTTCTCCATACTCTTCTCTTCCCATCACTCTGGTACAAGTGGATCTTGGTCTCATCTGTTCATAGGATGTTGTTCCAGAACTGTGAAGGCTTTTTTAGATGTTTTTGGCAAACTCTAGTCTGGCCTTCCTTTTTTTGAGGCTCACCAATGGTTTACCTCTTGTGTTGAACCCTCTGTATTCACTTTGAAGTCTTCTCTTGATTGTTGACTTTGACACACATACACCTACCTCCTGGAGAGTGTTCTTATCTGGCCAACTGTTGTGAAGGGTGTTTTCTTCACCAGGGAAAGAATTCTTTGGTTATCCACCACAGTTGTTTTCCATGGTCTTCCGGGTCTTTTGGTGTTGCTGAGCTCACCAGTGCGTTCTTTCTTTTTAAGGATGTTCCAAACAGTTGATTTGGCCACACCTAATGTTTTTGCTATCTCTCTGATGGGTTTGTTTTGTTTTTTTCAGCCTAATGATGGCTTGCTTCACTGATAGTGACAGCTCTTTGGGTCTCATATTGAGAGTTGACAGCAACAGATTCCAAATGCAAATAGCACACTTGAAATGAACTCTGGACCTTTTATCTGCTCCTTGTAAATGGGATAATGTGGGAATAACACACACACACCTGGCCATGGAATAGCTGAGCAGCCAATTGTCCCATTACTTTTGGTCCCTTAAAAAGTGTGAGGCATATATACAAACTGTTGTAATTCCTACACCGTTCACCTGATTTGGATGTAAATACCCTCAAATTAAAGCCGAAAGTCTGCAGTTAAAGAACATCTTGTTTGTTTCATTTCAAATTCATTGTGGTGGTATATAGTGCATCCTCAGCACATGGCCATGGGGCACGCTTGTTCTTTTTTTCGGCAGCTGGCCATGTTGATGCACAACAGAAGAGTTGGTAGAGTGGATAACTAAGCCGTCCTCATCCTCCTCATCCTTTGTCACCCAGGCTCCGAGCAGTCTCAGAAACCTGCACTGAGACAAGTAAAAGTGTAGAATTAGGTGTGCCAAGTACTTGCGGGCAATCTGCTATCGCTACACCAACATCCGATTGTAGCAGGCAAATTTCCCTACCCCAATTGCTAAAACGTCGAAAGAAATTTGGTCCTAGCCATCCACATGCTCAGGGGCTGAATGCTAGCTTGGCTAAATTGCTAGCACTCCAACTGCTGCCTTTTCAGCTGGTAGACTCTGACCCCTTTCATGAATTTGTGGAATATGCAGTACCTCAGTGGCAGGTTCCCAAATGCCATTTCTTTTCATGGAAGGCCATTTCGGCTCTCTACCGGCATGTGGAAGGCAATGTCTTGGCCTAGTCAATGTAAGAAAAGTTGCGCTACATTAAATAATTCTTATGTAAAAATAGTGTGAACCACTACCATGCAGAAAACCAGGACACACCTGAATTAGGAGTGCATCCTGAGCATCCTAAACTCCTTCAGGTGATGTATACATAAATGAATTGTGAAATAAACAAAATAGCGACAGTTGAAATAAATCATGTGCACATCAATCAATCAATGAAAAAACAATGTCCATATGACCATTGGTGTCCATACAAAGATAAAATAAAATGAGCAGCGTTTTCTTTAGATGTAATAAAAAAGTAAAAAATATGTGAGTTATAATCCACAGCAGGTGTCAAGGTCCAGATATTCAGCCTTAAAATGTCCACAAATGAAAGACAGCTCGATGTAAACTCTGTATGTGATAACCCTTAAAGGAACCGGTGGACCCACTCAAGAGCGGGGTCATACGAGCAGCCCTCTGCGGGGACACTTGAATACTCTGGTATCTCGAGTCCTTTGGTTGCCTTGAGCGGTCTGCGAGGATTTCGCCAAATAGCAGTAAATGCTTAGCAGCTGGATATCCCCAGTCTGAAAAGAGAAGCACACTCGGGCTCCCAGCCATGAGTGAGCAGACAGAAAGGGACTCCAGTCATGTAGTAAGTTAAAATTCAAAATCTTTAATGTTAACTAGATAAGCAAAAGCTCATAAGACAACATGTACAGAGGTTATATACAGGAATATTGCACAGAAATATTGTATAAAGGTGCATGGATAGATAAAAAGCCAGCTAGCTAAAACAAACAATAAAAAACACCCGTGTACCAGGTCACATGCGGCGTGATTGCGTCAGCACAACGCACCGCCCTACATGTTTTGCAATACCGAGCGTCTTCCTGGGGCCTTGTTGGACAGGGTGGGCAGCGGTAAGGTGCATATTACCGCTGACTCATGGTCCAGTAGGCATGGACAGGGACGTTACCTTTCTTTCACGGCACACTGGGTAAGTCTGCTGGCAGCTGGGAACGATGCAGGACAGGGTGCAGTATTGTTGGAGCTTGTTTTAAAATGCTAGTAGTGGTAATTCTGCCACACCTCTCTCCTCCACCCCCCCTCTTCTTCTTCCTCTATGGCCTCTTCCTCTGTAGATTTCTCCGCTGAACCAGCGGTGCTCCGTAGGCGTTCTAGGGGATACACACGCACTCAGGCAAACAGATGCCATGCGGTGCTTGAGTTGGTCTGCTTAGGGAACAGGAGCCACACTGGGGCAGAGATTCTGTCAGCTCTGCAAGAGCAGACTCAGAGGTGGTTGACGCCATGCCAGCTTTAGGCAGGAATGCAACAATGGCACCAACCTCCTCTCCGCTCTCCGACAGCGACACTTGACCCATGTTCCCTGATACTGTCCCTCTTGTCTTCCTGTTGGAGCACAAGCTACATGGAATAATGGACAGGGCACATAAGGCAGAACAGAGGGAGAAAGAGGAGGATTTCCTTACCTCTCAAGGCCCCCTTTAATCTGACAGTATTCCTTTGGGCCCACCAATCACACAGGAAGAAGAGGAGGAGGAGGAGGAGGAGAATTGTGTCAGCATGGAGGTGGAGCCTAGCACTTAGCATCAGCAGCAGTCTTCAAGGGATCCCCAGAAACCCATGGACTTGTACGTGGCTGGGAGGAGGTGGCTGTGGATCATGTCATCCTTAGTGACCCAGAGGATCGAATGCCTCAGCAAACCTTCGTTGCATGGCCTCCCTGATCCTGCAAAGCCTGCAAAAGGACCCTTGGATTCCTGGTATCAAGGAGAGGAATCATTACTGGCTGGCAACCCTTCTTGATCCACATTATAAGGGTAAGGTTGCGGAATTTATCCAGCCATTCGCAGAGAGAGCAGAGGATGAAACATGTTCAGGAGGCCTTGCAGAAAGGTTTGTGCAATTCGTTTCCAGAGCCTGGGAGGTTACAATTTCCTGGTCCTCCTGGACAACGTGTTGCTGAGGCTTCGGTCAGTCACAGAAGGAGCGGTGGAGAAGGTGGCTGTCTGACCGATGCATTCAGACAATTCTTTAGTCTGCAGCCCCAAGGTCTGATCGGTTTCAGCAACCATCGACAGCGTCTGATTTACATGGTGCAGGAATACCTAGGGGCAAGATCAGACTTGACCTTTCCAACCGAAAATCCACTGGGTTACTGGGTCTTGAGGATGGATCACTGGCCAGAGCTTGCACAATATGCAATCGAACTACTGCCCTGTCCTGCATCCAGCGTTCTTTTGGAACAAACATTCAGTGCTGCTGGAGGCTTTGTAACCGATCACAGAGTGTGCCTGTCCACATACTCAGTTGATCGGCTCACCTTCATAAAAATGAATCAGTCTTGGATCACCAGCTACCAAGCACCTGATGCTGATGTAACTGATTAATTTTTCTATGAACGTGAGATCCCTTGAAAACTTCCTATGCTGGGTGACTATCCTGTTATTCTGAGTGACTATCCTATTCCTCCTCAATGTTCATGTTGATAGCTTCTAAGAACATTTTTGTTTCAGGGCACCACCACCAGTGCCTAAGGCCCAATTCTTTTGCCCCTGTTTAACAGGGGTGTATAATTATAATTTTTGCTGTAATATTTTGCAGCAGGGCTCATTCTTGCGCTCAACTAGAGCATTTGTGAGGGGTTGCAGTGTTGTGGCACCACCACCAGTGCCTAAGGCCCAATTTTTCTGCCCCTGTTTAACAGGGGCGTGTACAGTAATTACAATTTTTGCTGCAATATTTCACAGCAGGGCTCGTTCTTGCACTCAACTAGTGTATCTGTGAGGGGTTGCAGTGTTGTGGCACCACTACCAGTGCTGAAGGCACAATTTTTCTGCCCCTGTTTAACATGGGTATGTAATTCCAATTTTTGCTGTAATATTTCGCAGCAGGGCTTGTTCTTGCACTCAACTAGAGTATCTGTGAGGCTTTACAGTGTTGTGCCACCAGCGCCACCACCACCGCCTAAGGCCCAATTTTTCTGCCCCTGTTTAACAGGGGCATGTAATTACAATGTTTGCTCTAATATTTCACAGCAGGGCTCATTCCTGTGCTCAACAACAGAATCTTTGAGGGGTTAAGTGTTTTGGCACCACCACCACTGCCTAAGGCCCAATTTTTCTGCCCCTGTTTAACAGGGGTGTGTACAGTAATTACAATTTTTGCTGTAATATTTCGCAGCAGGGCTCGTTCTTGCACTCAACTAGAGTATCTGTGAGGGGTAGCAGTGTTGTGGCACCACCACCGGTGCTGAAGGCACAATCTTTCTGCCCCTGTTTAACAGGGGTGTGTAATTCCAATTTTTGCCGTAATATTTAGCAGCAGGGCTCGTTCTTGCGCTCAACTAGAGTATCTGTGAGGGGTTGCAGTGTTGTGGCACCACTACCAGTGCCTAAAGCCCAATTTTTCTGCCCCTGTTTAACAGGGGTGTGTACAGTAATTACAATTTTTGCTGTAATATTTCACAGCAGGACTCATTCCTGTGCTCAACAACAGAATCTGTGAGGGGTTACAGTGTTTTGGCACCACCACCACTGCCTAAGGCCCAATTTTTCTGCCTCTGTTTAACAGGGGTGTGTACAGTAATTACAATTTTTGCTGTAATATTTTGCAGCAGGGCTCGTTCTTGCGCTCAACTAGAGTATCTGTGAGGGGTAGCAGTGTTGTGGCACCACCACCGGTGCCAAAGGCACAAACTTTCTGCCCCTGTTTAATAGGGGCATGTAATTACAATATTTGCTCTAATATTTACACAGCAGGGCCCGCTCCTGCACTCAACAAGAGTATCTGTGAGATTTTACAGTGTTGTGCCACCACCGCCACCACCACCGCCTAAGGCCCAATTTTTCTGCTCCTGTTTAACAGGGGCATGTAATTACAACATTTGCTCTAATATTTCACAGCAGGGCTCATTCCTGCACTCAACAACAGAATCTGTGAGGGGTTACAGTGTTTTGGCACCACCACCACTGCCTAAGACCCAATTTTTTTGCCCCTGTTTAACAGGGGAGTGTAATTACAATTTTTGATCTAATATTTCACAGCAGGGCCCGTTCCTACACCCAACAAGAGTATTTGATCGGACATTCCGACAACAAAATCCATGGATTTTTTTGACGGATATTGGCTCGAACTTGTCTTGCATACACACGGTCACACAAATCGTTCTGAACGTGGTGACGTAAAACACATACTTTGGGACTATAAATGGGGCAGTAGCCAATAGCTTTTATTTCTTAATTTATTTTGAGCATGCGTGACACTTTGTGTGTCGGATTTGTGTACACACGATCGGAATTTCCGACAACGGATTTTGTTTTCGGAAAATTTTATAGCAACCAGGGCTCGTTCCTGCGCTCAACAATTGGAATTACACGCCCATGTTAAACAGGGCCAGAAGAATTGTGCCTTCAGCACTGGTAGTGGTGCCACAACACTGTAACCCCTCACAGATACTCTAGTTGAGCACATGTGTGATGGAGCCTACACACGGTCGGAATTTCCGACAACTATGTCATAACACACATTTTCCATCGGAAAATCCTATCGTGTGTACAGGGCATAAGACCCAATTTTTTCTGCCCCTGTTTAACAGGGGAGTGTAATTTCAATTTTTGATCTAATATTTCACAGCAGGGCCCGTTTCTGCGCCCAACAAGTGTATCTGTGAGGGGTTACAGTGTTGTGCCACCACCACCACCACTGCCTAAGACCCATATTAGCCTTTAAAATTGGCATCTTTGATTTTTCACGTTCGAGTCCCATAGACTTTAACGGGGTTCGCATTATTTTTCTGCCCCTGTTTAACAGGGGCATGTAATTACAAGATTTGCCCTAATATTTCACAGCAGGGCTCATTCCTGCGCTCAACAACAGAATCTGTGAGGGGTTATAGTGTTTTGGCACCACCACTGTCTAAGACCCAATTTTTTTGCCCCTGTTTAACAGGGGCGTGTAATTACAATATTTGATCTAATATTTCACAGTAGGGCCCGTTTCTGCACCCAACAAGAGTATCTGTGAGGGATTACAGTGTTGTGCCTCCACCACCACCACCACTGCCTAATGCCCTGTACACACAGTCGGACATTGATCGGACATTCCGACAACAAAATCCATGGATTTTTTCTGACTAATGTTGGCTCGAACTTGTCTTGCATACACACGGTCAAACAAAGTTGTCGGAAAATCCAATCGTTCTGAACGTGGTGACGTAAAACACGTACATCAGCACTATAAATGGGGCAGTAGCCAATAGCTTTCGTTTCTTAATTTATTCTTAGCATGCGTGGCACTTTTTGTGTCGGATTTGTGTACACACGATTGGAATTTCCGACAACGGATTTTGTTGTCGGAAAATTTTATAGCAAGCAGGGCTTGTTCCTGTGCTCAACAATTGGAATTACACGCCCATGTTAAACAGGGGCAGAAAAATTGTGCCTTCAGCACTGGTAGTGGTGCCACAACACTGCAACCCCTCACAGATAGTCTAGTTGAGCACGCAAAGCTCTCAAACTTTGAGTGTCGGAAATTCCTATGGAAAATGTGTGATGGAGCCTACACACGGTCGGAATTTCCGACAACTAGGTCATATCACACATTTTCCATCGGAAAATCCTGTCGTGTGTACAGGGCATAAGACCCATTTTTTCTGCCTCTGTTTAACAGGGGAGTGTAATTTCAATTTTTGATCTAATATTTCACAGCAGGGCCCGTTCCTGCGCCCAACAAGAGTATCTGTGAGGGGTTACAGTGTTGTGCCACCACCACCACTGCCAAAGACCCAATTTTTATGCCCCTTTTTAACAGGGGCATGTAATTACAATTTTTGATGTAATATTTCACAGCAGGGCCCGTTCCTGCACCCAAGAGTATCTGTGCGGGGTTACAGTGTTGTGCCACCACCGACTAAGGCCCAATTTTTATGCCCAACCCAACATTTTCAAAATCCAATTCTCATTGGGACAGAAAGTGAGGTGAAATCTTCTGAACAGGGGCACATACAGCAAAACAAATGTTACAGGGGTGATGATAAACCTTCCCTATCCAAAAAGATTTAAATAGATTTTTTGGCTGGAGCTACACTTAGAAAATGTATCTGTTCCAAATTACAAACAGATTCAACTTAAGAACAAATCTACAGTCCCTATCTTGTTTGTAACCCGGGGACCGCCTGTATACTGCTGCTGTTCAGAGTATATAGGACCTGGGGGCCCCACGCTTTTTTCTTTAATTTGGGTGCGGGGTTCACCTTAATATCCATACCAGACCCAAAGGGCCCTTTAATGGGCTGGGGGGGGGACATTATATTACAGCCGCAAGCAGTTTTAATGTACTTTTTTCCTTTAGAAATGTAATTTTGTACAAGGCCGTTCTAAACACGGGAAAAGCACTCCACTTTACAGGCATACTATAGACACCCCCCAGGTACGATATTTAAAGGAATATTTCACTTTTATTAATTCACTTTAAGCATTATTAAAATCACTGCTCCCGAAAAAACTGCCGTTTTTAAAACTTTTTTTGTTGCATTGACACATGTACCCTGGGGCAGGACCCAGGTCCCCAAACACTTTTTAGGACAATAACTTGCATATTAGCCTTTAAAATTTGCATCTTTGATTTTTCACATTTGAGTCCCATAGACTTTAATGGGGTTTGCGTGTTCGCACAATTTTTTGGTCTGTTCACATGTTCTGCCGCGAACCAAACCGGGAGGTGTTCGGCTCATACCTAGTGATGAGTTTTTCTAATTTTTTTCTTAAAAGGGGCAGTTGGATTGTTGGATAATTCCTTATAAGTATCTCCATCTCTTAAAATCCTACGCATTTCTTTCTCGTAATCTGTTTTATCGAGCACTACAATTCTACCGCCTTTATCGGCAGGGAGTATAATTAGGTCTTTCTTACCACATAATGATCTAAGACCCACCATGGGCATCCACAGAACTTTTTTCAGGGGGGGCATCATTTTAGGGTCGCCCATGCGTCGCCCCTTTTCGACAATGTCATTATCACATTGGCATGTTCAGAGACAGCAGGCGTGGTACAGTTCCTAGAATAAGTAATGGATAATGGCCGACAGGCCCTCTTACCAGACCCAGCAAAACTACAGCAGTGATCCCTCCAGCTGGACGATTGCTCACTCTGGGTCCCCCGATTCTGGGGTTAGGGGACTCTGGTGAGTGGTGTAGCATGTCTGTACCCTGGCAGTGGCTCTTTCTCTCTCTGGTGGTGCTGGGCAGCATGGCTCTCTCTGGTGGCACTGGGTAGTGTGGCTCTCTCCTTGGTGCTGGGTAGTGTGGCTCTCTCTGGTGATGCTGGGTAGCGTGGCTCTCTCTGGTGGCACTGGGTAGCGTGACTAATTTTGCGGCCCAATATTTGGAGTTCGGAGTATCTAATATCTACCCTCGGTTCAATTATCAGTTTAGAGGTGAAATTTTGATATAACCACAATAATATTCTTGCCCAACCAAGATAAAAATATTTCCTTTTGTCTCTGATTTTGATTAGACATCATAATTTTTAATTTGTGGGGTAATGCTTTGCTCAATGCCTTTCAAATTTACGGCTTTGAAAGCGAGGCTTGAACCGCATTTTTCCAATTTTATGGTTTACACAGTTCAGTACCAATTTTGTGGTGACTGGAAGTAGAGGCTGACATCTTTGCGTCTTTTATCTAAAAAAAATTGTTAATCTTGGCCTATGTGTTACTATAATTTAGTTTCTTCACATAAGGCTTGCTCACTGTGGTGCAAAACTTTGTTATTTCCATCCAAAGCCTGCCAAAGAGACACCAGAATTTATCCCAAAAATCTCTAATCTTGTTCCCAGTGCACTAAATTGTGCATCATACAGATTGTCTCCCCAAGCCATTGTTTACTAAATAAAGAAAGCTTGCAGGGAAAATCAATTTAAATGTATTTTTTGTCTTTTTGTTTCTTTATAAATATCAGTTTTGCTGCAGCAGATTCTATACACGGTACAGATGTACCACTTTACAGGCAGACTAAGGAGACCCCCCAGGCACTATATGTAAAGGATTTTTTCATTTGTATTTTTTTTACTTTAATAACCACTTCAGCCCCTGAAGGATTTACCCCCTTCCTGACCAGAGCACTTTTTACAATTTGGCACTGCGTCATTTTAACTGCTAATTGCGCAGTCATGCAATGCTGTACCCAAACAAGATTTGCGTCCTTTTCTTCCCACAAATAGAGATTTCTTTTGATGGTATTTGATCACCTCTGCCGTTTTTATTTTTTGCGCTATAAATGGAAAAAGACCGAAAATTTTGAAAAAAATTGATATTTTCTACTTTTTGTTATAAAAAAAATCCAATAAACTCAATTTTAGTCATACATTTAGGCCAAAATGTATTCGGCCACATGTCTTTGGTAAAAAAAATGTCAATAAGTGTATATTTATTGGTTTGCGCAAATGTTATAGCACCTACAAATTAGGGTACATTTTCTGGAATTTACACAGCCTTTAATTTATGACTGCCTATGTCATTTCTTGAGGAGTTAAAAAGGTTGGGCAGTACAACCCCCCCCAAATGACCCCATTTTGGAAAGTAGACACCCCAAGGAAATTGCTGAGAGGCATGTTGAGCCCATTGAATATTATTTTTTTGTCCCAAGTGATTGAATAATGACAAAAAAAAAATTTACAAACAGTTGTCACTAAATGATATATTGCTCACACAGGCCATGGGCATATGTTGAATTGCACCCCAAAATACATTCAGCTGCTTCTCCTGAGTACGGGGATACCACATGTGTGGGTCTTTTTGGGAGCCTAGCCGCGTACGGGGCCCCGAAATCCAATCACCGCCTTCAGGATTTCTAAGGGCGTAAATTTTTGATTTCACTCCTCACTACCTATCACAGTTTTGAAGGCCATAAAATGCCCAGATGGCAAAAAAAAACCCCAAATGACTCCATTTTGGAAAGTAGACACCCCAAGATATTTGCTGAGGGGCATGTTGAGTCCATGGAATATTTTATATTTTGACACAAGTTGCGGGAAAGTGACAATTTTTTTTTTTGCACAAAGTTGTCACTAACGGATATATTGCTCACACAGGCCATGGGCATATGTGGAATTGCACCCCAAAATACATTTAGCTGCTTTTCCTGAGTATGGGGATACCACATGTGTGGGACTTTTTGGGAGCCTAGCCGTGTACAGGGCTCCAAAATCCAATCACCACCTTCAGGATTTCTAAGGGCGTAAATTATTGATTACACTCTTCACTGCCTATCACAGTTGCGGAGGCCATAGAATTCCCAGATGGCACAACCCCCCCCCAAATGACCCCATTTTGGAAAGTAAACACCCCAAGCTATTTGCTGAGAGGCATGGTGAGTATTTTTCAGCTCTCATTTGTTTTCGAAAATGAAGAAAGACAAGAAAAAAAAAGACAAAAGACAAAGACAAAGACAAAAAAAAATAGTTTTTTTCTTTTTTCAATTTTCAAAACTTTGTGACAAAAAGTGAGGTCTGTAAAATACTCACTATACCTCTCAGCAAATATCTTGGGGTGTCTACTTTCCAAAATAGGGTCATTTGGGGGGGGGTTTGTGCCACATGGGCATTCCATGGCCTCCGAAACTGAGATAGGCAGTGAAGAGTGAAATCAAAAATTTACGTCCTTAGAAAGCCTGAAGGCAGTGCTTGGTTTTCGGGGTCCCGTACGCAGTTAGGCTCCCAAAAAGTCTCACACATGTGGTATCCCCGTACTCAGGAGAAGCAACATAATGTATTTTGGGGTGTAATTTCACATATTCCCATGGCATGTTTGAGCAATATATCATTTAGTGACAACTTTGTGCAAAAAAAAAAAAAATTGTCTTTTTCCCACAACTTGTGTCACAATATAAAATATTCCATGGACTCGACATGCCTCTCAGCAAATAGCTTGGGGTGTCTACTTTCCAAAATGGGGTCTTTTGGGAGGGTTTTGAACTGTCCTGGCATTTTATGCACAACATTTAGAAGCTTATGTCACACATCACCCACTCTTCTAACCACTTGAAGACAAAGCCATTTCTGACACTTTTAGTTTACATGAACATTTTTTTTTTTTTTGCAATAAAATTACTTTTAACCCCAAAACATTATATATATTTTTTTAAAGCAAATGCCCTACAGATTAAAATGGTGGGTGTTTCATTTTTTTTTTTTCACACAGTATTTGCGCAGCGATTTTTCAAACGCATTTTTTTGGGAAAAAACACACTTTTTTAAATTTTAATGCATTAAAACACACTATATTGCCCAAATGTTTGATGAAATAAAAAAAATGATCTTAGGCCGAGTACATGGATACCAAACATGACATGCTTTAAAATTGCGCAGTGGCGACAAACTAAATACATTTTTAAAAGCCTTTAAAAGCCTTTACAGGTTACCACTTTAGATTTACAGAGGAGGTCTACTGCTAAAATTACTTCCCTCGATCTGACCTTCGTGGTGATACCTCACATGCATGGTGCAATTTCTGTTTACATTTGACGCCAGACCGACGCTTGCGTTCGCCTTTGCGAGAGAGCAGGGGGGGACAGGGGTGCTTTTTAATTTTTTTTTCTTTATTTTTTTTTGCTTTTTTATCTTATTTTTAAACTGTTCCTTTCATTTTTTTTTTAAATCATTTTTATTGTTATCTCAGGGAATGTAAATATCCCCTATGATAGCAATAGGTAGAGACAGGTACTTTTTTTGAAAAAATTGGGGTCTATTAGACCCTAGATTTCTCCTCTGCCCTCAAAGCATCTGACCACACCAAGATCGGTGTGATAAAATGCTTTCCAATTTCCCAATGGCTCTGTTTACATCCGGCGAAATCTAAGTCATGAAATGCTCGTAGCTTCCGGTTTCTTAGGCCATAGAGATGTTTGGAGCCACTTTGGTCTCTAATCAGCTCTATGGTCAGCTGGCTGAATCACCGGCTGCATTCTCAGGTTCCCTGTTGGGACAGGAGAGCCAGAGAAAAACATGGAAGACGGTGGGGGGGGGTCATTCCCTCCCACTGCTTGTAAAAGCAGTCTAGAGGCTAATTAGCCACTAGGATTGCTTTTACATGAAAGCCGACCGCTGGCTGAAAAGAATGATACCAAGATAATACCTAAACCTGCAGGCATCATTGTGGTATAACCACTCAAAGTCCAGCAACATACCAGTACATTGCTGGTCCTTGTTGGGCATATATTGTAATCTTTTTTTTTTCATGCAGCCTGTGGGCTGCATGAAAAAAAGAGATTGATCGGTGGGTATGCCCATCATTAGAATACCTCCCTTCATCCACCCACTTCTAATGATGGGCATACATGCACCATTTATATATGCCGAAGCAGGGGGGCATCCTCCCGCAAAAGGTAGGAGCAAATCGCTCCTCCGCCCCTGCTGCCCCCATGCTTCAGCATATATCACCTGTAACTTTTGTAACTGTAACCGGTTCCAGGTTCGGGTCTCTCAAAAAGCGATGGCATCTTGGGAGACCCTGTGAAAGTGTGTCCTAGTCTGTGCAATGCTGTACCCTATGCTAATACTCAACTAGTGTATGGTAGCGTTCAAAACATTCACCAATGCAAAGACCAGGATTGTCAGGACAGGAGGGACAATGATAGCGGGGGTCAAGCCTATATCCGTGTTTGCTGCAGACACAACATCTTTTTGGGGGGGGTTCGTTGGGTAGGGGTACTCGGGAGGACATAAAGAAAATGCCTCTCATGCAGCCGACTGCATTTAGTTGGGGATGTGAATGGGGGAAGTACGGGTGCTGCAGAAGTGGTGGGTTCCCAATTAGGATTGGCGAATGCAGCAGGAAGGGCACTATGGGCACGACGGGCCTGTGTATGTCTTCTTCTTGGTGGCAGCGGGACACTACTTGTGCTTGCCACCTCACCAGCTTGAACTGCACTTATGGGACTCGCCACGTCACCAAGTGTTACTGCAGTGCTGGTTTGACTATGACCGGGGTGTACTAGGCCGCTGATGCTTGCCAGTTCACCAAAACGCTATCAAAAAAACTGTTAGCGATCGCAGGGATCAGGCCTGAATCTGCGAATGCTGCAGTTATGCGTTTAGTGTTTTGTAAGTGACAGTTTGCGATCGATACTGCACTTGGGTGGGCTGGGCTGGGCAGACGGAGGGACAAAATGCAGGTGCTAGCAGGTATCTGGGCTGATCCCGCTAACACTGCATTTTTGGGAACCCTAAACTGCTGGGGACACTAGTATAGATCTGATCGGATCAGATATTGATCCGTTCAGATACTATACCACTAAGGGAGGTGTACGGTGCATGCGTGGGTATTAGCACTACTGGCACTAACCTGACGCTGCCTGGGGCTGGTGCTTGCCAGTTCACCAAAACGCTACCAAAAAAACTGTTAGCGATTGCAGGGATCAGACCTGACTCTGCAAACGCTGCAGTTATGCGTTTAGTGTTTTGTAAGTGACAGTGATCGATCGATACTGCACTTGGGTGGGCTGGGCTGGGCCGGGCGGAGGGGCAAAACGCAGGTGCTAGCAGGTATCTGGGCTGATCCTGCTAACACTGCGTTTTTGGGAACCCTAAACTGCTGGGGATGCTAGTATAGATCTGATCGGATCAGATATTGATCCGTTCAGATACTATACCACTAAGGGAGGTGTACGGTGAAAGCGTAGGTGTTAGCGCTACTGGCACTAACCTGATGCTGCCTGGGGCTGGTGCTTGCCAGTTCACCAAAACGCTACCAAAAAAACTGTTAGCGATCGCAGGGATCTGGCCTGACTCTGCGAACGCTGCAGTTATGCGTTTAGTGTTTTGTAAGTGACAGTGATCGATCGATACTGCACTTGGGTGGGCTGGGCTGGGCCTGGCGGAGGGGCAAAACGCAGGTGCTAGCAGGTATCTGGGCTGATCCCTCTAACACTGCGTTTTTGGGAACCCTAAACTGCTGGGGATGCTAGTATAGATCTGATCGGATCAGATATTGATCCGTTCAGATACTATATCACTAAGGGAGGTGTATTCTGCGTGTGTGGGTGTTGTAACCTGATGCTGCCTGGGGCGATGCCGACCCTATCTGACCCTAAAACCTAAGTTATATCACCTCCGGGCGATAAGGGGGCTAAACCTTTATTCGGTAATAAACGGCGGGTGCCCTGACACTATAAAAAATAAACGAAATAACCAGCGTCACCCGTAACAGTAATACGGTGATCACTGGTGAAAGGGTCAACTAGGGGGCAATCAAGGGGTTAAAACATTTATTAGGTAGTATATGGGGGTCCCTGACGCTATAAAACGCTGACGGCGAACCTATATATTTACCTCCCTAACTAGCGTCACCAGTGACACTAATACAGCGATCGGAAAAACGATCGCTTAATGACACTGGTGATGGGGGGTGATCAAGGGGTTAAAACTTTATTAGGGGGGTTAGGGGGGTATCCTAGACCTAAAGGGGGCTAACACTAACTGACCTACCACACTAACTGTCACAAACTGACACCAATGCAGTAATCAGAAAAAAAAAACTGCTTGGTGTCAGTGTGACGGGGGGGTGATTGAGGGGTGATCGGGGGGGTGATGGGGGGTGTAATGTATGTCTGACATGTTCTACTGTGTGTGTTTTACACTCACATTGATGTCTTCTCTCCTTGGCTCTGGAACGGAAAACACAGAGCCGAGGAGCGATGACATCACTTCCTCTGCCTCTGTTTACTATACAGAGGCAAAGGAAGATTCTCATTTGCTGGGAGCGATCGGGAGGGGGGGGCACGAATGGATGGCCTCCCCCTCACGTCTGATCGCTCCCGGACAGAAGCCGACCGCCTCGGGCACCGAGGGGGTCCGATTGGACCCCCCGCCCACGGGAGGCAGATTACGTACAGGTACGTGATTCTGCCTGCCCGTGCCATTCTGCCAACGTATATCGTCGTGAGGCGGTCGGCAACTGGTTAAGCATCATTAAAAGCACGGCTCCTTTAAAAATTATCTTTTTTAAAAGTTTTTTTGCATTGGTAAATGTCCCCCAGAAACCCATGCCCTCATACCCTTGTTATGGCCAATAACTTGCATATAAGCCTTCAAAATTAGGGCTTTTTTCCTGTTCAGGTACTATAGACTTCAATAGGGTTCATTGTTCGGGTCTGAACTTTTGTGAACTTCGAGAGTTCTGGCGCAAATCGAATCAAGGGGTGTTCGGCCCATCTCTATCTGCAGATAAACAGGTGCAACTTATGTAGGAGGGTTTGTTTCATATCTATGAATCACCTGATGCTATTAAATTCACTGGGTATATGGAAGGGTTTTCAACTACTTAACACATTTTTACAATGCTACTAAGCCTTTATTGGATAGGCTGAAATTCCAGAAGGAGAGAGCAAGCTGAATAAAGATTCGGCCAGATCTCTATTATAGTTGGGTGAACAGTTCGGCCTGAGTATGAGTTTGGGCCGAACACTGGCTGTCCGCCTGATTCGGGGAACACCCAAATTTGTAGGGTGTTCACCCCGCCGAACGCCCTGCAATACGCTGCACAAAGCTTTGCCCAATCAGGGCACGGTAAAAGCTGATTGTTAAGGATCGTGGCCAGGAAGCCGGTCATGGCATCCCTAACAACGATGAGTCATTAGCTGTCAATGAGCTTCCCCACTGACAGCTGAATTAAATAAAAAAAATTGCAGGTAAAAAAAAAATTAAAATTAAAAAAACGCGGTGTGTGGGGTCTCTTCAGGTTTGGTATTGATTTTGATTTTAAGGGGAACCCCACACCAAAATTTTTAAAAAACACCATGGGCCCCCCAAAATGAAAAATAAATCCTTACCAGACCCTTATTCGAGCATGCAGCCTGGCAGCTCAAGAAAGGGGGAGACGAGCGCCCCTCCCCCTTGAACCTCAATTTTGTTATTGGGTTCCCCTTAAAATCCATACCAGACCCAAAGGGGAAGGGGACCCCATGCCATTTATTTCTTATTTTGTTTTTCAATAGCCGGCAATTGCAATCGAAAGCAAATTTAAATGTGATATAGAAATGTAATTTTTTTGCCGCAGCATGTTCTAAGCATGCTACAGATGTGCCCCTTTGCAGGTATAATAAGGGGACCCCCCAGGCACTATATTTAAAGTATTTTTTTCATTTTTATTGTTGTCCTTTAAGCATCATTAAAATGACTGGTCCTGAAGAAAACAATTGTTTTTAGAAAAAAAATTTGCATTGATGCATGTCCCCCTAGGCCAGTACCCAGACCCCCATATCCCTTTTATGGCCAATTACTTGCATATAAGCCTTCAAAATGGGGTTGATTTTTCAAGTTCGGGTCCCATAGACTTTAATAGGGTTCGCCGTTTGGGTCAGAACTTTTCCTTTGTTCTGGAGTTCTGCTGCAAACCGAACAGGTGGGTGTTCGGCCCATCTCTAGTCTCTTTATAGGAGCCACAGAGTAAGCAAATTGCACCTTACAAAAAAGTTGGGTTATTATTTCCCAAAAAGAAAGCATGTACAGATTTTCAGCCCAGTTTTTATGCTCTTTTGAATAGGCCAATAGTTTTGAGGTAAATAGCAAGCATATTGCAACTGAAAAAATCTATTTGTATTCTAAATTTAGCACACCTTTTAAATCTTTTTGTATAGTCCCCATTTTCTAAGGAATTGAGCTGGAAGATTACATCTGGTCATAACATTTTTTTTTCTATTTTAAACTAATGTGGTAAAGCTGTCCATTCTTCTTGGCAAACGCCTTCATATCCTGTAAATTCTTAGGTTTTATAGCAGACATGTGCAGGATGAAAAAATTCGTTTCGTTTCGTTTCGATTCGTTATTTAACTAAATTCGTTTAGTTAAATTCGTTGCATTCATTACATTCGTTTTCGGAATTTGTTTCGTTTCGTATTCGAATTCGAAAAAATTCGACCGCATTCGAAAAAATTCGACCGTATTCGAAAAAAACTATCAAATTCGAAAAAATTCTAACACATTCGAAAAAAGCTGTCAAATTCGAAAAAATTCTACCACATTCGAAAAAACTATCAAATTCGAAAAAATTCTAACAAATTCGAAAAAAACTATCACATTCGAAAAAATTCTACCACATTCGAAAAAACTGTCAAATTCGAAAAAATTCTACCACATTCAAAAAAAACTATCAAATTCAAAAAAAATTTTACTACATTCGAAAAAAATATCAAATTCGAAAAAATTCTACCACATTCGAAAAAAAACTGTCAAATTCGAAAAATTTCTACCACATTCGAAAAAAACTATAAAATTCGAAAAAATTCTAACACATTTGAAAAAACTATCAAATTCGAAAAAATTCTACCACATTCGAAAAAAATATCAAATTCGAAAAAATTCTACCACATTCGAAAAAAAACTGTCAAATTCGAAAAATTTCTACCACATTCGAAAAAAACTATAAAATTCGAAAAAATTCTAACACATTCGAAAAAACTATCAAATTCGAAAAAATTCTACCACATTCGAAAAAAATATCAAATTCGAAAAAATTCTACCACATTCGAAAAAAAACTGTCAAATTCGAAAAATTTCTACCACATTCGAAAAAAACTATAAAATTCGAAAAAATTCTAACACATTTGAAAAAACTATCAAATTCGAAAAAATTCTACCACATTCGAAAAAAATATCAAATTCGAAAATATTCTACCACATTCGAAAAAAAACTCAAATTCGAAAAATTTCTACCAGATTCGAAAAAAACTATAAAATTCGAAAAAAAATTCTAACACATTCGAAAAAACTATCAAATTCGAAAAAATTCTACCACATTCGAAAAAAACTGTCAAATTCGAAAAAATTCTACCACATTCGAAAAAAACTGTCAAATTCGAAAAAATTCTACCACATTCAAAAAAAACTATCAAATTCAAAAAAAATTTTACTACATTCAAAAACAACTGTCAAATTTGAACAATTTCTACCACATTCGAAAAAAACTATAAAATTTGAAAAAATTCTACCGCATTTGAAAAAAACAATAACTGAATTTGAAAAAGTAAACTATATATATGGTTATATATATATATATATATTATACACATACACACACACATATATATATATATATATATATATATATATATATATATATATATATATATATATATATATATATATATATATATAAAACCATCTTCCGAAATTTGAATTTCTTATAAAATGAATTCGAATTTGAATAGGAAAGATAGAAAACAGAATAGAAGAAAATATAATATATATATTATATTTTCTTCTATTCTGTTTTCTATCTTTTCTATTCAAATTTGAATTCATTCTATACGAAATTCAAACTTCAGAAACCATGTACCGAAATTCGAATTTCGTATAGAATGAATTTGAATTGAAAAGACTATTACAGAATATATAATATATATATATATATATATATATATATTATATATTCTGTAATAGTCTTTTCAATTCGAATTCATTCTATACGAAATTCGAATTTCGGTACATGGTTTCTGAAGTTTGAATTTCGTATAGAATGAATTTGAATTGAAAAGACTATTATAAAATATAAAATAATAGAAAAGAAAAGCATAAAAAAACAATAGAAGAGAATAATAAAAAAAAAAAAAATATATATATATATATATATATATTTATATATATATATTCTATTGCTTTATTATTTTATATTCTATCTTATTGTTTTTTTTTAGAAAAACGTTTTCTATTTTTTTCGAATTCGAATATGTTTTCGAATTCGATTCGAATATGTTTTCGAATTCGATTCGAATATGTTTTCGAATATGTTTTCGAATTCGATTCGAATATGTTTTCGAATTCGATTCGAATATGTTTTCGAATTCGTTCGTTTTTTTTTCGGATTCGTTTAAATTCTTTACTTTTGTAATTCGGAAATTCGGATGCATCCGAATTTCCGAATAATGAAAAATTCGTCCGAATTTCGATTCGGAACGAAACGAAATGCACATGCCTATTTTATAGCATGAACTGGATATCTGAGATGTCCCCAAAGTAGATCTATGATGTTGAGGTTAGGAGATTGTGATGGCCACTCTAGAACCTTTACTGTTTTCTGCTGCTACAGAAACATTTTCATGTCTGAATGTTCCAGTGCACCCCATGCACAGCTTTTAGGCTGATTAATGCATTTCTTTCCCCAATAGTTTCTAATAATATGCTGAATTCATTTTGTTGTCAATTTGGAATACATTTTCTGTGCTGCTGCTCAGCCCCCCCCCCAAAAAAAAAAAGTTCCATTGTAGGGGTAGTTGTTCAGAAGCCTTGTTGTCTCCATTTCATTGTAGTGTTTGGTTATGGATTGTGGCTTCAACTTGGTATGCTGTTTTTTCTGGTGTTGGATCAGCAAAAATGGCTGACATTCCACAAATTTTGCCAGACATATGTAAAGGTATGAGTACAAATGTAAATATAAAATAAGATGTATTAACTCACCCCCTTGAGGATCCTTTATATTGCATTTTATAGTTATATGTAAATAAAATAGCGAGACAAAATAATATCCACCATTAAAGGACAAATCAATTATTTCTTCACTTTAAAATGTACATACAGGAAACATACAGGAATCATAAAAAAAAATCAGGTAGGCAAAAAAATCCTCAGAGGCAAAGTTAAGCACAATGTCATATTTCCCTGTTTCTAAAACTTTTGTTTTTCATATGGTTGCAATTGTATTAAGAAATCCAGGAACTCTTTTGTAGATCAGCTATGGTGCAACCAGCTATGTATTAAGTAACAAGAATAACTACCCATCATTTTTCCGGACTGTTCAGAGTAACAAGGCCATTTATTTAAATCTATCAAGTCTTCTACAAATCTTTGGCTGGACATGGGTTGGAGTTCTATCATCTGATGATGACAGCGGTGATGTAGAAACCCAGCTTCTGATCCAGTATCTGGCTATAAAGGGCATTTGTATTGCCTACATGATAAAGATAAGGTATGTTGTACTAAGTGCTGTAGATGAAATTTTAAAAAACAACATTGAGATAATTAGAAGGTCATCTGCTCAGGTTATAATCCTATGTGGGGCCTTTTCTTCATTCATGGCTGATAGTTTAGCAAAGCTAAGAGATGAGCTCCATGATAAGACTTTAATTTTTGGACCAATATATGCTTCAAAAACATTTCTTGTGGAGCATTACAGAAAGGTTCTTGAAGGTAGTCTGGCTTTAGAATTTTTTGCTCTTCCTGTTCCTGATATGAAGCATTTCTATGATAGTTTTCATCCTGAGGACAGGTTACTAGGACATATATGGCTGTTATATTTACATTGTACAACAAATGAACCCCGTAATACAATCTATATGGGTATATATAAATGTCCTCTACTTCGCAACTGCTCCGGGACTGAACGTATCAGTGATTTCACTAGTTTCCAAAACCCTGGTTTAACTGATCGAGTATATGAAGCAGTTTATTCTTTGGCTCGTGCTCTACACAACATGTATCTTTCTCCAGTCAAAAAGTCTCAAGATAAGACGACTCTGGCACATACCTACCCACACCAGGTAAGTAATTACTTATTTACTTTAATACAAAGATGATTTGTTGGATATATAAAGTACATTTATCCTCTTTTACAAGAAGACTGGGGCAAAACCACAAACTTGGAAAAAATCTCACATTTCTTTCAGCCTCAGTTGTGCAAGGGTGATGTCATTCCTCCATTAATACGATCCTAAGAAACTCAGATTCTTCTGAGGAGATGCTACAACACAGTGCTGGGAATGTCTTCTTAGTGGGATTTGGAGTACTCTACATTCCCCAGATCTTGATGGAAGATAGATGAAGTGTCCCTTGTCTGGGTGCTTAAATTGAAGGGAAAGGTAAGTATACTATGAAGCCCCCACCCCACCCTACTGATTTTTTTCTTCAACTTTTATGTTGCTTTTCGGAAATGATGAGTGTGGGGGGCACTTGGAAAGTGGACTACATTCACATCTACATTTTAAAGTCCGGGTCCACTTTAAGTAGTAATGAGTAAAATTTATCAATTTCACTTTTCCAAAATCTCCCCAGAATTTGCCAATTTTTAGCACAGTAGAGCTCTCTAAGAATAAAAGGGATTCACTTGCCTTGTTCGGTCACATACCTCAGAAATAAGAGAATTATTCTGCATAGCCAACACTGGCTTTGACATCAGTTGGTACAGCTCCTAGGTTTAGTGCACAGTCACCAAAGTCAAGTTGCTGACTTGAGCAATTTACTTGAGTCCTCAGTATTACTGTGTTGGCACTATGGGGTTGATTTACTAAAGGCAAACAGACTGTGCACTTTGCAAAGTGCAGTTGCACTATGCAACTGCAGTTGCTCCAGAGCTTAGTAAATGAGCAGAAATTCTGCTGACTCCCATCATCCAATCATGTGCAAGCAAAAATGCAATTTTTTTAAAACTTTCCTTGCATGTGATTGGGTACTCTTTTCAAAGTGAAGCCTTACCTCATTTACCAATCTCTGAAGCAACTCCACTTGCAGAGGGTAACTGCATTTTTCAAAGTGCACAGTCTATTTGCCTTTAGTAAATCAACCCCTATGTTTGCATTTTTCACCCACAATTGCCGTATACCTACTTTACAACTAAGCTACATAATACTGACACAGTTAGCTCTACTCTTTCAGGCTGAGTTCACATTTCAGTGCAGAGCGGCTCACAGCAGGGGTCCGGTGCATCCCTGTTCACCATTTTATGTTATTTTTGGCTGAATTCAGACCTGAAATGGACCAGAAGACGCACACGACTCCTGTGCAATTCACTCCGCAGCTGTCCCGGAGCTGTGTGAACTGCCACCATTGAGTGCCGGTCACAGGCTCCTGACATGCAATTTGGATTCGGGGATTCCGCGCCCAATTTACAATAGTGTGAACCCAGTCTACAGAGCTGTAGAGTGGAGCGACCCCCCAGTCTTGGCCTGCCCTGTGCAACTATCCTGTGTGAAACAGGCCAGTCAGTGGGGAAACAAATGGGTGGGAGAAAACAGTTGGTCCAAGTGCAGGGTAAACAATATAAAGCTAGTCTTGATTATCCTCTGATATCACCATGATCTGCTTATTGTGACTGGGGAGATGATTGGACCAACAAGCTGACATTTTGGAATCATATGTCGACTTTTACTTTGAGGAAATATTGAGACCAGCCTGAGTTTTGCCATTACTTGTTTACATTGTTTTTGATTACATCCTTCCATTGGGAAGAAATTACCTTATTCTGAGCAAAATGTGTTCTAAACAATATTCCCAAAGCTTGTGTTCCCGTAACTGGCTGTACAGTAAGTGGGTGCTGAAATGGCCACCAACTGGAGACCAGAATGAATCAGAGCAAAGGATATGTCATCAGCACACAAGGGAACTCCATACGAGGATCCAATGCTTTATCTAATGATCACATCACAGCAAAGGACAAAAACATTTCAGAGTCACGCAAGACCGCTCCATCAGGTGTGTGGACTTTAACTTTTGAGGTAGTGACTGGCCTCAGGTGATACATAGAGATAAAACAAATCCTACTAAATAAGGTGTACCTTTCAATCTGCAGTCTTCTCTTCTCTACAACTGTTCGAAGTGCTGAATTTATAAAGCGTGTCTGATATTTCAGAAAATGGGGCGGAGAGCTGAAATTACGCTCTGCAGAGTTCAGTGAGGAGAACTCTGAGAGCTGATTGGAGGGAAGAGACACATACCCCTCTACACAGCTCACAGGAACAGAGCTGAAGCTGTCAATTTGCTGCAGGTCCCTTCCCTGTCACCATTTTTCTCTTGGTGTCAGGAGAACTTGTGAGATAGCTGATAGCAGAGGAACGAGGCAGCAGACAGAAATGACGCTTAGTGCTTTTAATTGAGGTGAGTACACACTATAGAATGATATCCTTTGTTCAGACATAAGCTTGATTATTAATCCCACAAATGGCCAGAATTGTATAACAAAATTTGGCCCCTAAACTTCAATGGGCAGTATTTATAAAACCATTCACCAGCAGAACCCAGGAAGATTTACATACCTTAAAGCAACTGATTTAAAATTGTACCGTTATAATTACTATTCATTTTGAACAATATTG
This sequence comes from Aquarana catesbeiana, assembly GCF_042186555.1. Classification (NCBI taxonomy): domain Eukaryota; kingdom Metazoa; phylum Chordata; class Amphibia; order Anura; family Ranidae; genus Aquarana; species Aquarana catesbeiana. The sequence continues at coordinate 4,474,588 of NC_133327.1, read as the reverse complement.
AACTTTTATGTAAATCATGAACTTAATCCAACTTTAGACTTTTCAGATATATAGGGTATTTAAATGTGTTCTGTTTCTTTCTTTCAGTTAATGTTAATGTAAGGCCAAACTGGATAAAATATTTTTGTATCAAAAACAATTGCCATGTGTTATTTTCCTTGCCATCAACATTTTTTATTCTTTGTCCTGTTTACTGTATATGCAGTCCACCGATGGTTGTATGGCATCTCCCGGACGGGCCTGCCTAATGTGTGTTGAAATGGCCCTTTGTAGACACCTGGGAGACAGGGACAGTGTTCTCACCCCATAACAGGAAGTTCCTGAATAAGGACCTTCATGGCAGGCTCATCAGGGATTGTTTTAATGAAAATGGCAGATTTGAATTGATTGAAAATATTTTTTTCAATTACATGAACATGTTAAAGCTCCTATGAGATTTTAGTGAATGGATTTTATCTACTTTAATGGATTTTAAGAAATCCATATTAAGATATTAGATACGTTAGGTCTCCATAATGGATGTGTTTCACTGTAATCACTTGATTTTTCACAATAGCTGGTCACAGATCGCTCTCTGTGGAGGCAGCCTAGATACTGTATAATTTGTCTTTTTTTCATTTACCATTTTACCAGCTTAATTATTGGGTCAAAAATCTGAAAAGCTTGAAGGGTGACTTGCTTTTTGAGGAAAATGGGGAACTTGTCACAACATTCGACATTGCAAATTGGAGGTCTTTAAAAAATGGCTCTCTACTTGTTAGACGAGTTGGCAGTACCTTCATTGCAAACGGATCTCAGCAGAATTTCTCCATCAGGGTAAAGAACATTGTATGGAAAACTGGAATTAACAAGGTTAGATATGTTCTCTAAATTCCATAAAATATAAAGTGTATCTAAAAATATTTAATTTTTCCCTTTCCCATTGTCACATTGGGGAGATTTCCCTTTACATTCTGTAGACGTAAGTGGGAAGGAGTATAATCTATGTGAGGACAATCACTTTACAGCAGAAAAGGTTTCCATATTGGAGGGTTTCCCCTCAACTTCCGTTCTGGTGACAATGCACTCATTTATTTCTATTTTTAATTTTATTATTTATAGATTGCCAGTAATAAAATGGTCTATAAAAAATGAGTACATACATTTTTTTTTCTTTTTTTAAGAGTAAAGATTTTCTCATCTTACAAAGACTTAAAGAAAACATTTAGATACATATAGACATCATCTGTTAATGCATGCAATGTTCAACCCTCAGCGTAAACATCATCTAAGAAAATTAAATAAGGGTACACCATCAAGTTGGGGTAAACTGGTAACTCCTCAGGGTCATTTTTAAGATACTATATCAGGTGCAGCAGCTGGTTCATTGCAGTAGACCTGAGGTGGTACTTGTAATGTTGAGAGTTTCTAGTCCAATAATACAATTGCAAAAAGATTGTTAGTTCAGTTGCGCTAACCTAGCTTATGGAACCAAAGGAAAAGATAACAGGGAGAAAAAGAAATAAAGAGAAATCCCAACTGGGTAACTGTAAGAAGATCAGAATAGAGTGGAATAGAGGGGTTAGAGTCAGGAGAGGTACAAATTAAAACAGGTTGAGTTGGAAGGTTGTTGGTTGACCATTTGGAGGGGCAAATTCTTAGGTATTTATGTGTGCCTCAAGTGCTTTTAGGGGAATGGTTTTGAATCATGGAGAACCTGAGAAAATGATCCATGTGGTCCACATGGTAACATAAGTAGGGTACCTGTCGTGGTGTTCAAGGCACATGTAGATGGGTTAGCTCAATATTCTACCCTGCAATTGTAGAAGAAGATGATTTCCAGTGTCTCAGGATTACATTCCTGGCAGCAAGTTGGAAGAAGCGAAGCAGGCTCTTCTTGGCAGAATATATGGTGCGCAGGAACATGGAGAATAAATTCATGGAAAGGGGATACAGAGGTATGTGTATCCATGACCATGTCATGTATTTGAAAACACATACAGTTGTTTAACAAAGTGTAGTGATACAACAGTGGAAGAGTGGACCCTGCCCTTAAAAACTTGAGGGATAAGGGATTACAGATAGGGAGATAAGGGAGGTAAGTATTACTATATGGGATGACACCGCGTGCCTCGCCCGATGAGCAAGCAATGAAGGATTAGAGACTGAATTGAGTAATTGCTTGTAGACCTGTCTGAAGAGATGGGTTTTGAGGGTATGTTTAAATGTTTCTAGGGTTGGTGAGTGATGAATGTTATGCAGAAGTGAGACTCAGAAAAGTGAGAGACCTGTAGGAAATCTTTATGAGGATCCTATATGAGGAGGAGATCAGAATGAACTGGGTGTTTCCTCAAAAATGTTGGTGAAAATGAGAGATTTTAGTGAAATTGCATCACTTTAATCAAGTACATTACAGCCAGTACGAAAATCTAAAGTGTTTTTTGGTGCATTTAAGGGTACTCTAGGTTTTAAACTGCTCCTGAGGGATACATAAGTTACTTACGACTATCCAGGACCTCTCCTTGAGTAAATCAAAGAGAGCAATCATTAGCTTATTAAAAACAACCCTTTTTTTTTTTTTTTAATCTAATTTCACTTAAACGGTTAATAAGCGAAATTGACAATTTCAGCTTCAGCTATAATGAAATCGTCAATTTTATGGTATTAGCAGTTTTGACAAAATTGCTCAGCTCATCCCTAGATGTGCACATTGGATATTGAGTTTCATCAGCGGATTAGAAATTCATCCCATCAACAATATAAGATAACATGAGTACTGCAATAGGGGCAGCAAACATGCACATAGCTAACAGCCCATATGCCTCATGCACAGGGGATACAGATTAAGAAGCAAGTCTAATGAAGCATGTTTTCAGGTTCTTCTGGATTGTGTGAACTTCCTTTAACCCCTTCAGCCCCGGAAGATTTTACCCCCTTCCTGACCAGAGCACTTTTGGCAATTCGGCACTGTGTCGCTTTAACTGACAATTGCGTGGTCATGCAAAGTTGCATCCAAACAAAATTGACGTCCTTTTTTTCCCACAAATAGAGCTTTTTTTGGTGGTATTTGGCCACCTCTGCAGTTTTTATTTTTTGCGCTATAAACAAAAAAAATGACAATTTTGAAAAAAACGCATTATTTTTTACTTTTTGCTGTAATAAATATCCCCAAATAATATATAAAAAAAACTATTTTTTTCCTCAGTTTAGGCCGATATGTATTCTTCTACATATTTTTTGTAAAAAAAAATGCAATAAGCGTATAATGAACTGTTTGAGCAAAAGTTGTAGCGTCTACAAAATAGGGGATAGATTTATAGCATTTTTATTTATTTATTTATTTTTTACTAGTAATGGCGGCGATCTGCGATTTTTATCATGACTGCAACAATATGGCAGACACATAGGACAATTTTGACACATTTTTAGGACCATTGGCATTAATAAAGCGATCAATGCTATAAAAATGCATTGATTATTGTAAAAATGTCACTGGCAGTGTAGGGGTTAACACTAGGGGGCGATCAAGGGGTTAATTGTGTTCCCTAGTGTGTGTTCTAACTGAAGGGGGGAGGGGACTGACTAGGGGAGATGACAGATCTCTGTTCATACTTTGTATGAACAGACGATCTGTTACTTCTCCCATCAGAAAACTGGGATCTCTGTGTTTACACACAGAGATCCCGGTTCTTGCCGTGTCATCGAGACCACCGGGCATTCACATCGGCTCCGGGGGCGAGCTGTGGCTGTGCCCCTAGTGGCCACCAGAGGGAGTGACGTAACATAATGGTGATTCACGCAGCCAAGCCATGTTGCCGCAGTACAACTGTGTTAGCTGGTCGGCAAGCGGTTATGTTTCTCAAAGATTTCCTTTAAGAAATGCTTAAAAGCTCATGTACAGGAGCCCTAGAAGGAAGATGAAAACATTAGTGATTTGGGGAAGGTTTATATTATCCCCTTATTACTTTGACATATGTGTAAAGACAAACTAAAACGCATCTGGATAGAAATGAACAGAACAACTGAATAACAAAATTAAAAATTCATGTTTCCCTAGACTAGAGAAACAGAATTTCATGGCGCCGCGCTGTAAACATTTTGGGGAATTAAATAAACTTCCAGCAGCATTGCAATGATGCAGGAAACTGTCTGGAGAGGAGTGCTTCACATTAACTAACCAAATAGACTTGTTTCAGTTCTATCTGTGCCCCACACACCAGTTTCTATTCCAGAGTGAAGACTCTGCACCTAATTAGCAAAGGGAATATGCAGTTTTCCATATAGCAAACTGCTACAAATTCCCACCAGGTGTAACCTGGTATATGGAATGTGAGCTGAGAGTTGATAGTTTGTGTCATTATCTATGTTTGTGCAGTGATTACACTACATGAGCAGAGCTTGCAGGGTTAACAACTGTCCTCATCCCTCCCACTCTGAGCTGAGGGGGGGTTGGTAGGGATGGCAGAGGGATTGGAGCATGCAGCTCCAGCTCTCCATTCTCTGTGCTACCTGTCACTAGGGATGAGCCGAACAGCCCCAAGTTCGGTTCGCACCAGAACATCCGAACATGCAAAAAAGTTTGTTTGAACATGCGAACACCGTTAAAGACTATCGGACACGAACCCGCAAAATCAAAAGTGCTAACTTTAGAGGCTTATATGCACGTTTTTGCCCTAAAAAAAGTGTTTGGGGACCCGGGTCCTGTCCCAGGGGACATGTATCAATGCAAAAAAAATGTTTAAAAAACTGTAGTTTCATCAGGAGCAGTGATTTTAAGAATGCTTAAAATGAAACAATAAAAACAAAATATTCCTTTAAATATCATGCCGGGGGTGGGGGGGGGGTGGGTATATAGTATGCCTGTAAAGTGTTGCAGTTTTCCCGTGTTTAGAACAATTACATTACTAAAGGAAAAAAATTCATTTAAAACTGCTTGCGACTGTAATGTATTGTTGGGAAAAACGGCATGAGAAAGCCCCCCCCCCCCAGACCATTACAAGGTTCTTTGGGTCTGGTATGGATATTAAGGGGAACACTGCACCCAAATTAAAATAAAATGGCGTGGGGGGGGGCCCAGAAACTATATACTCTGAACAGAAATATATATACTATACGACCTATATACTCTGCAGAAAATTGGGCCTTAGGTGTTGGTGGTGCCAGAACACTGTAACCCCTCACAGTTACTCTTGTTGGGTGCAGGAACAGGCTCTGCTGTTAAATATTATTTAAAAAATTGTAATTACATGTCCGTGTTAAACAGGGGCAGAAAAAATTGGCATTGGGTGGTGGTGCCACAACACTGTAAGCCCTCACAGATACTCTTGTTGGGCGCAGAAACAGGCCCTGCAGTGAAATATTAAAGCAAGAATTGTAATTACATGCCCCTGTTAAACAGGGGCAGAAAAATTGGGCCTTTGATGGTGGTGGTGGTGCCACAACACTGTAACCCCTCACAGATACTCTTGTTGGGCACAGGAACAGGCCCTGCTCCTAAATATTGTATCAAAAATTGTAATTATATGCCCCTGTTAAACAGGGGCAGAAAAATTGAGCCTTGTGTGGTGGTGCCACAACAATTTAAGCCCTCGCAGATACTCTTGTTGGGTGCAGGAACAGGCCATGCTGTTAAATATTATATCAAAAATTGTAATTAGATGCCCCTGTTAAACAGGGGCAGAAAAATTGAGCCTTGGGTGGTGGTGCCACAACACTGTAAGCCCTCACAGATACTCTTGTTGGGCGCAGGAACAGGCTGTGCTGTTAAATATTATATCAAAAATTGTAATTAGATGCCCCTGTTAAACAGGGGCAGAAAAATTGGGCCTTGGGTGGTGGTGCCACAACACTGTAACCCCTCACAGTTACTATTGGTGGGTGCAGAAACGGGCCTTGCATGGAAATATTAGATCAAGAATTGTAATGACATGCCCCTGTTAAACAGGGGCAGAAAAATTGGGCCTTTGGTGGTGGTGGTGCTGGTGCCACAACACTGTAAGTCCTCACAGTTACTCTTGGTGGGCGCTGGAATGGCCCTGCTATGAAATATTAGATCAAGAATTGTTATTACATTTCCCTGTTGAACAGGGACAGAAAAATTGGGCCTTAGGCACTGGTGCTGGTGCCACAACACTGCAACCCCTCACAGATACTCTAGTTGGAGCGCAGGAATGAGCCCCTGGTGATGGTAGTGCCACAACACTGTAAGCCCTCACAGTTACTATTGGTGGGTGCAGGAACGGGCCCTGCAGTGAAATATTAGATCAAGAATTGTAATTAAACAGGGGCAGAAAAATTGGGCCTTTGGTGGTGGTGGTGGTGCACAACACTGTAAGTCCTCACAGTTACTCTTGGTGGGCGCTGGAACGACCCTGCTGTGAAATATTAGATCAAGAATTGTTATTACATTTCCCTGTTGAACAGGGACAGAAAAATTGGGCCTTAGGCACTGGTGCTGGTGCCACAACACTGCAACCCCTCACAGATACTCTAGTTGGAGCGCAGGAACGAGCCCTTGCTGGTGGTAGTGCCACAACACTGTAAGCCCTCACTGTTACTATTGGTGGGCGCAGGAAGGGGCCCTGCAGTGAAATATTAGATCAAGAATTGTAATTACATCAGATCTGGGTGAGAGGGACCAGATGTGGTCGCTGTGTCGGAGCAACGGCTGAGCATGTGAAGCCCGTGAGCCTCCCTGAGCCCTCCCTGAGATGTTCGAGTAGGGAAGGGCTGTCCTGGGCCCCCACGACTCGGATTGACCCCCCCTCTACCCACCGTTTACCCATACGATCCCGCAGTTGCACTGCGGGGACCGCAGCCAGGGCGGGTGGAGGATCACCGGCTCCTACAGCGCTGGACGTACACCTGCTTCTCGGTGCGTCCAGAGCAGTGGGGGAGCCGTATGGAATCATTGATTAAATTGATTGGATACAGCTCTGGAGACGAGGAGCCCGCATTAGCCAAAGGAAAAGAGAGAGAAAGGTCGCTGGAGATGAAAACCAGATCCCTTATTAACCGCAAGTAACAATGGCAATGTTTACATTATAAAGGGCTAACGACTATACCTAAAGGTATATGGTGAGATAAAATCTGCATTGATCGATACTGGTGTTTATGATTTGTGAGCCTAGGACATAAGAAATTTGTTTTATATGTAAAGAAAGACACTGTTTTTTTAGCTCTGCTTGAATCCTATACGCGGTTAAAGGGAGAGCAAGTTAACGTCGGGATGGTTTAATAGACATACCCAGGCACCCTTGCCACGAAAAGGCGAGAACATTAAATATGTGTTGAGAAATCCGGGCATAAACAAAAAGAAGAGAAAAGGCCAAGGGTACTATAATAGTTATACAAATAACTGATTTACCTGAAAACTCAGGGTCGCATGTGTGCCTGAGGGGAGTGAGACCCATATTCACCTGGGGCCTCATTAGTGAGCAGTTGCATTTAGAGGTGGTGGATATTGGGAAAGGATTTGCCTGGGTCTGGGGAGGCTGACCGGGTCGGATCTGCTCACAAGGAGTTTAGATGTAAAGAATTAGGGGTGGTTAGGGGGTGTAGTGTTCTGGTTGAGAAGTGGAGATGGGGCCAGTAACCACCCTACCAAAGTGGGTGGATTAAAACGCCCGTTATAACGTGAAATAAGAGGTAAATCAATGAAAGGGGCCGCAGCGAATCCCCTCAACCCACCCAGACTGAGTGCAAGCCCAGGAACCATTAAAAAATACATGGTCCAAGAAGGGAGCAAAGAAAGCCCGGGCAAACAAGCGATGGCTAAAAATAAAACATCAGAAGGTAGTCTAAAGACTGGAGCAAGAAGACAGTTTGAAGAAGCTGCAACTAGTTCAAGAGGGTGTGAAGTACCAATGTCTCAGAAGAAGAAGCTAGTCTGGAACCCCAACAAAAAAAACAGTTACCAACCAAGAGCAAAATGGCTGAAATGTTTGCAAGATTGGAAACATTTATAAAAGGCGAAATAGCAACTCTTCATGAAGACATGAATCATATAGTCAAAAGGGTGGAAGAAATGGAGGATAGGCTGGAAGAGCAGGGGGAGGAGATAAAAAAACTCAAGGTACAACTAAATGAAGTGCAGAAAGATCAGAGGAGGATACTATACAAAATAGAAGATCAGGAGAATAGGAATAGAAGGAAGAACCTTAGGATTTGAGGCCTCCTGGAGTCACAAGAAGAAGAGGATTTGCGGGGAAAGATGGACAAAATCTTTGGGCATATGATAAAGTCATCAAGCGTGATCACCAAAATTACGTTTTGAAAGAATACATCGAATCAGAAAACCCACGGATGTTGCTAAAGACGTCCCAAGAGATGTAATTGCACGATTCCACAACTTCCAAGATAAAGAACAGATTAGCATGGGACTAAAAAACAACCAACCAGCGAAATACGGAGAGACAACCCTGCAGATCTTCCCAGACCTGGCAGCGGAGACCTTGGCCAGGAGAAAAATCCTGAAACCCCTGCTTGCCCAGCTCAAAGCACATAATGTCCAATACTTTTGGTGGGGTAGCGTTGGGGAATCACTATTTCGACTCCTACTCCTCTGGTCGGTTAGGAACAGTCTCCATTATTGTAAGAAAAGATGACTAGCTTAAATTCAATTTCATATAACGTAATAGGACTGAACTCCACTATAAAACGTGCTAATATAATGGGCGAACTAAAATTTTTGAAAGCAGATGTGGTCTTGTTACAGGAGACTCACTTTTTTCTTGGTAAGAGTCAAAAAGTGTTTTCTAGGGACTTCCCAGTTTGATATTATGGAGACTCTCTGACTAGTGGCGCAAAAGGAGTCGCTATAGGGTTCACCAAGGAAGTAAGGTTCAAGCTTGAAGAGAGAATGACCGACCCAGAGTGGCGCTATTTGTTTATAAGAGGAAAATTAAATGGATCAGAATATTTACTAGCAAATATATATGGCCCGAATAAGAACTCAAATAGGCTTCTAATAGGAGTTCTAGCGAAGTTTGAGGAATTCAAAAAGGGGGGGTCCATAATGGCAGGAGATTTTAATCTCTGCTTGGAACCAGGGAAAGACAGTACTCCCCCGTGCATGCGACATACTCGAGACTGGACTACTTCTTAGTGGAGCACTGGTTACTGGAGGAGGTGGTGGGTACAAATATTGGAACAATGACCTTCTCAGACCACTGTGAGTTTACAACTTGAAATAGGGGAGTGCCAAAAACAGGGCAATAGCTGGAGATTAAATGAGGGCCTTCTCCAAGATAAAGAAATTGACAAGCGAATCAAAGAAGAGCTAGAATGGTACTTCAAAATAAATGTGCCAGGCGAGACTACAGAGGCCACAGTCTGGGAGGCGCATAAAGCGTACATAAGAGGCATCTTCATAATGGTGGGATCTGAGAAAAAAAAAAGAAATGTGAAAGATAAGCTAGCCCTGATTAAAGAAATATATGATTTAGAACAACAACATAAGAAAACGGGTGATGGAGAGGTTTTGGTAAGATTATATAGAAAAAGAGAAGCAATGCGGGACCTAGTGGAACGAGAAACTTGCAAGGTATACAACCTTGTGAAAAAAGAAAGATACATAGGTGGAAACAAACCGGGTAAATTTTTGGCAAGTGCCCTGAGAAAAAAGAAAAATTCTAACTATGTTGAAAAAAATAAAAACAAGGACAGGCGATTTTAGATACAAAAATAGCGACATTGCATCAACATTCCAAGAGTACTATGGGGGGTTATATGCAATTAATAAAAACGATACACAGGAGGTGAGAAAAAAAAAAGAGAAAATTTTCCATTTATATGGGGGAAGAAGGAACTTAACTACTTAGGATTTAAAATAACCACATCAAAAGAGACCATGTTTGAGGTCAATTTCATTCCTCTCCTTAACGAGATCAAGAATGAATTGAATAAAATCTCACGAGGTCAGTTATCTTGGGGAGGAAGAATTAACCTATATAAGATGGTAATTTTACCCAAAATCACATATAAAATGCAGATGCTGCCAATATCACTTCCACAAGTTTACCTCAAAAGTCTAAACACAATGTTTTTAATATTTATTATGAGGCTATTGCCTTAGCACGAGTAATAGAATGGGTTAAAAAGAATAAAGAAAACAATGGGTAAAAATGGAAAATATAATTAGCGAAGCCACGATGAGTAGGATAGTATGGATCCCACCACAGTTAAGAAAATGTAGCACCAACACACAGGATTTCATGAGACACGCACTAAAAATTTGAGACAACTTGCACAAAAGGGAACACTGGGAGTATAATTCACCCCTAATACCACTTAAGGACACAGAATACTTTGTACCAGGGATTGAGGACGTGTTTGGGAAGTGGATACTGGAGGAGGATGCCCAATTAAAAGACGTCATGAGACAGGACAAAATCTGCACATACCAAGAACTAAAGATAAGGATAATTTGCTAGTCATAGACCCATGGCGATCCAACCAACTGATTCATTTTATTGACTCACTCCCACATCCAATCAGAACGGTCGAAAATTTACTTCCATTAGAGAAAATATGTATGGAGAAAAAAAGGAAGGGAGGGTTATCTAAGATCTATAGGGGACTAAGAGAAATGGGGGACTTGGAGATGGAATTGGATAGCATGCTTAAAGACTCGGAAGTGTGGCAGATATTGGGAAGGGTCAATGTCACTTCGGTCAACTGTAAGTTACTGGAGCTGAACTACAAGTGTTTGGCGAGAATGTACATGACCCCCGATAGAGTGCACAAATTTCAGAAGGAAACATCAAAATTATGCTGGCGGGGATGCAACAAAATAAGAACAATGGCGCATATTTGGTGGCAGTGCCCGGAAATTAAACTATATTGGGGGGAGGTTAGGAGAATAATAAAAGAGATCACCAATATTACCATCCCGGGAGACCCATGGGAATGTCTATTTCATAAGAGTGAAATGCCCACGAAGGCATATATGAAAACATTAATACCACAGCTCACCAATGTGGCCAAAAGCCTTATTCCTAGATTCTGGCAGGTGAAAGGAAGACCCACAATGCGGGACTGGTTCAATAGAATTAACGATATTCAAAGCCTGGAGTATCTTAGGTTTAGCGAAGGGGAGGGAATGTGGAAATAGAAGTAGGAGTTGGTAGTAAAGTAAGGGAGGTGAGGTTGGGGAGTATGGGAGGGGAGGGTACAGGGAGGTGGGGGGGGGTCGAGGGGGTCTTAGGAGGGCTTGAAGGAGGGAAGAAAACTGATATGAGGTTCTTTCTGTGCTTTTTTCTTTTTCTCAATTATACTATGTTTGATTGGTAAATAAACTGATGAAAAAGCCACAATGATGTGAGGGTGTGAAGGGACGAGATTGAACTTTAAAGTTGAAACAAGATTCCCGGTAAAATACTCCACTGAAGTGGCAAAAAAAGAAAAAGAATTGTAATTACATGCTCCTGTTAAACAGGGGCAGAAAAAATTGGGCCTTTGGTGGTGGTGGTGGTGCCACAACACTGTAAGCCCTCACAGTTACTCTTGGTGGGCACAAGAACGGGTCCTGCAGTGAAATATTAGATCAAGAATTGTAATTATATGCTCCTGTTAAACAGGGGAAGAAAAATTGGGCCTTTGGTGGTGGTTGTGGTGGTGCCACAACACTGTAACCCCTCACAGATACTCTTGTTGGGCGCAGGAACGGGTGAAATATTAGATCAAAAATTGTAATTTCAATACAGTTCATACAGTTCAGCCATAGTGCAGTTGCTACTACTTTTCTGGGGGTGTACACAGTAAACAATACAGTGTAGTGTGGTGTTGCAAAACAAAAAATACATCATGTCCGGAAGGCCACCAAAAAGAGGAAGATGCTTACAGGCCAATAAAAGAGGGCAAGCAGGCTCTGTGTCTACACTCAACAGTGTTTGTCGTGGACATAGTTCATCCTCTGCAGGTGGCCGTGGGGCACGCTTGTCCTATTTCTCTGCTGCTGGCCAAGTTATTGAGCCAGAACATGCAGAAGAGTTGGCGGAGTGGATAACAAAGCCATCCTCCTCATCCTCTGTCACCCAGGCTCAGAGTAGTTTGCCTTCCTATACAGCTGCCAAAGTGGCCTATTCCACCGGCTCCTTGTCCACAGTCACTCCTTCCATAGCCCCACAATCATGCATGGAGGAGTCCCCTGAACTATTCAACCACAGTGTCGGGTACATGCTGCTGAAGGATGTACAGCAATTTGAAGGCTCCGATGTTAGTTCCCAGGTTGAGGAAGGGAGTAACGTGAGCCTAGAGAGAGGGGGTGCCCAAGAAGGACAAAAAACTGGCAGTCATTTCCCCCCAGCTGCAGCATAGTGCCAAGTTTGCTCCAGTGCCGAGGAAGGAGGGGATGATGAGGTCACTGACTCTACTTGGGTGCCTGATAGAATAGAGGAGGAAGAGGAGGCACAACTCCAATGAGGCAGGATGTCCTCTAGGGGGCAGCTTAAGGGCAGCTACCTTACTGCATTACACTGCACAGCTCCGCAGGTGCAGGGCGCTGCTGACTCCCCGCTGATTTTGAAAAGTTCCTTGGTGTGGGCCTTTTTTGACACGTGTGCAGCAAATCGCCCCGTTGCTGTTTGCAACCTATGTCTGAAGAGGATCAAGCATGGCCAGAACAGCAGCCACTTGGGCACCACATGCTTGGCCAGACATATGACGACCTCCCATGCTGTCTGTTTCCCGTATACTATATTTGAGATTTAATATCTCTCAGATATGATTTGGGTTAAATGAGAGTTCTTTGACCATGAGTGAAAGCTTTAACACAATAACAACATTTATTGGTGAGTAGTTGAAACTCTATCAAATGCTCAACTATCTATCTATAGTCTACACACCAAGGAAGAAAATACTAGGTTAAAATAAGAGAATTACATGAAGGAATACAGAGTATATTCCTTAAAACTTTTTTCTACAAACATATACTTCTACTTCTACAAATATATTTAGTTACAAGTAAAATTCAGAACTTTCCCATAATTACCCTTTTCACCAAGGTTCCATTATGATGGCTGCTCTCCCATAAAAATATGTGTTTCCCTCCCATCTAGTCTGTGTATATCATTACAGGCTGATGCCTCATTGGTTGGCTCTGATTGGTGAGCTTCCCTATTCCTTTTTAAGGACTGACTACATCTGCAATCCTTATACTTTGCATAAGTTAGCCCCCTGTAATGCAAATCCTTGTGACTATTCTGAGCAGGAGATTAACTTTAATTTTCCTGGGAAGTTAAGTATTAATTGTGGGTTGGCCTCCCTTCATTGCATATCCCAGCATGGGATCCTTTGAAGTGAGTATGTGTAAAACAATGAGGTTTAAATCTCATTGTTTGTATACACAAGCCCAGGCACCGACTTGTCTGGTCAACCAGAGATTTCCGTGAAGATAATATGTTCCGCCCTACATAGATACAAGCTAAATGAAATATATTCATAATTACGATATTTTACAGCTATTAATGGAGATTTCACATAAAGGCAACAAGTCCGTTGGCAGCAGCACTAGAAAGACCCACATCAAAGAAAAAGGTGGACTTCTCTTTGCTCCTCATCTGTGCTGTACCTCAGTTGCAGATTCCAAAACGCCAATTCTTCTCACGGAAGGCCATTCCAGCTCTCTACTGGCATGTGGAAGGCAATGTTTTTGTCTTGTTGGACAGGCGGTCAGCAGTAAGGTGTATATTACCACTGACTCATGTTCTAGGAGGCATAGGCAGGGATGTTACCTTTCCTTCACGGAGCCCTGGGTGATAGACATGTGCACACTGAAATATTTTGTTTCGGAATTTCGTTTTCATCCGAAAAATACATTTATTTAGTTACTCCCGAAATTTGTTTTTATGTATTCTGAAAATCCAAATTAATTAAGGTCGAATCTGTCATTGAAGGCTTATGGTTTCTGTCGAATGTTCAAAGAAGATTCGATGGAGCAGCTAAACTGTACAACGCCACAATCGTACATTTCCAGTCGAATTTTCCGCCTGCAAGCTAGCTGTAGCAGAATTCTAATGTTGTATGACTAGTAATAATTATATTTATTAATTATTTTACTAGTCAACCAACATTAGAATTTTTCTATAGCCTATGGGCGGATGCTTTTGACCGGTATGTACGATTGCAGCGTTGTACGGTTTAGCTGCTCTGTCGAATCTTCCTAGAACTTTCGACAGACACCATAAGCCAAAGATTCAACGTTTGTATGTTTTTTGTTGCTTTGTCGAATCTTCGTCATTCATGTTGAATGGTCTACTCTACCCCAACAGTCAGCCAACTTTCACATTCATTTCTCAATCTCCAAGTGCAATGGCGGGTGCGGCATCCGACGTTGTGTCAGATATTGATATGGCATTATAATATAGAATCTATAATAATAAATCCCCCCCCACAACACGGGCAGCCTCTGAAACTATCACAACACTAGTATCATTATCAAGTTCACATCACTAACACAACAGAAGCAGATTATTATGAAAAAGTTAAGTTGAACTGTAGCTTGCTTCAGTATTGTTCTGCTGCTGTGCTTATGATTAATTGCTGAATAATTCAGGTTTTCTGACAAACGGACCAGCTAAGATTGACTGTCTTCTAAAATGATTCAGTGTTTGTGTCTCTCTCTGCTAGCAAATTGTAAGTGAAAGTAAGTTGGCTGTACGTGTGTACTTAGTTCTAGCTATTTTACTGCCCCTCTTCTTTGGTTACAATCGGCCAATAACATTCATCATCATCATTATTTTTATTTTATTTCCCCCACCCAATTCCAGCAGCGATCTTTTCTCTCTATGTCAAATCTTTTCTCTCTATGTAGAATAATTTTGGACTAACAGAGTTAAGGTTAGGCACATTCGACCACAGGTTCGATAGACACAGATTGTTATTGTCAGCATCATGTCGAATCGCCTATCTATATCGAACTGTTGTTGCAACGAAAATGAAAATAAAGCATTTGTTTATGTCAGATCTTTCGTTTTTCTTATTCTGCGTTTTCGTTATCGTTTGTTAAAATGATAACGAAAATACCTGAAATTCGGACAAAAATGCATTCGGACGAATGCACATGTCTACTGGGTAACTCTGCTGACAGCTGGGAAGGATGCAGGACAGGGTTCAGTATTGTTGGAGCTTGTTCCGCCACCATGCCTCCAAAATGCTAGTGGTGATTCTGCCACAGCTCTCTCCTCCACCCCCTCCTCTTCTTCTTCCTCTATGGCTTCTTGTGCAGATTTGTCCTCTGAACCAGCGGTGCTCTGTAAGCATTCAAAGGGCTATGCAAGCGCTCAGGCAAAAAGATGCCATGCGGTGCATGAGTTACATAATTACATAGTAGGTAAGGTTTAAAAAAGACACCATCAAGTCCAACCTATGTGTGTGATTATATGTCAGTATCACATTGTATATCCCTGTATGTTGCAGTCGTTCAGGTGCTTATATAATAGTTTCTTGAAACTATTGATGCTCCCCACTGATACCACCGCCTGTGGAAGGGAATTCCACATCCTTGCTGCTCTTACAGTAAACAACCCTCTACGTAGTTTAAGGTTAAACTACTGCTTAGGGGAGGACAGGAGCCACACTGGGGAAAAGATTCTGTCAGCTCTGCAGGGGCAGACCCAGAGGTGGTTGACGCCACGCCAGCTTCAGCCAGGAATGGTTGTATGCGACAATGGCACCAACCTTCTCTCCGCCCTCCGACAGGGACACTTGACCCATGTTCCATGTTCGGCACAAGTCCTTAATTTGGTGGTGCAGCGGTTCTTGAGCAGGTACCCCGGTTTACAAGATCTCCTGAGGCAGGCCAGAAAGGTCTGTGGTCATTTCTGCTGGTCATACAATGCCAGTGCATGGCTGGCTGACATTCAAAGGGAATGCAACCTGCTCCCCAACCACCTCATTTGTGACATGTCCACCAATTGGAATTCAACATTGGAAATGCTGCAGCGGCTGCACACGCAGCAGAGGGCCATCAATGAATACCTGTGTGACTATGGCACCAGGACAAGGTCAGGGGAGCTTGGCTTCTTTTCGCCACGCCAGTGGCTACTGATCAAGGTTGTATGCACTGTCCAGTCACCATTTGAGGAAGCCACAAGGATGGTGAGCAGTGACAATGCATGCATCAGTGATACTGTCCCTCTTGTCTTCCTGTTGGAGCACACGCTTCATGGAATAATGGACAGGGCACTTGAGGCAGAACAGCGGGAGGAAGAGAAGAACTTCCTTACCTCTCAAGGCCCCCCTTATCCAGAAATTATTTCTTTGGGCCCAATAAAACACACAGGAAGAGGAGGAGGATTGTGCCAGCATGGAGGTGGAGGATAACACTCAGCAGTAGTCTTCAAGAGATGGTTCTCAGTCCCTAGAAACCAAAGGAGTTGTACGTGGCTGGGAGGAGGTTGTTACGTATCATGTGATCCTTAGTGACCCAGAGGACTCAGAATCGAATGCCTCTGCAAACTTTCACAGGCTTTGCAGAATCAGGGAGGCCGTGCAGCATAAGGACCCTAGGATTCGTGGTATCAAAGAGAGGGATCATTACTGGCTGGCAACCCTTTTTGATCCACAT
Organism: Aquarana catesbeiana; assembly: GCF_042186555.1. NCBI lineage: Eukaryota > Metazoa > Chordata > Amphibia > Anura > Ranidae > Aquarana > Aquarana catesbeiana. Next base: position 4,458,042 of record NC_133327.1, on the reverse strand, counting down.
TACAAGGGTAAGGTTGCAGAACTCATCCTGCCTTTGCAGAGGGAGCAGAGGATGAAACATCTTCAGGAGGCCTTGAAGAACGGTTTGTGCAATGCATTTCCAGACACTGGGAGGTTACAATTTCCTGGTGTTGGACAACGTGTTGCTGAGGCTTCGTTCAGTCAGTGGAAGAGCGGTGGAGAAGGTGGCCGGCTGACCGATGCCTTTAGACAATTTTTCAGTCCTCAGCGCCAAGGTCTGATCGGTTCAAGCAACCATCAACAGCGTCTGCACTACATGGTGCATGAATATCTAGGGGCAAGAGCAGACTGGGAGACCTTTCCAACAGACCATCCACTGGGTTACTGGGTCTTGAGAATGGACCACTGGCCAGAACTTGCTCAATATGCAATTGAGCTACTAGCCTGCCCTGCATCCAGCGTGCTTTCTGAACGCACATTCAGTGCTGCTGAAGGGTTTGTAATGTATCAAAGAGTGCGCCTGTCCACAGACTCTGTTGATAGGCACACATTCATAAAAAAGAATCAGTCTTGGAGCAGCAGCAATCAAGCAGCTGATGCTGATGTAACTGATTGAATTTGCTTTTGATCTGAGATCCCTTGAAAACTGCCTATGCTGACTATCCTATTCCTCCACAATCTTGATGATGCTAGCTTCCAACAATATTTTTGGTTTAGGGCACCACCACTGCATAAGGCCCAATTTTTCTGTCCCTGTTTAATAGGGGCATGTAATTACAATTTCTGATCTAATATTTCACAGCAGGGCCCATTTCTGTGCCCAACAAGAGTATCTGTGATGGGTTACAGTGTTGTGGCAGCACCACCACCAAAGGCAGAATTTTCACGACCAGCACTGTTGACTGTAGACACAGAGCCTGCTTGCCCTCTTTTAGTGGCCTGTGAGTGTCTGCCTCTCCTTGTTGACCTTCCGGACAGGATGTATATTTTGTTTGGCAACACCACACTGCACTGTAATGTGTACTGTGTACACCACGAGAAAAGTAGTAGCAACTGCACTACGGTTTCACTGTATTGTGTACTGTGTACACCATGAGAAAAGTAGTAGCAACTGCACTACGGCTGCACTGTATTGTGTAATGTGTACACCCCCAGAAAAGTAGTAGCAACTGCACTACAGTTGCACTGTATTGTGTAATGTGTACACCCCCAGAAAAGTAGTAGCAACTGCACTACAGTTGCACTGTATTGTGTGCTGTGTACACCACCAGAGAAGTAGTAGCAACTGCACTACGGTTGCACTGTATTGTGTGCTGTGTACACCACCAGAAAAGTAGTAGCAACTGCACCACACTGCACTATATTGTATAATGTGTACACCACCAGAAAAGTAGTAGCAACTGCATTACGGTTGCACTGTATTGTCTGCTGTGTACACCACCAGAAAAGTAGTAGCAACTGCACTGCATGCTGCAGAGTGTGTATATATATATATATATATATATATATATATATATATATATATATATATATATATATATATATATATATATTAGACATACTGTATATACATATCAAATACGCTGCCTGAAGTAGATTAGAAATAGTACACCACGGAATGCACTGTACAATGTAGATCTCTAGGCTACACTGACTGGATGCAGGGTATATGTATATATATATATATATATATATATATATATATTTATATATATATATATATATATATATATATATATATATTTATATATATATATATATATTTATATATATATATATATATATATATATATATATATATATATATATATATATTTATATATATATATATATATATATATATATATATATATATATATATATATATATATATATATATATATATATTTATATATATATATATATATATATATATATATATATATATATATATATATATATATATATATATATATATATATATATATATTAAATACACTGGCGCTAACTGAATAACCTGCCTGCTTAATTTAAATCAAGCTGTCTCTCCTTCCACTCCAGCAACACTACACAGGGCCGCCGTGCAGGCAACCTTATATAGTGTGGGGCGTGGACTTAGTCCCCCTGAGCCATGATTGGCCAAAGGCACCTTGCCTTTGGCCAATTATGGCTCTCTTAGCAGAGGGCATTGGGATTGGCCAAAGCATGCAGGTCAGGTGCATGCTTTGGCCAATCATCATAGAGCAATGCACTGCGACCTTGCAGTTCATTATGGGGCATTCCGCGGGTGCTCAAATTTTCCACGAACACCCCATAATGTTTGATATTCGGCGAACGGGCGAATACCCGATGTTCGACCCGAACATCAAGCTCATCCCTACCTGTCATGCGCACAGCAGAACAGAGAACTGATTGCCCCTAATTAGCAAAGGGGCTTGCACCCATTTTGTAATTAGCAGCAGCAATTAATTTGCTCCATTTTTTTTAAAACATTACGTTTTTTATTTGGTTTTAACAAGAAATTAGTACAGGGTCAACATTTACAGATCAACAGAAGTGAGGTGGGTACAGAAAGTACAGTACTCAGATGTGTTACAGGTGTAAAGTACATACCGTAATCAATAAAACATTTTTAGTTGTTCGGCCAAACGTTCCATGCTTCTTGGAATTTTGTGGATTACAATAAGAGTTTCTCATAATTTTTGTTCATGTGGACAATATTAATTACTTATGATTGGTTGGGAGCTAATGTTGACTTCCACCACCTTAGGATTAGAGACCAGGCTGCTAGGAGTATGTGCGTGACAACCTGTCTGTAGTTCTTAGGGTAGTTATCTATACCTTTATTGAGAAGGGCTAGTTCAGGGCAGGGGGAGGGGGGGACACAAGCACATCTATACATGAGAAAATACATTTAAAAATTTGGTTCCCAAAGTCTGTTAATGCCGGGCACTCCCAGAAGACATGTAGTAGTTTCCCTACTTGGCCACAATTATGCAAGCATAAAGGAGAGTATGAGGAGGAGAATTTTGCCAACCGAAAGGGTGTATAATACCATCTGTTAGTGATTTTTAGGATCATTTTCCAGTGAGTAGTGCAGTGGAATGACTTGAAAATAGAGTGGACGGCATTCCTCCATTGTTCTTGGGTAAATGTGCATTCCAACTCTTTTTCCCATTTCTGCATGGGATTGCAAAACTTGTAAAATGCCGTAGAAAAGACAAATTCCCTTAGCTTTGTGTCCTGTGGACGTATAGAAGTTCCATGCTTTTGGGTGTGTTAATAATCTCTAAAGTTTAGTATATGGGTGAGTGTAAACATGTATGTTTGGGGTAGGCAAAATTCTCCTATCAAAAACTCACGGGTTTTAAGCTTGTTACTGTCATAGAATTGAAGGACATCATATATTCCGTGCTTGATAAGATAGTTGGTTTTTAACAGAGGGATCATGGCCTCTAAAATATTCAGAGGGAGAAGAGTGTTGGGTAGTAGATCATAAGAGTCATGGTGCTTGGACAGATGCCTCCACGCCTTCTGTGGGAAGAGGGAGCGATGTAAGATCCCAGGGTTTCCACAAGTCACTCAGGAGCATCGTGCAGAGATCTCTAGATGGAGCTAGATTTGCTTCTATTTCCACCCATGAGGGAGTTTCTCCTTTAAGGAACCAATGTTTAATTTGATCCAAGTGCACTGCCCAGTAATACTCTAGTAAATCTGGCATACCTGCAGCCCCCATGGATCTATGTTTGATAAGAATGGGACCTGTGCAGCCTGCACTCTTCCCCTTCCATATAAACTTATGGAGGAGACTCAACAAGGTTGTCAATTTTTTAATTGGGAGCGGTATCGGGAGAGTTTGAAAAAGATATAGAAGTTGGGGTATTATGTTCATCTTAAAGGCTGATAGCACTCCCCCCCCCCCCCCCCCCGCCCATGAGAGTTCAAATTGGGAAATTCGGAGGTGTGATATTAGAGGAGATTAATTGGGATGTATAAGCTGTAAGGGTAATGCCCAGGTAATGTACTCTTCCTTACTCCATGGAAGTGGGAATTTTGACTTAAGGGTATTTATTGTGGAGCTTTTTGCTCCAAAATCTAAGATTACTGATTTTTAAGTGTTTACATTTGATGTATTTTTTATGTTTAGAAGAGTGGTCCAAGATTGTGCTTGCACCACTCTTTGTTGATTCCCAACATTCTTTGATTCAAAACATAGAGAAAATTAAGCACAGCATGTAAACCTCTGTAGCCTCTTCCCTTGTTTGCAGATCCCAAAGTCTCAGTGTTCAGAAAACTGTTTGCCAGGAACCAGGAAAGTCCCAAGACCGGGGATCCACTCCTGCTGCTATGACTGTGCCCAGTGCTCGGAGGGAGAGGTATCGAATGTCAGCGGTATATGAACCTGAATACTATCACAGATGTTGTTTCTTCCACATGTCTATAATAAATATTCACTCAATATTAAATGGGAAACACCATTCAAAATGCAATTGGTCATGTCGCTACGTCTACTCTTGAAGTGCTGTCTGTACAGTGAGGACTACTTTGATTTACAGCATGATAAAACTTTTTCTACGTTTGCTTGATAGAATTATTAGTATTTTTTGTTAGATAACTTTAATAGTTGATAGAGGTCACAATCCAAGAGGTAATTCCATAACCTAAATAGCCCTCATGCATTTGTTCATGAGCTTTTAGGCACCGTTTGTTAGCAGGGACAATCAGTCCAAACGTCAGTTCAAAACATATGCTTGCTGCACAGAAGTTCATCTAAAGGGCCTGTATAAACTATGGGGAAACCCCATGCTTATTTTTTTTTTCTGTGGGTATCCCCATTATCATCAATCCCAGTCCCTCATCTAGAATAAGGGTCTGGTATAGATGAAAAACTTAAGAAAGAGAAAGGAGCTGGGAATAGTTTAAAAAAATGTCATGAGGGTTCCCCCACAATTCTTACCAGGCCCTTGGGGTCTGGTATGGATTTTAAAGACGAATTCCACACAAAAATTAAGGAAAAAAAAGCATGAGGTCCCTACAAAAAATCCATACCAAATCATCCATGCGGCTTAACTGGCCAGGAAAGTGTGGGGTGAATATACTGTCCCCCCTTCCTGAACCATACCAGGCCACATGCCCTCAAAAGTGGAGGGGTACCTTGTCAGGGGCCAACCCTCCTGGCAAAGCACCTCGTTCCCATGTTGAGAAGGACAAGGAACTCTTTCCCACAAACCTGGCCCAGCAGTTGTGGGAGTCTATGAGCTGGGGGTTTACAGAGATCTGGAAGGCCTCTTTAACAATAATATACCGTCCTCCCATGTGAATGAGTAAGAGGTACATAGTATCCCTACTCATTCACAAAAAAAATAAAGTTAAATTAAAAAAAGCCCTGCTAAGTCCTTTAGTTAAAAAAAAAAAATACTATGATCTACATCCATCGTCATCCAGCCATGTAGATCCACATCAATCATGATTCCTACTGACCCTCCAAAAGAAAGAAAAATGGCAACTAATGTTAAGCTGTACTACTTAAAGAGTAACTCCACTTCCATGGGGGAAATAAGCAAATAAAGAGATAATAATATAGCATATACAATTGCGACACAAATCATATTGTGTTTGAATGTTATTAAAAAATACCTTTCCTTTTCAATTTTCAGTTCTGTAATTTTGGCTACCTGGTAGTGTTCTGTACACAGAATGTGTACTGAACATCCCCCAAAACATCATTTCCTGGTTGTGTGATTGGCTCTCAAATTTTCCCAGAAGTCTGCCTTTTTTGGTGAGATACTCCCAATAGGAACACTTCTAAAGGGATGCAGGCCCAGCAGATTTTCTCACTAGTGCTCTGCAGGTGCACAGCTGATTGATAGTTATGAAACCACTCCCATTAGACCCACTTAGAACAAGGGCACAGAGGAACACACAGGAATTTCTTTAGAATAACAAAAGGTAAGAATCTGCAACAAAGTTTGTTAAAATCCTTGCAATGTACATAGATCACCCAGAGGGGAATGGTTTTTTCTCAACAAAAGTGGAGTTACGCTTTAAATTGTAAGTAGTGCGTTCATGACCAAATTACAGGGGTTGGAATAGCATTCAATGTCTTTCAAGTATAGCTTGTTCCAATACTATTGGTATGTTCACATTTTGAAATTTTGTTTTTTTTAGATTGTAGGAGCCATGTCAGTAGAATCCAATCTTTAGGAAATAAATGGGTATTCACGAAACATGTAGAGATTTATAATGTGCTTTATTTTCATATTCTTCATATTCTTCTGGCATTTTTAAGGAAAATTAACACAATTGCTCATGAATAAGATATGTAAATACAGCTATAAATTGTCCACAGTAAATCAGCTTGTGGTTTTAAACGTTGTGTGATTTACAGATTTTTATTGCTTGATAGTAATAATAATAATAAAAAAATTTGTATTTTTTGCATGGGGTTCTCTCTTAAAATAGTACGCAGAGCTGGGAATTTTTCTTTGTTTTTGCTTGACATGCATCGCCCATCTATGTGCTCCTTGCTGTTAAGGCTAGTTATAGGTTGGGGCAGTTGCTGTTTGTTTGTACCATTGGTTATTTGGTGAGTGGGGGCACTGGACAATTGTGCTGTTTGCTGGGTGTCCAGGGCACCCATGTGCCTTTAAGGAGGACTGGGCTCACTCCAGGCTTACCTGCCTTCCAGCTATCCATTATTATTTATGTGCTCCTACTATGGAGGCTCTCAACATTTATAGAGTTAGGACTGCAGATAATATTGGGGTGTCTTGTCGCAGCCTCTGCAGCTTACAAATATGTGCAAACTAAGCCCCTGTTTTTAACATGAACTGTTATGCCCCGTACACACGGTCGGACTTTGTTCAGACATTCTGACAACAAAATCCTAGGATTTTTTCCGACGGATGTTGGCTCAAACTTGTTTTGTCTACACACGGTCGCACAAAGTTGTCGGAATTTCTGATCGCCAACCACGCGGTCACGTACACCACGTACGACGAGACTAGAAAAGGCCAGTTCAGAACCAAGCGCGGCACCCTTTGGGCTCCTTTTGCTAATCTCGTGTTAGTAAAAGTTTGGTGAGAGACGATTCGCGCTTTTTCAGACTCGTGGCTTTCAGATCGTTTTCTGCCGTTCAGTTTGTGCTTGTGGGTTTGTATCTGCTCTTCAGTGCGTGCAAGCAAGTTCTGTGTGACTTTAATTAGTCATTGTATTCTTGTTCGTTCGTTACTGTTTTTCAGGTCGCTCTTCACAGGCCTTGCTGTTCTTCAGTGCGTTCTGTTACTTCGTTCTGAGCAGCCAACCGTTTTCTAGCCATGTTGCGTATGCGTACTCCTCGTAGAGTTCTTGCTGTGCGGGGGCTTGGTGTTGGGGTCCTGACCTTGACACAAGTCCAGTCCATGAACAGGTTGGGGAGGAGTTCATGGACCAAGAATTGGTTGCTTCAGCGTGACCAGTTCTCTCATATGCCTTTGCTCCGTGAGATCCGTGAGAATAATCCTGATGATTTCAGGAACGTTCTCAGGATGACGGACCCCGTGTTTCACCATCTGTTGGCTTCGCTGACCCCTTATATTAGCAGGCAGGATACCTGCATGAGGCAAGCCATCACTCCGGAGCAGAGGCTCGTCGCTACCTTGTGGTATTTGGTGACAGGGAGAAGTCTGCAGGACTTGAAGTTCTCAACAGGCATCTCCCCCCAGGCTCTGGGGATCATCATCCCAGAGACCTGTTCTGCCATCATACCGGTCCTGCAGAAGGAGTATATGAAGGTAAGATTTTTATCCTTTAATATCACATTTTATTGTATTGAATGTTTGCTAATATATTGTATTTCTTTCCTCATTCCCTAATTACCATGATTGTAATATGCTGTGAATGTCCCCTTTGTTCTCATGCATGCTGGATTTTTGTGTAATTATTAGTTTAGGTCCTTCATACATATCTGCCCTTCAATAACCTCCCCAGCATGGTGTCTCCTGGCCTATATTCACCTCATGTAGTCACTTAACAATGTATTGTTTCAGCTCCATAGTAGTGCTTTACCCCAAACACCCCCTAAAATGTTTTGAAATGTTATTTTTGCTTTAAATTCTGGCAGAGTGCCAGAGGCTTTTTTTTGGTGGTGTCCCCAAATAATTTTTAGTAACCCTCCCTCCCCCAACTGCTAAGTCAGCTGATCCCAATTTTCTATCCTCAATCATCTATCTGCTGACTTTGCCAAACCCATACACACTATACCCATCTCTTTAGTGCTCAGATTTATGGATGAATTCCCCAAAGCATGTAGTGCAAGGGCCTCCCTGTATACTTTCCAATGGTACTGTTTAAAGTTTTTGTATCCTATTATTATCTTGATAGGTAATAGCAGAATGTCCAAATGTCCTCAAATGTGTACAATGTGTATTTATATCTTTGTATTATGACACTTCTTACCTGTCCAGTGGGCTGCCAATAGTGTAACTAAGGAGGGGCTGTTCCAAGTAATACCCATTATTTAGGCATTCATCTCTCAATGAAGTGAAGAGGGTTACCTGTCCAAGATTTCCACACACCCCCTATAATGTTAGAAATGGCCCATGAGAGGGGGGAGGGGGAATATGATAGGTGTACCTTATACTTTGGCGTTGTTAAATTCCCCTTAATAAATGCTATCTGGAGGTTGCCCCATAATGTTTGTGCCTAATCTGCTTGCCATGTTTCTGAGCAAAAATAGTAATGTTTTATTTTTTCCCTCAACAATTTCCTTCCACGCCACAGGAATGGCAGACTGTGGCCTCCCACTTTGCCCAGCGGTGGGACTTCCCTAACTGCGGAGGGGCAATTGATGGGAAACACATCCACATCGTCCCACCACCCAACTTGGGGTCGTACTATTTCAACTATAAGGGGTTCAATAGTATAGTGATGTTGGCGGTGGTGTCGGATACTTACGATTTCCTGTATGTGGACGTGGGGAAGAATGGCCGGATGTCCGATGGTGGAGTCATCGCCCAGACGGAGTTCTACAGGCATCTCCAGAATGGCAGCTTGGACTTGGCAGCTCCAGAGGACAATGTGGAAGGTCTCCCATTCGTGTTCGTTGCTGATGAAGCGTTTGCGCTGGGGGACCACCTGATACGGCCATTCCTGATGAGGACCCTCATCCCGGAACAGAGGGTTTTTAATTACCGGCTGGCCAGAGCCTGAAGAGTGGTGGAGAACACATTTGGAATCCTGGCCAGCTGGTTCCGCCTATTTATGACACCCATCCATATGGTGGAGTATAAACTGAACCATATTATACTGGCGTGCTGTATTCTCCATAACTTTTTAAGGAAACATTCGGCCAACTATGCTGGCTCACTTGGGCCTGAGGCCGGAGTGATACCTGAAACACTGACGGCGCTTAAAAGCGGCCGTCCTGGCTTGCCCTCCCTGAGTGCCCGTGATGTCCGGTTACGCTACCTGGAGTTCTTTGCGGGTAGGGGGGCCATCAATATGCCAGCAAGTATGTGAAGCCTTTTTCTATTAAAAAAAAAAAAAAAAATTCTTTGTGGACATTTACTGCTTGTGTTTGTTTTAACTGACCCTGACAGAAATGTGTTGAGTCCAGAAAATGGCATGATTGTGTAACCTTATACAAAGCACTGTTGGCTGTTATTTACTAAATGCAAAAACACATTTCACTACAAGCGCAGTTGCAACTGCACTGAAACTGCACTTGTAGTGCCAAGAGGATTTGCCCTTAGTAAATAACCCCCATTTTCTCTGAAAACACCAATGACATCACCCCAAAAGTGTTGTAGCGTTGAGACAATAATCCACACATTCTTGCTTAACAAACTTTTCTATACCTGCACAATCACATGTGCATTTACCAAAGGTTTTTCAAACAAACCAACATGTTTGTTGTATAACAATTTTTGGGGTAGCATTATCAAAAATAGAAATGTCCATTTACGAGAAAACAAGCCTGTGTAAAACCAACAAGAAAGACACAAATCTTGAACTTACAAATGTCACATTTGGTAGAACTTGAAGGCAATATCAGACATGAGTATTTAGGAACTGTGTTTGATATTGCGTTAATATGGGGTGAAGTCACCCCAGGAAAAGCCAAATTTGGAAGATGCACACCAATTTACCAATGTCAACATGTGCGACCTGCCATCATGGGGGATCAAGGGACGTGTTTTGGGGGAGCAACCCCTTCCTCTCAGCTACTTTATTATTGAGGAAGGGGTTGCACCCCCAAAAGGCGTCCATTGATCTCCCGTGATGGCAGATAGCACATGTTGACTCACTGTGTGCATCCTACAAATTTTGCTTTGTGAAAAATCACAAAAACATTTTGCACATTGTAGCACACCAAAAAACAAAGTGATTTGGAGGGGCTTTAAACTCGCCCCAAAACATCAATGATGTTTTTATTTTTTGGAATAACATCATTGATGTTTTTCTTGATGTGTAAATTACACCCCATGATCTCCCCGATCAGGATCTGGGCACTTTCGGATGTGAAAGGATCTGGATCCACAACATCACGATCACCTAAAAAGAGAGGAACCCCAAAAAAAAATGAGGTCTCAAAAATATGACGGCATCCATCTCTTACCTGAGCCTGTGGTCGCAGACAGTCACCTGTTGTGGTGACTAGTTCCACCACGTCTTCTTCCTCCTGCTCAGATTGTGTTGGGGGGATTTCCCCTTCTTCCAGGGGGGGGGCTCTGGTCTCCTCGGATGAGGGGTGTCCTCCGAGTCTTTTCTCCCCTATGTAAAACAAAATGGTATAATTAGCACACAGATATTTGATGGCAGAACTATAAATAGGAAACATTGCTTGGAAGTGGGGTACAATTGTCAATTTTAGCAGAGTTCAAAAATGTAGCATTTTCAGTGTCCTTTGTCAAGCTGCAATACTTTACCTGTTTGGTACAAGCTTCACAGATGTAGCCCCCCCCCCCCTATAGTATACACTGGAGCACCTGTGTGGCCCCCTAATAAAAATGGTGTTCTTGTGTCCCACACTAGTGCTCCAGTGTCCAGATATGAAAACAGCTGCTCAGTGTCCTCTCCTTATACAGAATCTAGTTTGCATTTCATTCTAGTAACAAAGCCATCTACACAACCCAATTCTTTTAAGACAAGTATAGGACGTAAAAATGGTGGCCAAATGCATATGGCCTAAACAATGGTATTTTATAGTCCGAAAGAAAAATGTTTGATACAAACGAATAATGTGCCCATGAACCTGAAAGTTGCCATTTTAAACTGTACAACAGTTCCTAAAAGCTCATGGAGCAGCACGAACGTAATAAACATAAAGAATAGGAACACAGCACAACTACTTACTTTTTTGCAGCACTCTCCGGATCTTTCTGTACTGCTCATGTTCTCATAATTTGAGGTCCGACCACCGCTTCCTGAGCTGATCTTTCGATCGTCGTACCCCGAAATTCCGGTGCAGACTCCTGACCACTTTCGCCATGATCTTGGCCTTTCTGACATTGGGGTTGGGGTAAGGTCCATACTTCCCATCATAGTCGGCCCTCTTCAGGATGTCCACCATCTCCAACATCTCCCCAAAGGACATATTTGAGTCCTTAAATCTCCTTCTGGATTGGGACGTGTCCGGATCCGGCCTTTCCTCCTCCTCCTCATCGTTGCTACAATTAGCACGCACCTGCTGTGTCTCCGCCATGTGCTCTTCCCCCACTGCGCCGAATGAAAAGGGGCGGGGAATAGACTAGAAAGAACGTCAGGGGCGGGCGGAGTTACACGCATGCGCAGTGTGTATAAAGCGTAACACGCGTGCGTCTTACGTACGATCTGTGAGCGGGGGAAGGAGCATCGGAGGCGCCGATCGTGATAACGAAGGTAGGATCTAAACTTGGGCCTATACTGCTTCGAAATGGAAGTCTATATTGTAACAAGATTAGGGGAGTTTGGCCTGACATTAGGGTTTTTCTTGTGTTGTGTCTTGCATAGAAAATGGATGGGTTCAACGACCACAATTTCCTCCCCCTGTTCATTGACAAATACAGGGAGCTGCCCTGTCTGTGGCAAGTGAGACACCCCCACTATAACCATAAACAAAAGAGGCAGGCAGCGCTGGAGAAACTGCTGGAGTTGGTGAAGCCGGTGGTCCCCACAGCAACCATCTCTTATTTAAAAGCCAAAATTGGTGGCCTGAGGAGCACTTATCTAAGGGAGCGCAAGAAGGTCACAGATTCCCAGAGGTCCGGAGCTGCAGCAGATGAAGTTTATGTCCCCAGGCTGTGGTACTATGAGAGACTGCGATTTCTGTCAGACCACACTGAACTCAGGGAATCCCTCTCTACTCTTCCTTCCACGCTTCCTTCCACCCCAGCTGAGGCTTCCGATGTCCAACCTGGGCCTTCCAGCCAGAAAGAAGTGGAGGAGCCCAACTGGAGCCAGGTATAGCATTGTTCTACTGATTTCTGGGCAATACAGAAATGATGTTTACTATAGATGTTATTATTAATCACTAATTGCTGATTGAAAAAAGTGTTTTACATATCAATAGACAGTAGTGGGCACCCAAATTTGGGACAAGAATGAAAAATGCTGGGCTCAGAAGGATAGTCTGTTATATTTGTTAACATTCAATTTGCAACAGTCAGGAGGTGAAAATTGTGTGTGATTGAAGAGAAAAATACTAAAACTATGTCCCTTTTTCATACACAGGAAGACCTCAGCCAGGAGGAGGTTGTGGAATGTGGCAGTAAGGAGAAGGCGGGGATTAGTGGCAGCCAGGAGGAGGCGGGGCTAAGTGTCAGCCAGGAGAAGCCCGGGACCAGTCGCAGCCTGACTGAATCTCAGGTTCCTCCCCTCCGCCTTCCATATAAAAGAGCCAGGAAGATGACTCCGAGCCCCGTGCAGGATTCTGCGTTCAGGCTCATTCAGGAGGCTTCGGCGTCCCTACGAACCTTACCCACTCCTGAAGAGGCCTTTGCCTGCATGGCTGCCACAAAACTGCAGGGCATGCAGGAGGGTCAACGCAGGCTCTGTGAGGACCTTATGTATAAAGTCCTACGTAAGGGTGTGAGTGGGGAACTAACACCCAAGACCGATGTCATTGAGTTGGACCATCCTCCTCCTCCTCCTCCTGCTGCCACAACTCCACCACCACAGCCACCGCGTGGAAGGAAGCATGGAAAGAAGACCTGAGAGTGATGGCCCTTGGTTCAGTCTGGTCTGACAGAAGCTGCAGTCTCTTGTATGACCACAGCCTGGGGACACAGATGTTATCTGCTGCTTTCCAGATCTCTGGGACTTCTGGACCAGACTGCCCTCCCTTAGATAAGGACTCCTCAGGTCACCAATTTTGCTTTTAAATAATTGATGTCTGCCCTGGGGGTCCAAGGCTTCACCCACTTCTGCTGTTTCTCAAGCGTTGCCTCCCTCTTTGTTTAGTTGTGACCCCTTAATAAAATTTTTTTTTGGAAATTATACTCTCCTGTGTGTGTTTTCATCCAAAAAGGACAGTTTGTCGGTGACGATTCAGGTACATTTCTAACATAAAATGTGAAATTAACAAGGGACAACACCAAACAATCTCCTACAGATTAAATAGAACAACATATCAAGGGTGTTGTGGGAACTTGTCACAAAAAACACACACAAACATTTTCGGGAGTACAAATAAAAATCCCCCCAAAAAATAACACCCTTCAAAAAAATACAAACACAAAAAAAGAATCTACATTAAAGCCAAAAAAAAAAAAAATACAAAAAAAAATGTTGTCAGATGTGAGAAATCAAAATATATTGAGGGAATCCCGATAAATAGTAACGAAATAAGTTTGTGAGAAGTCTGTGTGAATATGAGCAGCAAAACTACTTTATTCTTGTCACATTATAAAGAAGAAGAGAGTGCGCTGTATTATACCATTTTTAACATTGCAGCGTGACGAAAGTGCTGTATCCATTGCGAACGCTCAGTTTACCAGAATGAGCTGTTCCGTGTCGGAAATTTCTTCTGAGCATGCGTGGCACTTTGTGCATCGGAACAGGCCACACACGGTCGGAATTGACGCGATCGGATTTTGTTGTCGGAAAATTTTATCTCCTGCTCTCCAACTTTGTGTGTTGGAAAATCCGAGGGAAAATGTCCGATGGAGCCCACACACGGTCGGAATTTCCGACACCACGCTCCGATCGGACATTTTCCATCGGAAAATCCGACCGTGTGTACGGGGCATTAGACAGGACACTTTGGTTTTTTGCAGGCTGGCTGGTAAGTGAGCTGGGAATTTGTCATTGGTTTTGTTTGACATGCATCACCCTACCATGTGCTCCTTGCTGTTAAAGCCAGTTATAGGTTGGGGCAGTTGCCATTTGTTTGTTTCCTAAAATCCATATCATACCTGAAGGGATTAGAGTCTGGAATAGATAGATGGAACCTCTGGCTGTTTGTTTACAAACAGAATGAAGCAGCTGAGAGTTGTCATTTTGTTGGCAATTTAAACACACTTTTGTCTTTTAAGTGTTGCACAGTAGGCCCATACATGTTATTTATTGGAGTTTTGCATTTATAATGATTCACATTAAGAATGACTAAAATGTATGCTCTGCATCAAACAGAATAAAAAATATATTATTGCATCGGCACGTGTCCCACAGGGAAGTATCCAGCCCCTCATGCCATTTGTTTGGCAATCCCTTGCCTATTAGCGCAGAAAATGGCGAGAGCTGTTTTTAACTTTCGGCTCCAATTGACTTCAAGTAATGTTAAAGGATGTTTTGTTTTTTTTAAATAACAAACATTTTATACTTAGAATAGCAAGTATAGGAGCAATACCTCAGGAATTCACAGGATCAAATCTACACAAAAGAAGTACCAAATCATAAAGAATGACAATCCATATGGCATACACAAAACAGTAGTCTATGTGTTGCTATAGGATGGAGTGGAGGGGTAAAAACGTCCAAAAGAAGCAAGCAACAAAGAGGGAGACCAACTTATTTAGGAGAGAAGCCGTGCCACGTCCAATAGTACATAAACACAAGAAAAGGGTTCCCCTAGGTGGACTTTTCCGGCACTTGCATAATAGAAAAAAATTAGAAGTAGAAACTATAATACATCATAAAAGGGCATAAATTTTATTCAATTAGGATAATACAATTATTAAAAACAAAGTGGATATCAACAGTAACAAAGTAGTACTAATAGGTAAATAACATGGAACAATCAAGCGATAAGCAATAGTGAAGGTAAACCTCTTTTCAAGCCCGACGCGTTTCGGGATGTTTAGTGTTTTTAGAGTCCTTCTTCAGGGGCATGGTCGAAAAGAGGGGTTCATCTGAATATATTGAAAAAATATGTATGAGTAAGATTGGGAGAGTGTAAAACAAAAATCAAAAATCAAATAGTACATAGGTTATCAGTAGATATCCAATAGGGGATTTAAATGATCCATTGATCACCTACCTGAGAGAGTTCCATTAACCGCTTGTGGGGGGAAGTTTAAAAAAGCCACTGAAAGAAAGCGGGGTGGCAGTGGGCAATTAAGGATGTAATAAGTATAAGTGCTAAATTTAGATGGTATAAGCTGCAGGAAGAAAAGCAGTCATCTCCATAAAGGAGTGTCACACTAAGCCCATCCCGCCCGAACCCGGGCATGCGCAAGCCAGAGCGGTAAGCTGAGGTCACAGGAAGGCGCCCCTAAAAAATGAAAAAATTGAAGTACCTTAGCAGAGATACAATATGTATAGAGGATAAATGCAAAAAATAATGACAGACCAAAAAGGTGTACAAAGAGTATGTATCTATATTTTATGTATATATTGGAGTGGTAACTGTCAAATATACGCATGTAACTTACCAAATATTTAAGGCAGGGTAACAGAAGAGGAGGTTAACTAGCAAAAATAATCTACCTTATAGGAAGCAGAGGTAATAAAAGTACGTGTATATATGATAATGTATAGAGTAAATTGATGCATAATAGGAAAAAAATCTGAATAGAGATGTATAATGGGGAAGTATATGTCCCAATTAAAGCATACATAATAAGAAATATAATGGTAAAGGACTAAAGAGCTTTGAGCAGAATTGGCATCAAGATATGAAGTTCATATATCAAAAACCAAATATGAGACTAGAGCTGAAATAGCCGTGTGTATAAATTCCCCTTAGCCTGCAGGAGATAGAATATAATCAGAGCAGGATAAAAGGTAGTAAAGAGACAAAAAACAACAATACTCCTGTAGCCCAAGAAGAATCAATAATAAGAGGGGAAATATAATGCAATGATAATCATGGTCATGAAGGGGGAGAAAAATGAACAAAAAAGTAAATACACATACCTAGGAGGGTAAGATCAATAAAAATGACTTCAACTTGACATTCACTATGTCCTTTAACAACACTCATGTAACCTTCTTAGACATTGAAGTCTTCAAAGATGGACAAGGCAAGCTTTCCACGAAGCTCTTTAGAAAAAGCACGGCTGGCAATACTATATTGCATGCTGCTAGCTTCCATCCAAAACCTCTAATTGATTCCATACCCTACTCGCAATACATCAGGATCAAGCGCAACTGCACTGATAACGAAACCTTCCTGAAAGAAGCCGCTGCCTTACGAGACAGATTACTAATACGCGGATACTCTCACAAATGTCTAAAAAAGGCTTTTAAAAAAGCAATGGACAAACCCAGACAAACGCTTCTCCATTCTACGAAACAACAAAGAGATATACGCCATCCTAGTATAATTACAACTTATAATGAACAACACGAACAAGTCAAAAGAATAATTGAAAGATATTGGCACTTATTGGTTCTTGACCCCAGTCTGGGCCACTTAGTGCCAGAAAAACCCGCTTTTACCTTTAGGAGAGCGACCTCTATCGGGGACAAAATCACCAACAGCGAATTTAGACCAACAACAACTCATTGCAAATACAGGGGCACATTTGCCTGCGGCACTTGCCACTATTGTGGCTACATGCTGACCCAGAGAAACCCTACCCTCCCTAATGGGAAAACCTTCTTTCCTAGACATTTTGCCAACTGCAGGACCACTGGAGTGGTTTATCTACTCCAGTGTAACTGCGGTTGCTTTTATATAGGAAAGACCAAACTTGAATTCTGGCAAAGAGCATATAGACATATTTTGTCTATGAAAACAGCTGACCCGGATCTCCCTCTGGGCCGGCATGTGGCCTTGGTACATGGGGGCAAGTTTCCCGTTATCAGGTTTTTGATTCTGGATCGCATACACCCTAACCCCAGAGGGGGCGACTGGAATAAAATTTTACTCCAGCGAGAACTAAAATGGATACACTTATTAAAGGCCACTATACCCCCAGGCCTCAACGAGGCTGTTTGCTTTAAACCCTTTTTAGAAGGTTTTAATTCCGGAGGAATGGAAAGATAATTCCTTGTTTTCCTCTCCTCCCTATTTCCAGGTCTCTTTTCCCCTTTCCTTCCCTTCATTTGCTGTGTCCCCTTTTTTGTTATCACATTTAACTTTGTACACCTAGCTGATTGTCGGGCCTCATACATACCTCCCTGTCCCCTTTTTTTTTTTTTTCCCCGTTACTGTGCACTCCAATATATTGACCAGCGTTTTTCAGGGTACCTTGTATCAGATCTATACAATCAGCTCGGTTGGTTCCCCTTTAGGAACCTCCCTTTTGTTTTGTTTTGTTTTGTATATATGCCATTTGCTTGTCTTTCTATTCTGTGTCAGTATTAACCATATTTCAACCTGTGGTTAAGTCTTCTGTTACTCTATGCCAGATTTCTCACTTGAGGCTTTTGTTGATGTTTCTATCTTGTAATGTCCTGTATGACGAGATCATATTACTCGTTTGTATTTACCTCATTATTATATTGTTTAATATTTAATTTTGTTTATTCCCCCTTGTTTATGACTTCACTACCTTGCGACATGTCCCAGTCCTCTCTCCATATACCTTCATTTATGCCACTGAGATCCAGCAGGGCTAACGTTTAAATTTCCCATACCTTTTATTCTTTCAATTTATTATTGCTTAGTTCGTCCTGAATCCCCACATTATTATTCTTTACTTTCCCATATTCCCCTTTTCCGTCGTGTAATTTTTCCCATCTTGTCTAGGATGTATACATTCTTATATGCTCCTTTTGTTTTAGTCTACTCTGTCGCTCCCCTGCCCCCCCCAGGGCGTGTTCAGCCAGAGCGGTGGCCCGGCACGGAAAACCGCCCCAGATCTGTTTTTCTTTCTGGGGCGGGACTTAGGGAGGTTGCTGGGCGTAGCTCCACCTTGCGCCCACCGCCTCCATGTTGCCACTCCAGCGAGCATGCCCAGTTCGCTGGAAGGGCACTTCCGTGTCGGTGGAGCGGGTGTGCGCGACGTCGCTCCAACGTCATTGCGCTCTCGCGCATGCGCGGTGGGGGCGGCGCCGCGCACCCTCGCTCCGGGAGGTTTTATTAGGCGTCCCAGCTGACGGCCCTCATTACACAGCTGAGCGTCTTCTTGACGCCAGCTGATTGGAGCCTGTCATACATTTAAACCGGCCCCACTCACTCTCTGCTATAGCGCTCTGTACGCTGGATGCAGGTTTGCGTGGTTGGCCGTGTCTACACTCTTACCCTCCTAGGTATGTGTATTTACTTTTTTGTTCATTTTTCTCCCCCTTCATGACCATGATTATCATTGCATTATATTTCCCCTCTTATTATTGATTCTTCTTGGGCTACAGGAGTATTGTTGTTTTTTGTCTCTTTACTACCTTTTATCCTGCTCTGATTATATTCTATCTCCTGCAGGCTAAGGGGAATTTATACACACGGCTATTTCAGCTCTAGTCTCATATTTGGTTTTTGATATATGAACTTCATATCTTGATGCCAATTCTGCTCAAAGCTCTTTAGTCCTTTACCATTATATTTCTTATTATGTATGCTTTAATTGGGACATATACTTCCCCATTATACATCTCTATTCAGATATTTTTCCTATTATGCATCAATTTACTCTATACATTATCATATATACACGTACTTTTATTACCTCTGCTTCCTATAAGGTAGATTATTTTTGCTAGTTAACCTCCTCTTCTGTTACCCTGCCTTAAATATTTGGTAAGTTACATGCGTATATTTGACAGTTACCACTCCAATATATACATAAAATATAGATACATACTCTTTGTACACCTTTTTGGTCTGTCATTATTTTTTGCATTTATCCTCTATACATATTGTATCTCTGCTAAGGTACTTCAATTTTTTCATTTTTTAGGGGCGCCTTCCTGTGACCTCAGCTTACCGCTCTGGCTTGCGCATGCCCGGGTTCGGGCGGGATGGGCTTAGTGTGACACTCCTTTATGGAGATGACTGCTTTTCTTCCTGCAGCTTATACCATCTAAATTTAGCACTTATACTTATTACATCCTTAATTGCCCACTGCCACCCCGCTTTCTTTCAGTGGCTTTTTTAAACTTCCCCCCACAAGCGGTTAATGGAACTCTCTCAGGTAGGTGATCAATGGATCATTTAAATCCCCTATTGGATATCTACTGATAACCTATGTACTATTTGATTTTTGTTTTACACTCTCCCAATCTTACTCATACATATTTTTTCAATATATTCAGATGAACCCCTCTTTTCGACCATGCCCCTGAAGAAGGACTCTAAAAACACTAAACATCCCGAAACGCGTCGGGCTTGAAAAGAGGTTTACCTTCACTATTGCTTATCGCTTGATTGTTCCATGTTATTTACCTATTAGTACTACTTTGTTACTGTTGATATCCACTTTGTTTTTAATAATTGTATTATCCTAATTGAATAAAATTTATGCCCTTTTATGATGTATTATAGTTTCTACTTCTAATTTTTTTCTATTATGCAAGTGCCGGAAAAGTCCACCTAGGGGAACCCTTTTCTTGTGTAAAAGAAGCAAGCAGGGCTGCCATTATGATGAGAAAGAAACCATATTCTCGAGGCTGAAAGACAACAAGTAGAGAGGTGCCTCTGGGTGCAGTCGTTTTTGTGGGTAAAAATACTTTTAATATAACATAGGTAAACTCACATTGCAGTAGTTAAAAACAAGCATGGTAGTCTGTCAGGGATGGCGCTACCGATCCTGTGCCTAGTAGATAGTCTCTGCCGTGGATGTAGGACAAGTCTTCCGGATATGGTATGGCGGCTGCATACACAGAGGAGCGGCCTCAGAACGAGGCTTGGACCGCACGAGACTGCTGGCTGCAGGGGGATGACGTCATCAGCAATGGACACGTTTCTTGGGCATGCGCGCTTGGATGGTCAGCAAGCCGTGCCCCTTTTTCAACAGGTTATACTTACCTGCTCTGTGAAAAGGTTTTGCACCAAGTAGCCTCCTCTTCTTGGATCCTCCACTGGCGTTCCTGGCCCCTCCCTCTTGCCAAGTCCCCCCATAACATGCAGCTTGCTATTGGGGCAACCAAGCAGGCTCACTTTCGAGCCGATGCTCTTTCTGCCCACTCAGACACAGAGCACGGCTCAGCCCACTCTCTCCTCATTGGCTCACTGGCTGTGATTGACAGTAGCAGGAGGCAGAGACCCTGGAGAACACTGGAAGAGAACACAAGCACCTACTAATATGAATACTGCTGTGCAAAATGTAAGCACATTGTCTCCCTGGAAGCCCAGGTTCTGAATCTGGGGAAGCAACTGTCAGCACTGAGATGTCCCTCCATACTAAAGGTGAGCCAGGAATGTACACGGCAGGTGCCGGCAGGGGCCAGCACAGAGGCGGGTGGAGACAAAGAGGTGCAGGCACTAGCTAAAGAGTAGATGGGTGACAGTCAGGAGGGGTAGAGAGGGAAGTGCCAGAGAGGCCGATCCAGGACTGGAGCATCCCAATAAGTACGCTCCATTGAATGACATTGGTGAAACCAGTCAGGGACCAGCACTGCTGGAGATGAGGGACTCTCCTAGCTGCCAGGGGAAGAACTCCTCTAGTGAGAGTGGGGGGGCAGCAAAGGGAAGGGAAAGACAGATTCTGGTGGTAGGGGACTCAATTCTTAGAAGGACAGAGAGGGCAATCTGTAACCAAGACCTGAAGCGCCGAACAGTATGTTGTCTACCGGGCGCTCGGGTTCGGCACATCACGGATCTTGTGGACAGATTACTGGGAGGGGCTGGGGAAGACCCGGCTGTCATGGTGCACGTTGGCACCAATGACAAAGTCAGAGGCAGATGGAGTGTCCTAAAGAACGATTTTAGGGACTTAGGTGCTAAATTGAGGAAAGGGACCTCCAAGGTAGTATTCTCAGGAATACTACCGGTACATCGAGCCACACCAGAAAAGGCAGAGGGAGATTAGGGAAGTAAACAAGTGGCTGAAGAGCTGGTGCAGTAAGGAGGGGTTTGGGTTCCTGGAGGACTGGGCCGACTTCTCAGTCGGTAACCGGTACTATAGAAGGGATGGACTGCACCTAAATGAGGAGGGTGCAGATCTGCTGGGAATGAAGATGGCCAAAAAGTTAGAGGGGTTTTTAAACTAGGCGATGGGGGGAGGGTCCAGAGACAGTGATAGCCAGCGCGGAAGATATTCCAGAGGGTAGTATTGGGGGCATTAGTGGTAGGTTAACCAAAGCACAAAAACACAAGGTGAGTATAGTAGCAAGTCCTAGTTGCAATCTTTAAACACCCAATACGAGGACAATATGCGTCCGGTCTAAACTATGTGGCATGTTCACCAATGCCAGGAGCATGGCAGACAAGATGGGTGAACTAGAGATACTGTTGTACAAGGAGGATTTGGATTTTGTGGGAATTTCAGAGACCTGGTTCAACAGCTCTCATGATTGGCTGGCAAAGATTCAAGGGTATACCCTATACCGCAAGGATAGAGAGGGTAAAAAAGGGGGAGGGGTATGCCTATATATCAAGAATAATGTACAAGCGAATGTGAGAGATGACATCACTGAGGGAGCTAGAGAGGAGGTGGAATCCTTATAGGTAGAGCTCCAAAGGGATGAAGCTAAGGGGAAAATAATACTGGGAGTATGCTATAGGCCCCCTAACCTGAGGGAGGAAGTGGAGACGGATCTACTATCACAAATTGGATTAGCAGCAAGGATGGGAAGTGTTATCATAATGGGAGATTTTAATTATCCAGACATAGACTGGGCGGAGGGAACCGCGCATTCATTTAAGGCTCGCCAGTTCCTTAATGTCTTGCAGGACAATTTTATGGGTCAGATGGTAGACGCACCAACTAGAAATAAAACATTACTGGATCTACTGATTACCAACAATACGGACCTGATCACAGATGTGGAAATACGGGGCAATTTAGGTAACAGCGATCACAAGTCAATTAGTTTCAGTATAAATCACACAAATAGGAAACATGAAGGGAACACAAAGACACTGAATTTCAAAAGAGCCAACTTCCCTAAACTGCAAACCTTGCTAAAAGGCATAAATTGGGATAAAATATTAGGAACAAAGAATACGGAGGAGAGATGGGTTTGCTTTAAGAGCATATTAAATAAGGGCATTAGCCAATGTATCCCATTGGGTAATAAATTTAAAAGAGCGAACAAAAATCCTGGATGGCTTAACTCCAATGTAAAAATGCATATAAAAGCAAAGGAGAAGGCCTTCAAAAAATACAAGGTTGCGGGATCATCCTCAGCATTCAGACTTTATAAAGAATGCAATAAGAAATGTAAGAGTGCAATTAGGACGGCTAAGATAGAACATGAAAGACACATAGCGGAGGAGAGCAAAAAAAATCCCAAGAAATTCTTTAAGTATGTAAACAGTAAAAAAGGGAGGACAGACCATATTGGCCCCATAAAGAATGAGGAAGGACATCTGGTTACAAAGGATGGGGAGATGGCAAAGGTATTGAATTTATTCTTCTCCTCAGTCTTCACGAGTGAATCGGGGGCTTCAGTAACCAAAACTGCAGTGTTTATCCTCATGACACAACACAGGAAGCACCTCCATGGTTAACAGAGGACGGAATTAAAATTAGACTTGAGAAACTTAACATTAATAAATCATCGGGACCAGATGGCTTGCATCCGAGTGTACTTAGGGAACTCAGTCAGGTGATTGCCAGACCGTTGTTCCTAATTTTTACAGACAGTCTATTGACTGGAATGATACCAGCTGATTGGAGAAAAGCCAATGTAGCACCAATATTTAAAAAGGGCCCAAAAAACATCCCTGGGAATTACAGACCAGTTAGCCTAACATCAATAGTATGTAAACTCTTAGAGGGGATGATAAGGGACTATATACAAGATTTTAGTAATAAGAACGATATCATTAGCAGTAATCAGCATGGATTCATGAAGAATCGTTCTTGCCTAACCAATCTATTAACCTTCTATGAGGAGGTGAGTTGCCATCTAGATAAAGGAAGGCCCGGAGACGTGGTGTATCTGGATTTTGCAAAAGCATTTGACACAGTTCCCCATAAACGTTTACTGTACAAAATAAGGTCCATTGGCATGGACTATAGGGTGAGTACATGGATTGAAAACTGGCTACAAGGGCGTGTTCAGAGGGTGGTGATAAATGGGGAGTACTCAGAATGGTCAGGGGTGGGTAGTGGGGTTCCCCAGGGTTCTGTGCTGGGACCAATCCTATTTAACTTGTTTATAAACGACCTGGAGGATGGGATAAACAGTTCAATCTCTGTATTTGCAGACGATACTAAGCTAAGCAGGGCAATAACTTCTCCGCAGGATGTGGAAACCTTGCAAAAAGACCTGAACAAATTAATGGGGTGGGCGACTACATGGCAAATGAGGTTCAATGTAGAAAAATGTAAAATAATGCATTTGGGTGGCAAAAATATGAATGCAATCTATACATTGGGGGGAGAACCTCTGGGGGAATCTAAGATGGAAAAGGACCTGGGGGTCCTAGTAGATGATAGGCTCAGCAATGGCATGCAATGCCAAGCTGCTGCTAATAAAGCAAACAGAATATTGGCATGCATTAAAAGGGGGATCAACTCCAGAGATAAAACAATAATTCTCCGGCTCTACAAGACTCTGGTCCGGCCGCACCTGGAGTATGCTGTCCAGTTCTGGGCACCAGTCCTCAGGAAGGATGTACTGGAAATGGAGCGAGTACAAAGAAGGGCAACAAAGCTAATAAAGGGTCTGGAGGATCTTAGTTATGAGGAAAGGTTGCGAGCGCTGAACTTATTCTCTCTGGAGAAGAGACGCTTGAGAGGGGATATGATTTCAATTTACAAATACTGTACTGGTGACCCCACAATAGGGATAAAACTTTTTCACAGAAGAGAGTTTAATAAGACTCGTGGCCCTCATTACAATTAGAAGAAAAGAGGTTTAACCCTAAACTACGTAGAGGGTTCTTTACTGTAAGAGCGGCAAGGATGTGGAATTCCCTTCCACAGGCGTTGGTCTCAGCGGGGAGCATTGATAGCTTCAAGAAACTATTAGATAATCACCTGAATGACCGCAACATACAGGGATATGTAATGTAATACTGGCACATAATCACACACATAGGTTGGACTTGAAGGACGTGTGTCTTTTTTCAACCTCACCTACTATGTAACTATGTAACTAAGTATAGCTTTGGAAAACTTTAGTAGGTTGAAAAGGACTGTTACTCACAAAAGTGATAAAATCACAGGCACATAGGTAGTGACACTGCACATCTATGTCGTCTTGGACTGAGGGAACATACGTCCGATGTTACAGGTTGACTGAACCAGGCTCGGGGTGCGTGGTCTGGTGAGTTGGTGGTTTCCGGTGGTTCCGGATCTCATGGAACCCACAGCGGGGCTGGTGTGATGTCACTTCTGAATCTGACACGAGGAGGCCGACAACGCATTTGCGGATCATGCACTCCTTCTTCAAGCCGATGGCCTGAAGCCCCAGAAACCACTGGCTCACCAGACCGCAGACACCGAGCCTGGTTCAGTCAACCTGTACCATCTGATATATGTTCCCCCAGTCCAAGATGACACACAGGGTCAGATGTGCAGTGTCACTACCTATGTGCCTGTGATTTTATCACTTTTGTGAGTAACACCCTTTTTTAACCTATTAAAGTTTTCGAAACCTACACTTAGTAGGCGCTTGTGTTCTCTTTCAGTGTCATCCTCCAGAGCTGTCTTCTTGCTCCTACACAAAGCTACCATCTTTGTGGGCTCTATATGGATTTTGATGGACTTTCTATGGACTTTTTTATGGACTTTTTTTGGACTAATTTATACTTCCAATTTTTATTGATTGTCCCTTTCCACAAGCCTGGTACCCAGAGAATAGCCTACAAAAAGACAAATACTTTTCCCCAGACACTTGTTCTTACAAACATTCAATACGCATGAACACATTTGGACTGATATTTATTTATTTAGAAAATTGCTAAGCCATACAAAACTGTTAAAGAAACCAACCTTCTAGTCAAATGAATAATATGAACTATACATCACTGAATGATATGGAACATTATTTATGTGTCCTTTTTTTATCTTCCAGACAGTGAAAATTGCCAACAATGCAGATATGATGAATGGCCCAATGAGAAGAAGGATCGCTGTGTCCCGAAACTGCTGAGTTTCCTGTCTTACTCTAATGACCTTCTAGGAATGGTCTTTGCCTTGTTCTCCTCCATTCTTTGTGCTATGACTGGACTGATATTACTGGTCTTTATTTCACACCAAGACACATCCATTGTAAAAGCCAACAACAGGAACCTGAGCTTCACCCTTCTGATCTCCATCATGCTGAGTTTCCTCTGTGTTTACTTATTCCTTGGATGCCCTAATGATATATCCTGCTTGTTACGCCAAGTTTCATTTGGAATCCTCTTCACGATTTCCATCTCTTGTGTTCTTGCAAAAACCATTATAGTTTGTGTAGCATTTAAAGTCACCAAACCTGGCAGTTTGTGGCAACACTGGCTAGGAACCAAACTTTCTAATGCCATAGTCATCTCATGTTCATCAATTCAAGTTATAATTTGTATCATCTGGCTGTCAGTCTCTCCTCCCTTCAAAGAACTGGACACCTCTTCTTATCAGGACAAGATCATTGTTCAGTGTAATGAAGGGTCAGCTATTGGGTTTTATTCTGTTCTTGGTTACATGGGGTTTCTGGCAGCTGTAAGTTTTGTTCTGGCTTTCACGGTGAGGTCTTTACCAGACAGTTTTAATGAGGCCAAATACATCACCTTCAGCATGCTGGTGTTCTGCAGTGTGTGGATTGCCATGATCCCAGCCTATCTGAGCACCAGAGGAAAGTACATGGTGGCTGTAGAGATATTCGCCATACTGAGCTCCAGTGCCGGGGTTTTAGGTTGTATATTTCTCCCCAAATGTTACATTATCTTATGGAGACCAGAACGTAATACTAAAACATATTTAATGGAGAGAAGAGGTTTACAATAAATTGAACAATTATTATGTAATACATAGCATGATATGGTTTTAAGATTTTGTCTATTGCATTTTTAGCAATGCTAGAGGGTCATTCATTATGACTCAGCATGTTTACCTTTAGACTATAGATTTGCCTTAAAACACACACAAAAAAACAAAATCTAGTTCAATATGGCACTAAGTGCATAATTGTCCCCTTATTAATGTGCCATAGAAAAAAATATTGTATGACCCAAAACTGTGTAATAATGTGGCTTCAAAAATAATAATAAATAATTATAAAAGTGGACATAAACACCAATAAACTCAACAGTGTCCAAAGATGAGCTGAAACTGATCACAAAGTAATAAAGTGTGCAAGAATTGAAACAATTGTAGTAAAATTTCTTTCTTCATTTCTGTTTAATAGCGATCGAAATATCCACCCTTAAAAATCCATACCAAAACACCATGTGCTCTCTTCCACCCCACACATGGATCTGCACTCCCCAAAGGGTATTGCCATACTTTCACAGATATGGCATTTGGCTCATGAGATCCCAAAAGATAAATCCACCTCTTCAATCAGTGAGCTGTCTTTAGATGTGTGCATGTGATCTCTCCAGCAATGAGCATACAGGGAATAAAGCTATACATAGCATGAAACTGTAGGGTTAAAAATGTTTTATTATTAAATAGCCATTACACTCAAATTTCAAATGGGCAACAAAGCATCCAGTATATCCACAGTGGACCACAGAATTGAGTAGAGACCGCTACCACCTGTTTATCACACACCGCTGGCTGTGCTGTAAGAAGAGACACTGCCTGATGCACCACTGAATTCCGCCAGTCAATACACATACAATGCCTTGCTCCACCCTAACATGTTTCGTTGGAGGGACCCTCAAAAGATGAATTTTTCTTTCTAGATCACAGGTGGAGCTGCAGCTTTGCATGATGTAAGCTGGTATAGGTGATACATCTTAGAAATGTATTGAACACAATTGAATATTCATGCATTGATGGCAATGTTATTACTTTGTAGTGTGGTACTTCTCTGATGAAGAACATGTTTTAATGTATTTTTGAAACGTGTTGGATAAGTTCCAGTTGAAGCGCACTGTGGAGGGCGCATCCCAGTTAGTGTATAACAACTGGTCGAACCACTGTCAAGTATATTTTTGTAATATTGATCCTCAAATTTTTCTGTGAATGTACATACTGTTTTGAACAAAACAAAAAAAAAAAACACCTATCATAGTGGTGAATAATATGATGTGTTATCAATAAAGGAAAATATTTTTGTATTTTTTTAAAAAAACAAACATGTTATACTTACCTCTTATGTGCAGTGGTTTTGCACAGAGAAGCCTGGATCCTCCTCTTATTGGGTCCCTCTTTGCTGCTCCTGGCCCCTCCCTCCTGTTGAGTGCCCCCCACAGCAAGCAGCTATTTAGACACAGAGCTGCCATTCAGCCCCACCTCCTATCTTTCCTGATTGGCTAGCTGACTTTGATTGACAGCCATGGGAGCCAATGGCACCGCTGATGTGTCTCAGCCAATCAGGAAAGAGAGTCCCGGACAGCCAAGGGACTTGTGGACATCGTTGAACAGAGATGGGGCTCAGGTAAGTATTAGAGGGGTGCTGGGGAGGCTGCTACATGCAGAAGGCTTTTTATATTAATGCATAGAATTAGAAACCTAGAAAAAACCTTCTACCTTTACAACTCCTTTAACCATACAACAACTAACAAGTATTTAGAATTTAGTATAGCTAAAACAGACAAGTCCACATAAAATGAAGGACAGATTAAAGACAAATTGACTTCATCTTGGCTGAACCACTGTTTAAATCACATATATGCATAGGTTATAAAGTACATTTTTTCATTGCCTACAATTAAAGCACTTGAATGCATGAATTAGTATCCCAGGCTTTGCTTCCTAAAGAAAAACAAAACTTGGCTCCAAACTTTTCCTTGTCATAGGCATGCACCAGTGCTGTGTCTTGGCCTAGTCCAATGAGACCTAGGCCTAGGGCAGCACTGTGCGGGGGGGGGGGCGTCAAAAAAGCCACCCCTGCATGAAAAAAGCCCCCCCACTGGCTGCAACGTGTGGAGAGTGTCTCTCTCATAGAGTGTGTGATGACAGTTCCCCCCTCCCCTTCCCTTACACACAGACGGGAGAGCAGAGAGACAGTTGGTCAGTTTCTCTTCCTGTGTTGTGACCCCAGGTGCACATCGGATTGTGACTTCAGCAGCGCACCTGACTGTACATTCTGTATATCTGACTTGGAGGGGGTGAGAGTAAGATATCGATCTGGCTTATCTGTGCTCCAGCTTTCCAGCTTTGTTTCTCCTATCCCCCTGTTATCTGAAATAGGGACTCTCTGGTAATTAACCCTCTGTGTCCCTGGTGCTAGGAGAGGACTGTGCTTCTCTACTCTGATCCAATGGACACAAGTACACTGCTGCTTACCTAAATTGTTAACTCTTTACAGCTTAACATCTGCAGGCTGGTGCTTCTGGTTTAAATGGCATTAAATACCTTAGTGTCTGCTTGTATATATTGGTTAACCTTTCATAGCTACCTGTTATGGCTAAGGCTGCCTTCTGACATATGAAGAAAAGTGTAATTTCTCACTATAGATCAGTCTGGATTTTATTGCTAACTTCATTTAAGACTGACGGATATTTCTTTTTTCTTTTGTCTCTTTAACCACACATGTCTCTATTCGGAAAGAACGCAGTTTGCTGAAAATCCAAATGATTTTGCCCCGCTTCCTTATGATCTATCCAATCTCTGTTGTGCCTAGACATGTGCATTCGTTTTTGTCCGAATGCATTTTCGTCCAAATTTCAGGTATTTTCGTTATTGTTTTAACAAACGATAACGAAAGTGCAGAATCTGAAAAACGAAACATCCGACATAAACAAATACTTTATTTTTGTTTTCGTTGCTACAACAGTTCGATATAGATAGGAGATTCGACATGATGATAACGACAATAACAATCTGTGTCCATCAAACCTGTGGTCGAATGTGCCTAACCTTAACTCTATTAGTCCAAGATTATTCTACATAGAGAGAAAAGATTCGACATAGGGGAGAAAAGATTCGACGTAGGGGAGAAAAGATAAATAAAAATAATGATGATGATGAATTTTTTTGGCTGATTGCAAACAAAGAGGAGGAGCAGTAGAATATCTAGAACTAAGTACACACGTACTTTGGCTTATGGTGTCTGTTGAAAGTTCTAAGAAGATTCGACGGAGCAGGTAAACTATACGGCGTCATACATTTTAGCTGCTCCGTCGAATCTTCTTTGAACATTCGACAGACACCATAAGCCTTTAATGACAGATTCGACCTTAATTTGGATTTTCGGACTAATGCAATTTTTAACGAAAAACGAAATAAATAAAAACTAATTTCGGGAGTACGGTAACTAAATAAATGTATTTTTCGGACGAAAACGAAATTCCAAAACAAAATATTTCAGTGTGCACATGTCTAGTTGTGCCTACTTCATCAGCTGCATCCATACTCCACCCTCTGATGCACACACAGATACTTTCTGTGTGTATGTTAAGGTGTGTAGGACAAGTAGGAAATCAGAGTACATGTACACTAGAGGCTGGAAAGTTGGTGAGTAAGTCTAAACACCACCTAGACAATTACACTAATGCTCCCCTCTGCTGCTCTGATTGAAAAAGACTGCCACTCCTCTAAAAAACAATCCACACAGATTTCTTTTCAGAGGCAATTGACTGGCAGAGGAGGCAGCAATATGCTGCCTCCTCACCACCTATTTGGGCACTGGTGCGGCTGAATTGATGGGTACTGATGAGGCTGTGCTGATGGGCACTGGTGAGGCTGCATTGATGGGCACTGGTGAGGATGCTTTGATGGGCACCAGTGAGGCTGCTTTCATTGGCGCTGATGAGGCTGCTTTGATAGGCACTGGTGAGGCTGCACTGGTGAGGCTGCTTTGATGGGCACCGGTGAGGCTGCTTTGATTGGCGCTGGAGAGGCTGCTTTGATGGACACTGATGAGGCAGCACCGGTGAAGCTGTTTTGATGGGCACTGGTGAGGCTGCATTGATGGGCACTAATCAGGCTGCGCTGATGGGCACTGGTGAGGCTGCTTTGATGGGCACTGGTGAGGCTGCTGCTTTGATGGGCACTAATGAGGCTGCTTTGATGGACATTGATGAGGCAGCACTGGTGAGGCTGCTTTGATGGGCACCGGTGAGGCTGCTTTGATTAACACTGGTGAGGCTGCTTTGATGGGCACTGATGAGACGTCACTGGTAAGGCTGCTGTTATGGGCACTGGTAAGGCTACTTTGATGGACGCTGGTGGGGCTGCTTTGATGGACACTGATGAAGCAGCACTGGTGAAGCTGCTTTGATGGGCACTGGTGAGGCTGCATTGATGGGCACTGATCAGTCTGCGCTGATGGGCACTGGTGAGGCTGCTTTGATGGGCATTGGTGAGGCTTCTGCTTTGATGGGCACTAATGAGGCTGCTTTGATGGACATTGATTAGGCAACACTGGTGAGGCTGCTTTGATGGGCACTGGTGAGGCTGCTTTGATGGGCACTGGTGAGGCTGCATTGATCGGAACTGATCAGGCTGCACTGATGAGCACTGGTGAGGCTGCATTGATGGGCACTGATGAGGCTGCACTTGGTACCCACTTTAAGCCCATGTTTACATTGGGCCGATTTGGTATGCGATTTGACACGTCAAAACGCATGCCAAATCTGCAGCTATTGCCAGCAACAGCACCATTCAAACTTGTGTGACGCTGGCTTTGCGGCACCGTTCGAACTTGTGTGACGTTGGCTTTGCGGCACCACGATACCCAAAGGTAGTTCCTGTACTCAGGAGTGATTTGAATAGACATCTGTGCAGGAACCCGCACAGATGTCTGTCAAATTGCCCCCAAAGTCGGACTGCATTGCTGGTTTGAAATCGTGCGAGTTCAGCTGAACTAATATGAACCTGGGCTTAATGTACAGAGAGGAAGAGGTGGAGCTCTAAGAGGAAAAGGTGGAGCCTAAAGGGGAAGGGGTGTGGTTTACAGATGACAGGGCAGGTCTTAAGAAGGAAGGGGTGTGGTATTGACAGGAAGGGGTTGGTCATATTTAAATTAGGGGGTGCACGAGTTTAGTCAGGCCTAGGGCAGCACAAAACTTAAATACACCACTGGCATGCACCCCAATCACCCCATACTGCCTGGGGCCCCCTCCCACAGTGCTGCTGGCTTCCCTCCTCTCCCGCCAGAAATCACGGATGATGTTTCAGAATGAGTGGGGGAAGTGGTAATGTAATTTACCGGCCTCTTACCTTGCTGGATGACCACAATGATTGGTACCATGTCTTTGAGCTTTGGGGTGCACACCCTAATGCAATAGGCTGCACACACCTATGTTCCTTGTATATCTTTTAATAACCACCCAGTCATCTAGCTTTAGTTTATGAGATCCTTTTAAACTGTTAGGATCTGGAATTGCGGAGAAAACACATACATGAGTTTTAGTCAAAGATCTTTGGAGATCAACAACATGCTCAGTAGGGATGAGCCAAACACCCCCCTGTTCGGTTCGCACCAGAACATGCGAACAGGAAAAAAGTTCGTTCGAACACGCGAACACCGTTAAAGTCTATGGGACACGAACATGAATAATCAAAAGTGCTAATTTTAAAGGCTAATATGCAAGTTATTGTCATAAAAAGTGTTTGGGGACCTGGGTCCTGCCCCAGGGGACATGGATCAATGCAAAAAAAAGTTTTAAAAACGGCCGTTTTTTCAGGAGCAGTGAATTTAATAATGCTTAAAGTCAAACAATAAAAGTGTAATATCCCTTTAAATTTCGTACCTGGGGGGTGTCTATAGTATGCCTGTAAAGGGGCGCATGTTTCCCGTGTTTAGAACAGTCTGACAGCAAAATGACATTTTGAAGGAAAAAACCCATTTAAAACTACTCGCGGCTATTGCATTGCCGACAATACACATAGAAGTTCATTGATAAAAACGGCATGGGAATTCCCCAAAGGGGAACCCCGAACCAAAATTTAAAAAAAAAAATGACGTGGGAGTCCCCCTAAATTCCATACCAGGCCCTTCAGGTCTGGTATGGATATTAAGGGGAACCCCGGCCAAAATTTAAAAAAAAAAATGACGTGGGGTTCCCCCTAAATTCCATACCAGACCCTTCAGGTCTGGTATGGATTTTAAGGGGAACCCCGCGGCAAAAAAAACAAAAAAAAAAACGGCGTGGGGTCCCCCCAAAAATCCATACCAGACCCTTATCCGAGCACGCAACCTGGCAGGCCGCAGGAAAAGAGGGGGGGACGAGAGTGCGCCCCCCCCCCCTCCTGAACCGTACCAGGCCACATGCCCTCAACATTGGGAGGGTGCTTTGGGGTAGCCCCCCAAAACACCTTGTCCCCATGTTGATGAGGACAAGGGCCTCATCCCCACAACCCTGGCCGGTGGTTGTGGGGGTCTGCGGGCGGGGGGCTTATCAGAATCTGGAAGCCCCCTTTAACAAGGGGACCCCCAGATCCTGGCCTCCCCCTGTGTGAAATGGTAAGGGGGTACAAAAGTACCCCTACCATTTCACTAAAAAACTGTCAAAAATGTTAAAAATGACAAGAGACAGTTTTTGACAATTCCTTTATTTAAATACTTCTTCTTTCTTCTATCTTCCTTCATCTTCTTCTTCTGGTTCTTCTGGCTCTTCTGGTTCTTCCTCCGGCGTTCTCGTCCAGCATCTCCTCCGCGGCGTCTTCTATCTTCTTCTCCTCGGGCCGCTCCGCATCCATGGCATGGGGGGGAGGCTCCCGCTCTTCTCTTCTTCTTCATCTTCTTCTCTTCTTCTCTTCTTCTCTTCTTCTCTTCTTCATTTTCTTCTCCGGGCCGCTCCGCATCCATGCTGGCATGAAGGGAGGCTCCCGCTGTGTGACGGCGCTCCTCGTCTGACAGTTCTTAAATAACGGGGGGCGGGGCCACCCGGTGACCCCGCCCCCCTCTGACGCACGGGACATGACGGGACTTCCCTGTGGCATTCCCCGTGACGTCACAGGGAAGTCCCGTCAAGTCACCATGCGTCAGAGGGGGGCGGGGTCACCGGGTGGCCCCACCCCCCGTTATTTAAGAACTGTCAGACGAGGAGCGCCGTCACACAGCGGGAGCCTCCCTTCATGCCAGCATGTGTGAGGAGCGGCCCGGAGAAGAAAATGAAGAAGAGAAGAAAAGAAGAAGAGAAGAAGATGAAGAAGAAGAGAAGAGCGGGAGCCTCCCCCCATGCCATGGGTGCGGAGCGGCCGAGGAGAAGAAGATAGAGGACGCCGCGGAGGAGATGCTGGACGAGAACGCCGGAGGAAGAACCAGAAGAGCCAGAAGAACCAGAAGAACCAGAAGATGAAGGAAGATAGAAGAAAGAAGAAGTATTTAAATAAAGGAATTGTCAAAAACTGTCTCTTGTCATTTTTAACATTTTTGACAGTTTTTTAGTGAAATGGTAGGGGTACTTTTGTACCCCCTTACCATTTCACACAGGGGGGGGGCCGGGATCTGGGGGTCCCCTTGTTAAAGGGGGCTTCCAGATTCCGATAAGCCCCCCGCCCGCAGACCCCCACAACCACCGGCCAGGGTTGTGGGGATGAGGCCCTTGTCCTCATCAACATGGGGACAAGGTGTTTTGGGGGGCTACCCCAAAGCACCCTCCCAATGTTGAGGGCATGTGGCCTGGTACGGTTCAGGAGGGGGGGGGCCGCACTCTCGTCCCCCCCTCTTTTCCTGCGGCCTGCCAGGTTGCGTGCTCGGATAAGGGTCCGGTATGGATTTTTTGGGGGGACCCCACGCCGTTTTTTTTTTTTTTTTTGGCGCGGGGTTCCCCTTAAAATCCATACCAGACCTGAAGGGTCTGGTATGGAATTTAGGGGGAACCCCACGTCATTTTTTTTTTAAATTTTGGCCGGGGTTCCCCTTAATATCCATACCAGACCTGAAGGGCCTGGTATGGAATTTAGGGGGACTCCCACG
Source organism: Aquarana catesbeiana (assembly GCF_042186555.1). Taxonomy (NCBI): domain Eukaryota; kingdom Metazoa; phylum Chordata; class Amphibia; order Anura; family Ranidae; genus Aquarana; species Aquarana catesbeiana. The sequence continues at coordinate 4,423,690 of NC_133327.1, read as the reverse complement.
TCATTTTTTTTTTTTAATTTTGGTTCGGGGTTCCCCTTTGGGGAATTCCCATGCCGTTTTTATCAATGAACTTCTATGTGTATTGTCGGCATTGCAATAGCCGCGGGTAGTTTTAAATGAGTTTTTTCCTTCAAAATGTCATTTTGCTGTCAGACTGTTCTAAACACAGGAAACATGCGCCCCTTTACAGGCATACTATAGACACCCCCCAGGTACGAAATTTAAAGGGATATTACACTTTTATTGTTTGACTTTAAGCATTATTAAAATCACTGCTCCTGAAAAAACGGCCGTTTTTAAAACTTTTTTTGCATTGATCCATGTCCCCTGGGGCAGGACCCAGGTCCCCAAACACTTTTTATGACAATAACTTGCATATTAGCCTTTAAAATTAGCACTTTTGATTTCTCCCATAGACTTTTAAAGGGTGTTCCGCGGCATTCGAATTTGCCGCGAACACCCCAAATTGTTCGCTGTTCGGCGAACTTGCGAACAGCCAATATTCGAGTCGAACATGAGTTCGACTCGAACTCGAAGCTCATCCCTAATGCTCAGTGAGATCCGAGGGCTGGGCCTTCAGCTGCAGAGAAAAATATAAGCAAGTTCATGGCACACTGGCAAACAGAATAGTTCAATATTTCGCTTGGGTGCCATTCAAACTTAATATAAGGCTACTGGGAGATATTTAGGTCACAGTTTCCTAGTTTCTGACGTCAATTTAGTTACTTAGTTACTTACTGTTTTTCAGAACTCCATTAGGTCGTCCTACATTTCCACTACTTTGTGGACAGTAGATGGTATGAAATGCCTGTTGTAATCAGAATTCATACCCTTGTGAAGTCTCTTTGAGTCCCTCTGTCATTCTCTGTAGTTTCCGGGACTTACTATTTTAGACAACCTTTTTTTGCTGTGGCCTTTGCAATAGAAAGGGCCAGCAAAGTGGCTAAGTGGTTAACACTTCTGCCTATCAACACTAGGGTCATCGGTTTGAATCCCAACAGCAGCACTATCTGCCTGCAGTTTGCATCTTCTCCTTGTCCCTGCGTGGGTTTCCTTCAGGGACTTTGGTTTCCTCCCACACCACAAAGATATGCTGGTAGGTAAATTGGCCCTAGTATGTGTATGGATATGATTTAGTGGATCTTAGATTGTATGCTCCTTGAGGGCAGTACCTATAATAATAATAGCATTTGCCACTGGCTATACCAATGACCATACATTAAACATGTTCACACAGACAAGTTATGCCGCGTACACATGGTCGGACTTTCCGGCATACCTGGTCTGGCGGACCAGAGTCCGCCGAACAATCCGACCGTGTGTAGGCTCCGGCGGACTTTTTCCCAAAAGCCTGCTGGACCTAGATTTGAAACACTTTTTAAATCTTTCCGTTGGACTCAGTTTCTGGCGAAAAGTCCGCTCGTCTATGTGCTGGTCCGACGGAAAGCCCGCTCGTCTGTATGCTGGTCCAACGGACCAGATACAATGCTAGGGCAGGGTATTGCATTTCGTGCTCACTGCAATAGGAAAAACAAATCTTCCTATTGTGGCGAGCGTGGGTCATACCAGGCCCTTAGGTCTGGTATGGATTATAAGTGGAAACCCCTACGCTGAAAAAACTTCGTGGGGCCCCCCTAAAATCCATACCAGACCCCGATCCGAGCATGCAGCCCGGCCGGTTAGGAAAGAGGTGGGGATGAGCGAGCGTCCCCCCTCCTGAACCGTACCAGGCCGCATGCCCTCAACATGGGCCCCCACCCCAAAGCACCTTGTCCCCATGTTGATGAGGACAAGGGCCTCTTCCCGACAACCCTGGCCTATGGTTGCCGGGGTCTGCGGGCGGGGGGCTTATCGGAATCCGGGAGCCCCCTATAATAAGAGGGCCCCCAGATCCCGGCCCCCCACCCTATGTGAATGAGTATGGGGTACATGGTACCCCTACCCATTCACCTAGGGAAAAAGTGTCAATAATAAAACACACTACACAGGTTTTTAAAACAATTTATTAAACAGCTCCGGGGGGTCTTCCTCCGGCTTCGGGGGTCTTCTTCCGGCTTCGGGTGTCCCCCCGGTTCCTCTTCTCCCGGCGTCCGGTTGGTTCTTCTCCGCTCTCTCCGGCCTCTTCTCCCGGTGTTCCAGTTCTTCGGCTGGCTCCTCCGCTGTCTTCAGGCCGCTCTCTTGTCAGCGGAGGTCCGGGCTTCTGGGCTTTTTGTCTTCTTCCCTCTTCTCTTCTCCAAATGTTGACACGACGCTCTCTCTCCGGCTGGACTGCTCTCTGAGGGCTCCGTTGTGACTTATATAGGTGGAGACCCCGCCCCCTTATGATGTCACAGTCCCTGGGCATGCTGGGACTGTGATGTTTTAGGGGTCGTGGTCATACTCATTCACATAAGGTGGGGGGCCAGGATCTGGGGGCCCTCTTATTATAGGGGGCTCCCGGATTCCGATAAGCCCCCCACCCGCAGACCCCGACAACCAACGGCCAGGGTTGTCGGGAAGAGGCCCTTGCCCTCATCAACATGGGGACAAGGTGCTTTGAGGTGGGGGGCCCCACAGGGAGCCCCCTCCCCCAAAGCACCCACCCCCCATGTTGAGGGCATGCGGCCTGGTACGGTTCAGGAGGGGGGGGCGCTCGCCCGTCCCCACCCCCTTTCCTAACCGGCCGGGCTGCATGCTCGGATCGGGGTCTGGATTTTAGGAGGGACCCCACGCCGTTTTTTCGGCGTAGGGGTTTCTCTTTATAATCCATACCAGACCTAAGGGCCTGGTATGCACCGCGACGGGGCTCGCAAGGTGTCAATCTCGCCGATAAAAGCGGCAAGATTGACTTCCTTTTCTAGTCCCATCGCACCTGAGTCACGTTCAAAATGAACGGACTTGTCCATGTGTGGGCAAGTCCGTTCATTCCGAAAGTCCGCCGTAACTCCGGCGAAAGTCCGTCGGAAAGACGGGCAGACTTAGCCCACCAGAAAGTCCGGTCGTGTGTGGGCAAGTCCGTCCATTTTAAAGTCCGTCAGAAAGTGTGCCGGACCAAGTATGCCAGAAAGTCCGATCGTGTGTACGTGGCATTAGGCTCGGTTCACACTGCTGTGCTTTGAATTTGATTCATAATGTAAAAAAAAAAAAAAGTGTTAACTTCCTGTGTACTTCCTGGTTTTTGTGGAGAGTAGTGTGGTGGAATTTGCACATATCTGAACCATCAATGCGATTCAAGAACGATTTACATTGATGTCTATGGAGACAAAATTCGCAACGCAGTAAACTCGCACAAGACCCTTTTTTTATTGCATCGCATTCATAGAAGAATCGCAATGCATGTATGTGAACGATCGTCATTGAAAACAATGACTTTAGGGATGACATGCAAATTTAAAGTGTTTTTGACGCATCACATTCGTTATGAACTCGCATCAGTGTGAACCGGGCCTTATACTCCACAGAGCAAGGTCAAGAGTAAGCTTAGTCACTAATGGGAAATCGGTCAGCAGGAGCACAGGAACACAGATCATAGGTGTCCTTTTATGAAAGTGCGGTAAAATACCGCTTTTCAGTTCTCAGGCATTCTCAGAGGAGATCGCTCTCCTCTGAGTGCCTGTTTATGAAAGTGTGTAGATCGCTTCTCATGTTGAGTTGAGGAGCGATCTACAAATGCCAGGAACTCCTGAGAATGGCTCCTCTCACTATAATCTCGCGTGATATAGCGGGATTACAGTATGAGGAACCATAAAATACAAAGTGTAACACAAATCAGCACACATTATTCCCCAACATATTAATAAAATAATAAAGTTAAATTCCCCCTACACAATATACATTAACCTAATTATAAAAAAAACATTGTTTTTATCAATATTTAAAGATCATACATGTCCCTTTTTAAATGTGAATGGTGTATAGTAAATGAATGTAATCCACATATGTAATGCAGCTATACACCATTCAAATAAATGCAAAATACATTTATAATCATGAAAAAAATAATTTTAATAAAGTATACAAGTATAAATATTTATTAATACATTAAAACATTAAATACATTAAAATAAAATATATTTCATAATTCATAAACATAAAAATTGATAAACTGGTGCAATGCGAGAACACTGCGAATCCACTGCGGGTTCCCGCATCGCACCGACTCGCATGTCAGTTCACACTGCCATATGCGAATCGCTGGGGAGTGTCAATACATTGTTAACGACACCCCCAGTTCAGCTTGCATATCGCACTGCGAACTGACAGTCCGGACATGAATCGGATCGCATATGTGTGAACACACATGCGATCCGATTCTGGTCCAAACAGAAAAAAGGGTCCTGTGCGTGTTTGCACTGAATGCGGTGCGATATCAGCCATACAATCTGTACAGCTGATATCGCACCGCACAGACATCGCATGTAATGTGAATGGCAGTGTGCTGCGAATTACATGCGATGCCTGTGTGATGTCCGGCATCGCACAAGTGTGAACTGGGCCTAAAAGTTACCAACACCCCCAAATCAGTTCGCATATCGCAGTGCGATCTGCAAACTCGGACAGTAATCGAATCGCATGGGTGTGAACACCCATGCGATCCGATTCTGCTGTGGATCAAAAAAAGGGTCCTGTAAGAGTTTGGTCCGAGTGCAATGCAAATTTAGCAATACTATCTGTATGGCTGAAATCGCATCGCACAGAGATCGGATGTGATTTTGCACTGAAGTGCGGTGCAAATCACATCCGATCTCGGACACCGCAGCAGTGGGAACTGGCCCTAAATCATATTGCATTTGCACCAAAATGGTACAGGACCCTTTATTTGGTCCGCACTGGAATCGGATCGCATGGGTGTGAACACCCATGCGATCCGATTCCTGCACCATTACATAGTTTGCACTGCGATCTGTGAAATGATCTGGGGGTGTCATTAACTTTACATTGACACCCGCAGTGGTGCGCAGATGTCAATGTAGGTGCGATGTGGAAACCCACACAGGAATCATGCTGGTTCACGCATCGCACAAGTGTGAACCCAGCCAGAGACGTGAACATCTAAAAAAATATATATACATATATCTATATATATATCTAGACATATAGCTATATATATATATATATATATATATATATATATATATATATATATATATATATATATATATATATATATATATAGCTATATATCTACCTATATATCTATCTATATCTATATATAGATTATATATATAAATATATATAGATAGATATAGTCTATATATCAATATCTATCTATCTATCTATCTATCTATCTATCTATCTATCTATATAGATATATGCATATCTATATCTATATATCTATATATATATATTTATACACACACACATATATATATATATATATATATATATATATATATATATATATATATATATATATATATATATATATATATATATATATATATATATATATATATATTTATATATATATATATATATATATATATATTTTCACATACACACACACTATAAATTCCTATCCTGCTGGTTTTGGGGTGTGTACTTTCTCCAGAATATCAGCCAGTTTCACACTTCTCACTCTCATTCTCCACTTCTGAAATGGTGAATCAGAAAGTGAGAATTCTGTCACAGATCGCCAGTGAGGTGCTGAAATCGCACCTTCATAAACTGGCCGTTTCTGTGAAGTCAGTTACAAATTCTCACTGTGCTGAGATAATCAGCGGAGAACATGTTCTCCGCTGATTATCTCAGTTTCATAAACTGGTAATGAGCTGAGATCAGCGGTGAGACTCGGGATCGCCGCTGATCTCAGTTTCATAAAAGGACACCATAGGAAGCTGAAGAACATCCAGCGATTTGCACACATCAAGGCCTCCTTTAAATATACAGCTTGGCACCCTTCTTAGCACTGGGCATGTGCAGGCATGCACCCATGCATGTGAATGTGTGCAACTACGTGTATTTTCATTTTATTTTATTTGTTTATTTCTTATCATTATTATTCTGTTTAGTTTCCTTTCCATTATGGATATCTCTCTTCTCCCCCCCCCCACATCCTCTTCCTTTTCTTGACCTGCATTACTAATCCATATTTATTCACATCTCTCTTTGTTTTCCAATACTCTTTGGTCCCAATCTTTTTCTTCCTTTCATGTTTCTCTTTCTTTCTTTTTTCTTTTTTCACTTCCTGTTCTCCTTTCCTTGTTCTACCACTGCTTCTACTCACTCACGCTCTTCACATTCACTTCTCTTCTCCACTCCCCTTGTTCTTGATAGAACGCAACCTGCCTAGATGGGTGGGGTCCACTGATGTCACATGTTTCCATGACATCACCGGCCCCAGCAACTGCAGCATCCCCGTTGCTTGGTTACTGCTGGGGCATCATGCAATGCACGGCTGGCGATCGCTGTTGTGATCCAAGCTGACCTGCAACTATTGATCCCTGCACTGGTGCTGATCTGTATCTAGATTGTGCGCTTTATACAGATGGACGGGGTCCGCCAAAGTCACATGTTTCCATGACATTGGCGGCCCCAGCACTGCGGCGTCCCCCGTTGCTCGGTTATCGCTGGCGCATTGCGCAATGCGCGGCTGGTGATCGCTATTGTGATCCAAGCCGACCTGCAACTATTGATCCCTCACTGACGCTGATCTCTAGATCGTGCGCTGTATACAGATGCTCTCTAGCAATATGTCCGTTCTCACAGTCACTAAGGATCCACATAATCAAGTCCATCTTGACAATACACAGGTCAGTGATAGTATGTTATTTGGCAACCCCCTTTTCTCATACATTTGTCTTTAATCTGTGACATTGTGCTTATCTTTCTAAGCCTTTGGTGGGACTTGTGATATCATACTTGTCAAGGGGTGAGTGGAGCTTTGTTTTTTGCTCTTTTCTGATTGGTTGATGGTTATTTAAATTCTTTCACTGTTACCCCACATTTATCACATGCCTGACAAAGGGGTCCTGCGTGACCCCGAAATGTTGCACTCTCTTTGTGTTGTGATCATTCAAGTTTCATAATCCCAGCTCCACTGGGACAGAACTAGGAGTGGAATCCGTAAGCTGCACAAACCCAAGTGTCCAGGTCTGTAGAGTGGAGCTCTTTTGGCCATTATCCGTATCCGTGTCTTGGAAAACTCGGGGTCTGAACTCTAAAATCAAAGGATTACTTGTGTTTTCTGACTTAAAGAAAATTGGGGCTCAGATTATTTTTCTTCAAGAGATCCATTTAAATTGATTGTAAACTGTAAACCCCACTAACAAAAAAAACCCTGCAAGACAAAGACATAATGGGCATACTAGCTCATTATGAATTACTTACCCTAGATCGAAGCCCACGCAGCAGTCCTCGTACACCACTTTGGCCGGTGACATCGCTCCCGGAGTTACTTCTTGGTATCGAGGGCTCCAGCGCTGTGATTGGCCAGAGCCACAATGACGTCACTCCCGCACATGCGCGTGGGAGCCGCCGGTAATGGCACACTAACTGAAGCAACGGCGCTTACGTGCCATTGCTTCAGGCCGATACAGGGGATATCTCAGGTTAGGAGATATCAGGGTATATCAGGTTTTGCAGATATCCGGGGTAGCTAAAGGTAAGCCTTATTATAGGCTTACCTGTAGTAAAAAGTGGTTGTAAAGGGTTTTCTCCCCCCCCTGTTGACCCTCAGAGGCTTTCAACATGTACATCTAAATTGCTACTGATGGAGAAAGGAACCATTTTAATAGCAGGTGATTTTAATGAGGTCCTAAATCCCTCACTGGACAGATTGAGGGGCACAGTCATTAATGCTACTTTCTTAAAGAAATGGGTGGGTGGCCACAGGTTTGTTGATATCTGGAGGTGGAAATATCCTGATCATAAAATCTACTGTCATTCAGACTCTCATGGCACTTTGTCACATATAGACATGGTTTTCACCACACTAACTTTTATGTACCAGGTTTTGGAAGTACGTTATCTACCGAGGGCATTGTTTGATTATTCCCCATTGAGGTTACATCTTCCTCTGTCCCATGCACCTGGCTTTCGGGCCTGAAGGATAAGCTCTTTTTAGCTAGTGGACCCCAGGGTGCTTTAAAAATGTTGGGATGCCTAAGAGCTTATTGGCAGGAAATAGATCCTGGGGGTTCTTCAGGCCTCCAATGGGATGCCTTTAAGGCTATAATGAGGGGCTCTTACGTGTCAAGTGTGAGTGATCTTAAGAAAGCCAACAATGCTACCTTATCTGAGTTGTCCTTCACCATCCCTAGGATTTTGGATAGTGTGGGTAGAATTCACACCTCTACTATGTATTTTGAATGTTTTTTTTTACAATTTTACATTGATCTGTATACCTACCAAGCGAACTATGACTCTCTCACGGATTATCTCAGCGACATTTAGCTCCCCTCTTTAATCAGATAACCAACAATTCTTTTGACAGCCCAATAATTGTAGAGGAGATTGACAAAGCCCTTATATTGTTTGCCAAACATAAAACTCCTGGCTTGGATGGCATGCCCATCGAATGGTATTTGGCTCATTAAAAATTCTTGTCCCTTGACTAAATGTCTTAAACTAAGCCATAATACAGGATAAAATAGTCCCTTCGTCTATGAGAGAGGTAGACATGTACACTGCTGAAAAATGTGTTTGTTTTCGTTTCATTTGTTTTTTGTTTTTTTTCAGGAATTTGTAAATTTGAAAATTCGGAATTTGTAAGTTCCAAAATTCTAAAATTCATAATTTCCAAAATTCATAATTCGTTAACCACTTGCCGACCGCCTAACGCCGATATACGTCGGCAGAATGGCACGGGCAGGCAGAATCACGTACCCGTACGTGATCTGCCTCCCGCGGGCGGGTGGTCCGATTGGACCCCCCCCCCGGTGCCAGCGGCGGTCGGCATCTCACTGGGAGCGTTGGGAGGCGAGGGGGAGACCATCCGATCGTGGCCCCCCCTCGCGATCGCTCCCAGCCAATGGGAATCCTCCTCTGCCTGTGTGTAGTTTCACACAGGCAGAGGATGTGATGTCATCTCTCCTCGGCTTTGGCAGTTTCCGTTCCAGCGCCGAGGAGAGAAGACATGTAAGTGCACAACACACACACAGTAGAACATGCCAGGCATACTTTACACCCCCGATCCCCCCCCGATCGCCCCCCGATCCCCCCCCAATCACCCCCCCCTGTCACAAACTGACACCAAGCAGTATTTTTTTTTTTTTCTGATTACTGCAGGGTGTCAGTTTGTGACAGTTACAGTGTTAGGGCAGTGAGTGTTACCCCCCTTTAGGTCTAGGGTACCCCCCTAACCCCCCCTAATAAAGTTTTAACCCCTTGATCACCCTCTGTCACCAGTGTCACTAAGCGATCATTTTTCTGATCGCTGTAATAGTGTCGCTGGTGACGCTAGTTAGGGAGGTAAATATTTAGGTTCGCTGTCAGTGTTTTATAGCGTCAGGGACCCCCATATACTATCTAATAAATGTTTTAACCCCTTGATTGCCCCCTAGTTAACCCTTTCACCACTGATCACCGTATAAGTGTTACGGGTGACGCTGGTTAGTTCGTTTATTTTTTATAGTGTCAGGGCACCCGCCGTTTATTACCGAATAAAGGTTTAGCCCCCTGATCGCCCGGCGGTGATATGCGTCGCCCCAGGCAGCGTCAGATTAGCGCCAGTACCGCTAACACCCACGCACGCAGCATACGCCTCCCTTAGTGGTATAGTATCTAAACGGATCAATATCTGATCCGATCAGATCTATACTAGCGTCTCCAGCAGTTTAGGGTTCCCAAAAACGCAGTGTTAGCGGGATCAGCCCAGATACCTGCTAGCACCTGCGTTTTTCCCCTCCGCCCGGCCCAGCCCAGCCCACCCAAGTGCAGTATTGATCGATCACTGTCACTTACAAAACACTAAACGCATAACTGCAGCGTTCGCAGAGTCAGGCCTGATCCCTGCGATCGTTAACAGTTTTCTTGGTAGCGTTTTGGTGAACTGGCAAGCACCAGCCCCAGGCAGCGTCAGGTTAGCGCCAGTACCGCTAACACCCACGCACGCACCGTACACCTCCCTTAGTGGTATAGTATCTGAACGGATCAATATCTGATCTGATCAGATCTATACTAGCGTCCCCAGCAGTTTAGGGTTCCCAAAAACGCAGTGTTAGCAGGATCAGCCCAGATACCTGCTAGCATCTGCGTTTTGCCCCTCTGCCCGGCCCAGCCCAGCCCACCCAAGTGCAGTATCGATCGATCACTGTCACTTAGAAAACACTAAACGCATAACTGCAGCGTTCGCAGAGTCAGGCCTGATCCCTGCGATCGCTAACAGTTTTTTTTGTAGCGGTGTCAGTTTATGACAGTTTTTGCATTGGTGAATGTTTTGAACGCTACCATTCACTAGTTGAGTATTAGCGTAGGGTACAGCATTGCACAGACTAGGCGCACTTTCACAGGGTCTCCCAAGATGCCATCGCATTTTGAGAGACCCGAACCTGGAACCGGTTACAGTTATAAAAGTTAGTTACAAAAAAAAAGTGTAAAAAAAAAAAAAAAAAACACATACAAAAATATAAAATAAAAAAAAATAGTTGTCGTTTTATTGTTCTCTCTCTCTCTATTCTCTCTCTATTGTTCTGCTCTTTTTTACTGTATTCTATTCTGCAATGTTTTATTGTTATTATGTTTTATCATGTTTGCTTTTCAGGTATGCAATTTTTTATACTTTACCGTTTACTGTGCTTTATTGTTAACCATTTTTTTGTCTTCAGGTACGCCATTCACGACTTTGAGTGGTTATACCAGAATGATGCCTGCAGGTTTAGGTATCATCTTGGTATCATTCTTTTCAGCCAGCGGTCGGCTTTCATGTAAAAGCAATCCTAGTGGCTAATTAGCCTCTAGACTGCTTTTACAAGCAGTGGGAGGGAATGCCCCCCCCCCCAACGTCTTCTGTGTTTTTCTCTGGCTCTCCTGTCTCAACAGGGAACCTGAAAATGCAGCCGGTGATTCAGCCAGCTGACCATAGAGCTGATCAGAGACCAGAGTGGCTCCAAACATCTCTATGGCCTAAGAAACCGGAAGCTACGAGCATTTTATGACTTAGATTTCGCCGGATGTAAACAGCGCCATTGGGAAATTGGGAAAGCATTTTATCACACCGATCTTGGTGTGGTCAGATGCTTTGAGGGCAGAGGAGAAATCTAGGGTCTAATAGACCCCAATTTTTTCAAAAAAGAGTACCTGTCACTACCTATTGCTATGATAGGGGATATTTACATTCCCTGAGATAACAATAAAAATGATTAAAAAAAAAAAAAAAAAATGAAAGGAACAGTTTAAAAATAAGATAAAAAAAAAAAAAAAAACAGCACCCCTGTCCCCCCTGCTCTCGCGCTAAGGCGAACGCAAGCGTCGGTCTGGCGTCAAATGTAAACAGCAATTGCACCATGCATGTGAGGTATCACCGCGAACGTCAGATCGAGGGCAGTAATTTTAGCAGTAGACCTCCTCTGTAAATCTAAAGTGGTAACCTGTAAAGGCTTTTAAAGGCTTTTAAAAATGTATTTAGTTTGTCGCCACTGCACGTTTGTGCGCAATTTTAAAGCATGTCATGTTTGGTATCCATGTACTCGGCCTAAGATCATCTTTTTTATTTCATCAAACATTTGGGCAATATAGTGTGTTTTAGTGCATTAAAATTTAAAAAAGTGTGTTTTTTCCCCAAAAAATGCGTTTGAAAAATCGCTGCGCAAATACCGTGTGAAAAAAAAAAATGAAACACCCACCATTTTAATCTGTAGTGCATTTGCTTTAAAAAAATATATAATGTTTGGGGGTTCAAAGTAATTTTCTTGCAAAAAAAAATTATTTTTTTATGTAATCAAAAAGTGTCAGAAAGGGCTTTGTCTTCAAGTAGTTAGAAGAGTGGGTGATGTGTGACATAAGCTTCTAAATGTTGTGCATAAAATGCCAGGACAGTTCAAAACCCCCCCAAATGACCCTATTTTGGAAAGTAGACACCCCAAGCTATTTGCTGAGAGGCATGTCGAGTCCATGGAATATTTTATATTGTGACACAAGTTGCGGGAAAGAGACAATTTTTTATTTTTTTTATTTTTTTTTGCGCAAAGTTGTCACTAAATGATATATTGCTCAAACATGCCATGGGGATATGTGAAATTACACCCCAAAATACATTCTGTTGCTTCTCCTGAGTACGGGGATACCACATGTGTGAGACTTTTTGGGAGCCTAGCCGCGTACGGGACCCCGAAAACCAAGCACCGCCTTCAGGCTTTCTAAGGCCGTAAATTTTTGATTTCACTCTTCACTGCCTATCACAGTTTCGGAGGCCATGGAATGCCCAGGTGGCAAAAAACCCCCCCAAATGACCCCATTTTGGAAAGTAGACAAATGTAAACCAAACGTGTAGCGCTAAAGGAAAGATTAAAGCACCTGTGAACTGGCAAGGTATAAAGCCAGTGCCCTGCATACAATATGACTGAAATATAGTTAAATATCTCACATTAGAATTATGGATACAAATACATATAATATATTGTAATAAGGAAAGTCTGTGAGTGGGAAACTGAATAAATCACCACTACTACGTGATATATGCACCACCTTCACCAGCGTAAGGCCATAAAGTCTCTAGGTAAATAATAGACGGCTGATTTGTTGTAATTCAGACATGTCCAGGATAAATCATATATGGATGAATCAACTCCAGAACATCACACCACAGTGTCTTCACACCCGTGCAAATCACTCAGATAGTATAGCTGAAGGCTTACCAAAAGGTTTGAACCCTAAACAGTGTACACTGTGAGGGTCAAACCAACTTGTATTGCTCACTGGCAATAGTGGGAAGACATTAACATCATGAAGAAATCACAAGGGTTCCGTGAAGCTGTATCTTCTCCAGAAGTGACCAAACATCGTCCCATATATGGCTCATAGAGGATATAAAAAGAGCCACATAGTGTGATACCGTAAAGTAATAATTTATTAAAAAAAGAATTACACTTACATGATTTGGATGATAAAAAAGCGCTTGTACATAAAAGAGGCAGCAGTGGAGTCCTGGGAGGACTCCACTGGGAGGACTCCACTGCTGCCTCTTTTATGTACAAGCGCTTTTTTATCATCCAAATCATGTAAGTGTAATTCTTTTTTTAATAAATTATTACTTTACGGTATCACACTATGTGGCTCTTTTTATATCCTCTATGAGCCATATATGGGACGATGTTTGGTCACTTCTGGAGAAGATACAGCTTCACGGAACCCTTGTGATTTCTTCATGATGTTAATGTCTTCCCACTATTGTCAGTGAGCAATACAAGTTGGTTTGACCCTCACAGTGTACACTGTTTAGGGTTCAAACCTTTTGGTAAGCCTTCAGCTATACTATCTGAGTGATTTGCACGGGTGTGAAGACACTGTGGTGTGATGTTCTGGAGTTGATTCATCCATATATGATTTATCCTGGACATGTCTGAATTACAACAAATCAGCCGTCTATTATTTACCTAGAGACTTTATGGCCTTACGCTGGTGAAGGTGGTGCATATATCACGTAGTAGTGGTGATTTATTCAGTTTCCCACTCACAGACTTTCCTTATTACAATATATTATATGTATTTGTATCCATAATTCTAATGTGAGATATTTAACTATATTTCAGTCATATTGTATGCAGGGCACTGGCTTTATACCTTGCCAGTTCACAGGTGCTTTAATCTTTCCTTTAGCGCTACACGTTTGGTTTACATTTGGATCTATTGGGCAATTATTCTTGTGTTGTGTTAGCAGCTTTAATATTTGTGAGTAAGCGCAAATTTGCCATTTGGATTGTTTTGGAAAGTAGACACCCCAAGCTATTTGATGAGAGGTATAGTGAGTATTTTGCAGACCTCACTTTTTGTCACAAAGTTTTGAAAATTGAAAAAAGAAAAAAAAATTTTTTTTTTTCTCGTCTTTCTTTATTTTCAAAAACAAATGAGAGCTGCAAAATACTCACCATGCCTCTCAGCAAATAGCTTGGGGTGTCTACTTTCCAAAATGGGGTCATTTGGGGGGGTTTGTGCCACCTGGGCATTCCATGGCCTCCGAAACTGTGATAGGCAGTGAAGAGTGAAATAAAAAATTTACACCCTTAGAAATCCTGAAGGCGGTGATTGGTTTTCGGGGCCCCGTACGCGGCTAGGCTCCCAAAAAGTCCCACACATGTGGTATCCCCGTACTCAGGAGAAGTAGCTAAATGTATTTTGGGGTGCAATTCCACATATGCCCATGGCCTGTGTGAGCAATATATCATTTAGTGACAACTTTGTGCAAAAAAAAAAAAAAAAATTGTCACTTTCCCGCAACTTGTGTCAAAATATAAAACATTCCATGGAATCAAAATGCCTCAAAGCAAATAGCTTGGGGTGTCTACTTTCCAAAATGGGGTCATTTGGGGGGGTTTTATGCCATCTGGGCATTTTATGGCCTTCAAAACTGTGATAGGTAGTGAGGAGTAAAATCAAAAATGTATGCCCTTAGAAATCCTGAAGGCAGTGATTGGTTTTCGGGGCCCCGTACGCGGCTAGGCTCCCAAAAAGTCCCACACATGTGGTATCCCCATACTCAGGAGAAGCAGCTGAATGTATTTTGGGGTGCAATTCCACATATGCCCATGGCCTGTGTGAGCAATATATCATTTAGTGACAACTTTTTGTAATTTTTTTTTTTTTTTGTTGTCATTATTCAATCACTTGGGACAAAAAAAATTAATATTCAATGGGCTCAACATGCCTCTCAGCAATTTTCTTGGGGTGTCTACTTTCCAAAATGGGGTCATTTGTGGGAGTTTTGTATTGCCCTGCCATTTTAGCACCTCAAGAAACGACATAGGCAGTCATAAATTAAAGGCTGTGTAAATTCCAGAAAATGTACCCTAGTTTGTAGGCGCTATAACTTTTGCGCAAACCAATAAATATACACTTATTGACATTTTTTTTTACCAAAGACATGTGGCCGAATACATTTTGGCCTAAATGTATGACTAAAATTGAGTTTATTGGATATTTTTTAGAACAAAAAGTAGAAAATATAATTTTTTTTCAAAATTTTCGGTCTTTTTCCGTGTATAGCGCAAAAAATAAAAACGGCAGAGGTGATCAAATACCATCAAAAGAAAGCTCTATTTGTGGGAAGAAAAGGACGCAAATTTCGTTTGGGTACAGCATTGCATGACCGCGCAATTAGCAGTTAAAGCGACGCAGTGCCGAATTATAAAAAGTGCTCTGGTCAGGAAGGGGGTAAAACCTTCCGGGGCTGAAGTGGTTAATTTGAAAACTTGTAAATTCATAATATCGAAAATTCATAATTCGTAAATTCGTAAATGTGAAAATAGAACGATCTTATTTATTCCAGGTGCTGCAAAAGTTTGGGTTTGGGCATACCTTTTTAACATGGATACATATTTTATATACGCAGCCACTAGCTCGGCTGAAAGTTAATGCTCAGATTTTTTTACCCCTTTCCCATAAGCAGAGGCACTAGACAGGGGTGTCCTCTTTTACCCCTATTGTTTGCCCTGGCCATGGAGCCTTTGGCGGAACTTATATGATCCTCTCCAGTGGTCTGTGGGATTCCGATCCCCTCCTTGGAGGAATGTGTCTCACTTTATGTGGACGATATGCTCCTATATGTCAGGGACCCGTGGACAACCTTGACACAGGTTCTGCAAGTAATCCAGAGCTTTGGTCAGTTCTCTGGATTTCGAGTTAATTGGAGCAAATCAAATATTTTTTCGATAGATGAGACTCCCGATTTTGTGCTGTGGATCACCTCTAAATTTAGGTATCTAGGTGTGGAAATTCAACTTCCTTTAGCCAGGTATTACAAAAATAATTTTGCCCCCTGTATTTTCTCCTTCTGTTATAGAACAGCACAATGGGTTAATCTGCCTCTCTCCTTGATGGGTCATGTTAACCTATTCATAGTCTTTCTTCCTAAATTTTTATATATATTAGCAAATTCTATATACCGAAAAGTGTATTTGCTGAAATTGACTCAATACTTATTAGGTTTTTATGGCACCCCAAATCCCCTAGAATGTCGCTAGCCATCCTACAATTATCGAGTAAAAGGGGAGGCCTGGCACTTCCTAATCTCCATATGTACTATTTCACAGCACAACTCATTTATGTACGTTAGTGGATGTTTCCACAGCTCAATAATGCCTCAACCGCTACGGAGGCTGCCATGGTTTCATCACATGGAACTATGTTAGGTACCTGGTAGTTGAGCCCGATTGGTAGAAGGAGAAACGTTGGTTCAGGAGCCACTGGAAGTGGGAACAGTGCTCTCTTGAGCACAGTGGGTAGGAGGGCCTGATGCAGGTTCCTGCGGAAGCAAACACTGGAACTGGGAAGACGTCCCTCTGAGATGGCTGAGCTGCGGATGCAGGTAGGCTGATGCGGATCAGTAGGCAGACAGGTAGATGATTCGGCAGCAGCAGAATCTGGAGCTTGGCAGAGCAGGCTGGAAGCAGCGTCACAGGACACAGGCAAAGCAGAGTCAGACAGTCCGTTTGGCAGGAGATCAGGCAAGTATATAGCAGGAGGGATAATCTAAGAATAGTCAGGCAGCCAGGAGTTCGGCAACGGGTCACAAGATATAAGCAAAGTCAGGCAGGCCGGGTCGGATAGGAGACAGGAGAATGGTCAGACGGAGGCGGGTCACTAGCAATACAACAACAGGCAGAATACAGGAACTCAGGTGCAGAGCTGCAGACGATCAGCACCTGATGGAAGCATCTGACAGTCTTTTAAAGGGCCCTTGGTGCCAAAACAGCGCTAGCGCGAACGAGCGCACGCACGGGCGCACGCGCGAGCGCTCCGGCGCCGCCTGGTGGAGATTTCAGCAGAACTACCCTGGAAAGGCCCCTCGTGCACCTGCGTGCACGCATATTCACCCGACGGCCACTGATATGCCCCTGATAAACTATATCCAGTTTTTTGTATAGATGCTCTTTACCAGTAACAAAAGGCACTACCGTTCTTAAAATGTCCCTCTGAATCTATCTCCAATGCTCTAATATATTAGAAGAGGATAGCCCCATAAGCTCCCCTAACCAACTTCTTGGCATAACCCTAGATTACCTCACTTCCTTTCACTTTCCTGTGGTCTGCAATGGGCAGACCGAGGTCTACGGTATTTACATCAATTATATGAGGCCGGTTCATTTAAGTATTTTGTGAAATTACGAAATGAGCTACATATCCCACTCTGATGGTCATTTTATTATACTCAATTTCGTCATGCAGCAGCAGCTCAATTTGGCCTCTGTAATGTTTCCCTTGATAACTCCCTTGATAACTCCAAACTAGAATGTCCCCTCTTCAGATCTGATCATATAGGCCTTATTTCCTCTTACTATGCCCTGCTTATGGATCGACCATCAAAATCCTTCCTTAATATTCAAAGTTGATGGTTGGGGGATATCCCAGATCTGACAGAAGAAAATTGGCAGGAATTGTTTGACTCACATGCGGGTACTGTTATCTCAGCCAGGGATAGGCTCATACAGTTAAGTTATCTGCATAGAACCTATTATATTCTGGTGCATTTGTTTTATATGCATAAATTACCCACTCCAACCTGCCATAAATGTGAGAGGGGGGTTTCCTGCACATGGTCTGGAGTTGCAACAGGATTTGCCCCTTTTTGTCGCAGGTCACAGCATTTAGAACGGACACATTTGAATTACCCAAAGTGTGTTGCCCTAAATGGTGTCTTCTGGTTATCTTTGAGGATTCCCATGGCGACAAAACATTTTCTCCCTTTGTTGTTTTACTATGCAAGGAAAACAATTGTAATGCACTGGACTCACACTGAAGTCCTACACCTTGGGTTATGGACGTGGCTTATTAATCAAGCTCTCTCACTCTATAAAATAACAGAGAGAGGCTGCCCTCAAAAGTTTACTAAAATATGGAGCCCATGGCTAGATACTCAAGACACGAGTGACTCTCTGTTGGCTATGATTTCTGATCCCAGGTAGATTGTCTCTAATTTAACTTGGATACTGCTGGACTGAGTGGTCGCAGCGACCAATTTATTCACTATATGAGCTGTAGTTTTAATAAGCAGTGGGCTATACATTTAAGAAATTGTCTATGTATTTTACTGCCAATTTATTTTATTTATTTTTCAGCTGTCAGCGGGAAAGGCCATTGACAGCTGATGACTCATCAGTTGTTAAGGACACCCCCAGCATATACTGCGCCCTAATTGGGCAAAGCTATGCTCAATCAGGGCGCAAATAGCACTGTGCAGCACGCAGTGCATTGCAGGGCTTTTGGAGGGGTGAACACCCGCCGAGCACCCTGAAAATTTGAGTGTTCCCCAAAAGGGGTGAGCAGCTAATGTTCTTCCTGAACTGATGCTCGGGCTGAACTGTTTGCCCAACTCTAATTACTGAGACATTATTGGTCTATGAGACCCCTGTTGCCTCCCCTGTGACAATCGTATTCAGATCAGAGACAGAGAGCCAACTCCGGCACTGGCAGCTTGAAGGTAAGAACATGAAAATTTTCATCAGTCAGCCCTTGCAGGTTTTCTGGTTGCAGAGAAGACCTCCTCCTACTCGGCATTCTGATTGACAGTTACTGCAGGGTGGCTGTCATCTCAGTCCTGCACATAGAAATTTCCTCTCAATACAAGGTGTTCCACTGACAGTATTGTACTGTGGGCTAGAGAACTGTGAAATGTGGGTTTTGGTTTTCATTTCCTGAAACTCATTGGTTGCTTTGGGCAACTACAGCAGTTGAAATAGAGCCTGTCTTGGAAACTTTTTATTATCCCCCCCTCCCCCCAGTGTGTTAGGAGTGAGATGCTCCGGTGTCTCCGCCTGCAGCTGCTCTTTTCCTGCTGTTGCTTAGTCACTCTCTCCTAAACATCAGCAGTTGTTGGGCAACATGTCCAGCTCTATCAACAACACACCTTCATTTCCATTGACTCATTTGGGGAGGTGACTTCTCCAGAGAGATCCTTGTTGCTATGCAATGGGTCAACTCTGTCTGCCTAGTTTTCACCTCAGTGATTGGGCCAGTGGCTTTACATTCCCACCTCTGTCTGAACTTCTCACTGATTGGCTGCAGTGCTGTGGCACTCTATTTGAGCATCACAAGCCCATGGCTCTGGTGGTTTGTTAGTTTTCAGCCTTCTGGGACCCCGGGGCTGGGGGGTTCTGCCTCCAGTCTGGGAGCTGAGGAAAGGAAGGAGAGGAAACCTAAGAGAGGGATCTCCATTACCTTTGGATCTTGTGCAGAAGATATCCGGGCTGGTATGGAAAGATCTGATCAGTGGGAGCCTTAACAGGAGTGTTGCCCAGTGCAGCAGGGAGCATAGGACAGTGTGAGTACCTCAGCACACCCAGGGGCATACAAGGGGAGAAACTGCTAGACGTAGCATACTTTCCAGGGACAGCTTTGTGCTGTATCCCGATCCCTTGTCCTGGGGCATTCTTCAAAGCAGTCAGGTGGGCTGGTAGTCAAGGCAGCTAGGTGTGCTGATCATATCGGCAAGCATCAGAACTGTGTGAGGTTCTACAGAGGAGACAGATACTCCTGCATACAGTTCACAACTTTGTGCTATTTCTCGAAAGGGGGCTGAGAGCTCATGGTTTGTAAAGGACCTTGACACTGATCTATAGAGACTGGGTTTATTCCAGTGGGAGTACAGTCCAAGATCTTCATTTTTGTACATAGAGAGATCTTAATTTTTGTACATAGAGAAGGAAAGTTGTCCCCAACTGATGTTTCTTCAAGTCAAGTTGGACATCCCTTATCCCTATACACTAGCCAAGTTGTTTCCCCAATAAAACAACAAAAATAAGTCCATGGACTTGGAAATGTGTGTTGCCTGGCTGTGCAGGAATAGGGGGGCCAGAAGTTCAGTGGCTTCTGCATAAGCAACGTTACCTATCATACATGCCAAAGGTCATATGTCAAAAGATCAAGCTATTTTTGACCATTATTTACCTGAAATCATTGTATAATCAGAATACCTGGAAAAAAAACAATAGAAGTAACGTATTTATCGGCGTATAACACGCACTTTTTTCCCCTTAAAATCAGGGGAAAATCGCGGGTGCGTGTTATACGCCAATCCCCTGCGATCCGGAGCTGCCAGATTTTCAAAATCGCCGACCGCGATTTGAAAATGGAGCCGCCGGCGCCGAAATACACAGTGCCGGTCCTCGGCTCTTCTCGGCCACTTTCGTCTTCACTCGAGCGCCGCCCGAACCTAGCTGAGTGTACTCGGCTAGGTTCGGATAGCTCCGCTCGGGACTACGAGTGGAGCTGAAAGTAAACGAGAGCCGCCGAGAAGAGCGAGGACCGGCTCTGTGTATTTCGGCGCCGGCGGCGCCATTTTCAAATCGCGGTCTGCGATTTTGAAAGACAGGATGGCAGGGGTCCGGGATCACTGGATGCAAGGCTGCACTGGGGAAGGCTGCACTGACCAGGCTGCACTGGGGAAGGCTGCACTGACCAGGCTGTACTAGGGAAGGCTGCACTGACCAGGCTGCACTGGGGAAGGCTGCACTGACCAGGCTGCACTGGGGAAGGCTGCACTGACGAAGGCTGCACTGGGGAAGGCTGCACTGGGGAAGGCTGCACTGACAAGGCTGCACTGACATGGCTGCATTGGGGAAGGTTGCACTGACAAGGCTGCACTGACATGGCTGCACTGGGGAAGGCTGCACTGACAAGGCTACACTGACAAGGCTGCACTGACATGGCTGCACTGACATGGCTGCACTGACAAGGCTGCACTGACATGGCTGCACTGGGGCAAGGCTGCACTGAGAAGGCTGCAATAATGGGCATTTAAATGTAAGTTTTTTTTCCTTCAACTTCCCTGCTAAAAGTTTTTTTTTCCTTAAAATTCCCTCCTAAATTGGGGTGCGTGTTATACGCTGGTGCGTGTTATACGCCGATAAATACAGTATTTAATTACCAACTGACTTTAGCTCAAAATACAATAGTATCTCATTGTTTTAGAAGACAGGTTGAGTAAATGTCCCCAAAGCATTTGTTTGAGATATCCACTCAAACATTCAAAAGTAAGCCGATTTCCTGCTTCTAATAAAAACAACCAAACAAACAGGGTCTTCCATGTAAGTCTGAGGAAATTAAAAAACACAAATACTGTATACAGTATATATCTATATACAGACACACACACACACATACTATAAACTCGCTAATGCTTGTTTTTATGGACCTTGCTTTCTACACTGGTGCACAGTCATGTTGGAACAGGAAGGGGCCATCCCCAAACTGTTCCCACAAAGTTGGGAGCATTAAATTGTCCAAAATGTCTTGGGATGCTGATTCTTTAAGAGTTCCCTTGACTGGAACTAAGGGGCCAATCCCAACCCCTGAAAAACAAAGCAGAGCAGAGACTGCGAGCCAGGCATTCCCGTTCAACATCAGTGCCTGACCTCACAAATGCCCTTCTGGAAGAATGTTCAAACATTCCCATAGACACACTACTAAATCCTTGTGGACAGCCTTCCCAGAAGAGTTGAAGCCGTTATAGCTGCAAAGGGTGGGCCAACTCAATATTGAACCTTACTGACATAGACTGGGATGCCATTAAAATTTATGTGCATGTAAAGGCAGGCATTCCAATACTTTTATTAATATAATGTATATACTGTGTATATATATATATATATATATATATATATATATATATATATATATATATATATATATATATATATATATATATTTATCTACCTATCTATCTATCTATCTATCTATCTATCTATCTATCTATCTATCTATCTATCTATCTATCTATCTATCTATCTATCTCTAGATATATATATCTATATCTAGATATATCTAGATATATATATCTAGATATATATATGTAGAGATAGATAGATAGATATATCTCAAATGTAACACAGGTTCCCCAGGTAAAGGGTGGACAGCAGGTTTGTTTAATCATCATTATACAGCCTTGCCAATCTTTAGCTGGTGTTGGGTAAGCCCATTCTCCGCCTGGGCCTGGAGATATGCCAGTAGCTCTAGTCTTTTGTGGCTACTTTTACTCAGACATAAAAGCCACAACATTGCATGGAAGGGTTTTTATGGGGAGTTGGGTAGACTTTTGAGCACTTGGGGAGCCTGCTGGTCCTAATGCTGAAGTTTTATAGGAGGATGAGACCATTGAGGAGGAGGGGGAAGATCTTGCTACCAGCTCCCATTAAACAACAAGGCAGTACCACAAAGTTAAATGGTATGCATTTGTATCTATTTTATTTCCAGGCACCATACGATAAACTGATGCAATGAATGATATATTGAGTTGCTGCCCATGCTTACTGGACCAAGTTCCTGTGGTCCTGTATATCCTGCTGCCAACTGTGTGGTCCGGCAATATAGACATTTTCCTCCATGTGAAGATAAAGGGCAAAGATAACCATCTGTGAAAAGTGAATTGAACGGGTGCGCACCATCTTGGTTCAGCATGTGCTATGCAATGACAGAAGGGGGCAGTTTACATCTGCTTGTGTAGGAGCAGTTGAAGTGGCAGCAGCTTTGCTAAGCTGGCATTGAGATGCCAGGCATACTTCTGTAACATTTTTTTCTCCACCAGGACCTAGGGAAATTCCAATTTGGTGGGTACTGCTTCCACTGGACTGTGTTGCCAAGTCATGTGCTTATGCATCACTGTAGAATTCACAAGTGTGTTAGGCTTTTAACAACAGAGGCAGCTCTATGCTTCTTGAGGCCTTAGGCAAAACTTAGACATGAGGTCCCACTCACACCCATCAGCTACACAGCAGGCCTTCCCAGCTTGAGATCCTTGTGCGGTGGATGGGAGGGGTGACATGCGCGGTCGCAATGTCACTCCTCATTGGATGACGGGGGGAGCTCCAGAAGTCTTAAGTTACGCAAGAGGTGAGTGTGGCAGGGCTCTTAACGCTGCCTACCCACAGTAGTATTAAGGTGTCATGTCACCTCTAAAATAAGGTCATGCTGCAAATAAGCTGTTTGGTCACCTGCTTAAATGAGACAGGGCTCTTAACGCTGCCTGAGCACAGCAGTGTTTAGGTCCCCTGTCCCTCAAAACTGGGGTAATGTATGTAGCATTACCCCCGAAGGAGCTGCTTGGTAATTTTGGGTTCCCTGTTCTGCGCCTCAATGTACGTAGCAACACCAGCATATAGTAGCTTTCACCTTACTGTAGGATCTAGGCAATGAAGGAACACAAACTTGCTTAGTGGTAGACACTATTTGACTATAATTAAGAACTTGCATAAATGGCAATTAAAGTGCAGTACACTAAGCAAAGTAGAACTGCCCTCAGGTAATAAAGGTAAACAAATATATCTATATAAGCAGCTCTATATCAATAGCAGAAAAATCAATACGAGAATAGCTAAATCAATATTTGGCAACACAACTGTACTCTAAACGTGTCTAAAGGCTTAGCAGTTTCCTTGTGTTTTTTCAGTTCACTCAAAGAAATGAGAGAAGTTGTGACTCTACCTACCAGTTCTTTATACAGTATGTCTATTTAGTCTTGTACACTTGAAAAACTCAAAAGTCAGTTCCACAAGGCACTATCCTGTTGACTACAACAAAAATATGTGAGTCCTGTGTGGGCATCACGAGAACTGTCAGTGTCAAACCCAGGAGTCCAAACATGGAGTGGAGAAGACAACATCACTCACTCACATAATTAGATATGTTTGATTCTGGACCACTCATAAGACTGGGAGCTTCAAGGGCTTCATACTTTCTCCTCAACTACTGCTAACTTCAATTAACACATCACACATTTCTCATATTAATGCTATTTGAAACAAGGGACATACACCACTTGAAAAATACCCAGCTACAACCAGCACTCTTTGTTATGGTTGGAGATAAAAAGGACCTCTGTTACCATGCTATGGTGGGAGAAGTGGAATCAGTTCTCCTATAGACTCTGGTACTCCCCCTCACCCACATGTTAGTTATTCATTAGGTAATAAAACCAGGATTGGGAAGACACCTTTACTTTTAGAAACAAATCTGTAAAAGTAGCTTTCACATTTCTATCTTGACACGATGGCTATGAAGGGTCAATTTATTTGGAGAATCACAGTGTTATATTATTACTCTGAACTCTTTTAGTAACATTATTTCAGTAAAAGGATAAACCTGTCTGCAGCACAAACACTAAGATGAAGAATTAATTGTCTTGAATCACTCTATAGTGTATATAAAGAGGATCTGAATTACTGTATCCCATCACTATCACCAACAAGTCACCCTCCCTGTGCTGTGTCATGTTGCCTGATCCTGAGCTATGCAGACCACTCATCATCTCCTGTCTTACGTTGGGGTATTATTATCTGATGTCATTATCTAGGGGTGTCATATCTGAAGCTGTGTCCTCCTGTTATTCCTCTACAGTACTGCTCCGTGTGTTCCTTCTGTGTGTAGTACTTTGTAGCTCGGAGATCCAGAGACCTTTCCCGGCCTGTCATCTGGAGCTCGTTGGAGCCCTCGATGATTATGAATATGTGCAAGATGGAGACATTATCATTGGAGGGGTTTTCACTGTGAACAATTTTATGTCAGCAATGGGACCAAGGAGAGATTATATTAACAGTATGATGTTATGCCTAAGGTAAGCAGCATTGGGATTCTAATCATTTTCATATATTATACATCAGACAGAGGGACGTGCACAGGGTGCAGCTCCAGAGAAGTCACACAATCACACCGGCAGAATTCTTTATATCACCTGTATTCTGATCTGTAAGAGTATTCACAATATGATAGAGAACAAAACAAGATTCCAGAGGGGAGGTTTAGTGATTTTATTACTAAATTATTATGCATCTGTTTTGGAAGGTTTTGGAACACACCTCATAGAGTTTAAGCTTGCATTTGTCTTGTTTGATTGCTATTGTGTCTTAATTGTGTATGTGAGAGCTGTCCACAATTACCAATTGTATATGTCACTGTATCTGCTTAAGTGTGTGTGTGTGTGTCTGATGTCACCGCTATTCCTAAACCTTCCCTTATATAGCTGATGACGACTGATGGGGAGCTGTCATCTGGCTATGTGTACTGTCATGATAAGTTGTGTGTGTCGAGTTGTTGTTTTTTTCTTTCAGCAAGTTGGTGGGTGGTGGATATCATGATTGATAATGGATTTAAAAGGAGGCACATCTTTGAGGATTTAAATTAAATACTATGAACCCTATACTTATTCCTGTGTGTGTGTGTTGGGGGGGGTGGTACCTCAAACTCCAATTATTAAAAGGGGCTTTCAGATTCCAATAAGCCCCCTATTCACAAGGGGATGAGACCCTTTTCACTCCTGACAAGGCACCCCCCCCATGTTGAGGTCATGTGGCCTGGTATGGTTGAGGAGGGCTCCTCATCCCCATTGTCTGGCAAGCCAGGCTGCATGCTCAGATTAAGGGTCTGGTATGGATTCACAGGGGGGAATCCATGCATTGTTTTTCCATGAGGTCCAACATTTTTCCTTTGTAAATGGCAGTGCTGCTGAAGCACTTTCTGTACATTACAGAGATGCACCATCACAAGCCGGATTAGGACACCCCCTAGGCATGTTATTTAACTGCTGCTCATTCAGCCATTGCACATAAATGACCAGATAGGAGCTTCTTCCTGGATGCAGGTGGGGTACCGTATGTACTCCTGCTCCTGGAAACGCTTTTGTTCTTCTTTTTAGCCTTTTGTACCTCCTGGCCAGTAAACATGGCATTCCTGGGGCAGCCATGTACCAGTAGGCTAGGCTTGCTTGGTTTATAAGAATGGCGACTGTTATAGGTGACGATACACTAAGCTATATTGCCTGACCACTGGTACAGAGGTGACCATTAGAGCACACTGCTTTTGATAAAATTGGTTGATTTTTGTGATACACGAGATATAAGGCCTGTTACATAATAAGACCAAACATTAAAAAAGTCTCACAAATGTGGTATCCTCATACTTGAAAGGAGTTGCAAAATGCATTTTGGGGTAAAAATCTATGCCCATGCTGTGAGTGAAAAAAATCTTATTAAATTGCCAACTTTTTGTAAAAAAATCAATTTTCATTTTCTTTCCACATTTTTCAAAAACGTGAAATCTTCAAAAGACTCCTCATTCCTCTTAAAAATACTTTGGGATTGTTTACTCTCCAATATGTGGAAATTTAGTTTTTTCACTGTCCTGGTCCAGGGCTTCCAAAAAAGTCAGGAAATACTTAATTATGCCCCTTGAAAGCCTAAAGGTGTTCCTTGAATTTTAGGCCCCTCTATGTGGCTAGGCTGAGAAGTCTCACGCATGTGGTATTCCCATACTGATAAAGAGTAGCAGAATGTGTTTTGAGGTGTAATTCCTCAACTATTCCTATGCTGTTTAGTATACATTTCTTATTATTTTATAACTTTGAGTAAAAAATAAATTTTCATTTTTTTCCCCTGCATTTTACAAAAGCTTGTGGCAGAAAAATTAAATCTTTAAAATATTCACTATAGTTCTTATATATAAAAAATAAGTTTGGGTGTTGTTTCTAATATATATTGTAATCTTGTGGGTATTTTGACTTTCCTAATGCTCCAGGGCCTTCAAAATGCGATAGGTTGTCAGGAATTTAGATGCATAACTTATACCTCTTGCAAGCCTGAAAGTGCTCCTCTGATTTTGGGCCTCTCTTTACAGCTAGGCTCCTAAAAAGTTTCAAATATATTGAATCCCCATACTCAAGAGTAGTATCAGAATGTGTTTTGGGGTGTGATACTAAGTATGTCTATGCTGTGTGGTAGAAGTATCTTCATTTACAACTTTGTGTAAAACTTAGTGCAAAAGAGTCTCACATATGTGTTATACTCCTTGAAAGCCCTTAAGGTGCTTCTTGGATTTTGGGCCCCTCTATGCATCTAAGCAGTTAAAATGTGACCAAGACCATAACATACAGGGATATACAATGTAATACTGACATAAAATCACACATATAGGTTGGAATTGATGGACTTGTGTCTTTTTTCAACCTTGCCTACTATATGTAACTATGTAATGTGTTTTGAAGTTTAATTGTAAATATGCCTATGATTTTTGTAAGAAATAACTTGTTAAAATTACAACATTGTAAACATTGTAAATTTGTAAAATCAAATTTATTTACATTCTTTGTTTTCCAAAAAATTGTGGCAAAAAATTACAACTTCAAAAAACTCACAATGCTTCTACTAAATAATCCTTCTAATAAATTACTTTGACTACTACTTTCTAAACATTGGTTACTTTGGGGTTGTTAGTACTGTCCTGGCATTTTAGGGCCTCAATAAATTATATAGGCAGCCATAACATCAGGGTTGATAAGTTTCACATATACTGTATATACCATAGCTTGTCGACTCTTTAACTTTCACACAGACTAAATAATATATCCCTGTACCCAAGTTATTTATATTAGCTTCATTCTGAAAATTCTACCCTCCTGAACCTTATTCACACCCTTCATGTACCAGAAGGGCAGTGTCCTACCCACAAAGAGATGTCCCCTGTTTTTTTCTATCAATCTATTGGATATTTTTTATACATCTGTCCTTTTTGTTTTCTTTTTTTTTTTTTTAATTCTCTGATGAGATTGTAAAGAATGTTGATTCAGGTTGGAATTTGAACAAATCAGTTGCTTGCTTGCAAAATCTATGGGTCAAAACTGTCCCACAATGTGTAAATTAATGTAACACGTCTGGTGTGCTACTAGTGATAGTGTAAGAAAATGTATGGTTGACTTGTATGGTTGACTCATGCTTACCCTGTGAGTCTTAAATTGGGTCATGGGTTTACTTCCAGTCAGGGCTGGGTGACTTATTCAGGCAAGTCTCTGGTGCCTCCCCCTGCAAAGTTCTGGAGAATATTCTAGAAACTAGAGGGCAGCGGCTAGGAGGGTTATCCTGCATACTCAGGGGAGCTTGGCCAATACCCAGGGGGTGGGCCTGGCAGGGTGGTCTGGCCAGTCCTTAAGTATGGATGAGTAATGCTGGCAGGGGAGTCGGGGGGAATATAGAAATGGAGTGCTGAAGGGACTGTCGGTTGCCCTTGAGGTGAATCCCCTTGTCTGAGAGGGGAGTGTTCAGCCTTGGGATGTGGCTCAGGTGCTGGCCTGGAAGGGTCCTACAACAGAAGCAGTTTGGAAGGAGTCTTTCCTGAGAGGCAGCGGGAGCAAGGAGGACAGTGTGAGTACTACAGCACCGTCAAGGACTTACAAGGGGAGTGACTGCCACACGTAGCAGATCTCTCTGGAAGATAGCGGTGTGCTTAAATCATCCCTAAACATGCCCTCGGAGATTTCTGGTGAAAATTCAGTTGGGTAGACTGGTGAAAATGCAGCCATGGGAGCTGTAATTTCCTGCTGTGGGTAGAGCTGGGATCCGTGTCTACAAGGTAGTTGGAGATACTCTAGGATGCTGTTCACAACACTTTGTGCTAATTCAAAAGGGACTGAGAGTTCCTAGTCTGTAAGGGGCTGTTGCATCTTTCCATGTAAAGATTGTCAGTGCTGTGGAGTGAAGAAACAAATCAGAAGTTGTACATAGATAGGAAGTTGTCCCTGAGTTTGTTGGCATCCCATAATTCATATTACCCATCCAACTTATTATCCCTTACTAAAACATAAAAAGCAAGCTCAAAGAATGTTCTTTGTCTCTGGATGAAAGCTAGAAAATCCTATCAGCCTGGCTGTGTAGGAGTGGGGAATGCAGTCATCTGCAACTCCTACAATAAAAGCACTAAAAACGCAGAGATACAATAAATCAAATCATGTCAAATCAGTGCTAGGGAAATTGCTCCTATTCCAGTGTTCCGGTTGATATGGCTTACTTTGTATGTGCTCAGTAGGGATGGGCTTTATGTTCGGGTCGAACATGAGTTCGACTCGAACATTGGCTGTTCGCCCGTTTGCCAAATAGCGAACAATTTGGGGTGTTCGCGGCAAATTCGAAAGCCGCGAAACACCCTTTAAAAGTCTATGGGAGAAATCAAAAGTGTTAATTTTAAAGGTTAATATGCAAGTTATTGTCATAAAAAGTGTTTAAAAAAATAAAGAAGATCTGCCTCCATGGGAGACACACGCCATATGACGAGTCCTCGCAGGTGACAGCTCTTTTAAAACTGTGGGCAGGACCACACGGTGCCCTGCCCCCCTCTGACGCTACGGGGGAAGCCATAGGGATGTCCCCGTGCTTTAGGTCCATTGGCGGAGGTGAATGGACTACGTGGGACAGTTTTATTTTTTTATTTTTTAATAAAGGACTTCTCCCACGGTGTGTGTTTTTTTTTACCATTTTCACACTTTATTTGTGACATAGTACTGGTACGATGTACCCGTTACCATTTCAAACAGGGGGGGCCGGGATCTGGGGGTCCCCTTGTTAAAGGGGGCTTCCAGATTCCGATAAGCCCCTCGCCCACAGACTCCCACAACCACTGGGCAAGGGTTGTGGGGATGAGGCCCTTCTCCCCATCAACATGGGGACAAGGTGCTTTGGGGGGCTACCCCAAAGCACCCTCCCAATGTTGAGGGCATGTGGCCTGGTACGGTTCAGGAGGGGGGGGCGCTCTCTCGTCCCCCCCTCTTTTCCTGCGGCCTGCCAAATTGCGTGCTCGGATAAGGGTCTGGTATGGATTTTGAGGGGGACCCCACGCCATTTTTTTTTATTTTGGCGCGGGGTTCCCCTTAATATCCATACCAGACCTGAAGGGCCTGGTATGGAATTTGTGGGGACCCCCACGCATTTTTTTTTTACATTTTGGATCGGGGCTCCCCTGTGGGGGAACCCCATACCATTTTTATCAATGAACTTTTATGTGTATTGCCGGACCGACAATTCATTATAGCGAGTAGTTTTAAATGACATTTTTTCCCTTAGAAATGTCATTTTGCTGTCAGACTGTTCTAAACACGGGAAACATGCATCACTTTACAGGCATACTATAGACACCCCCAGGTAAAAAATTTAAAGGCATATTACACTTTTAATCTTTCACTTTAAGCATTATTAAAATCACTGCTCCCGAAAAAACGTCAGTTTTTAAAAAAAATTTTTGCATTGATACATGTCCCCTGTGGCAGTACCCAGGTCCCCAAACACTTTTTTTTAAGATAATACCACGCATATAAGCCTTTAAAATTAGCACTTTTGATTTTTCATGTTCGTGTCCCATAGACTTTAACGGTGTTCGAGTGTTCGAACAAATTTTTTGCCTGTTCGAATGTTCTGGTGCGAACCGAACGGAGGGTGTTCGGCCCATCCCTAGTGCTCAGACTTATGTCCTGTACACACGGTCGGACTTTGTTCGGACATTCCGAGAACAAAATCCTAGGATTTTTTCCGACCGATGTTGGCTCAAACTTGTCTTGCATACACATGGTCACACAAAGTTGTCGGAAAATCCGATCGTTCTAAACGCGGTGACGTAAAACACGTACGTCGGGACTATAAACGGGGCAGTGGCCAATAGCTTTCATCTCTTTATTTATTCTGAGCATGCGTGGCACTTTGTCCGCCGGATTTGTGTACACACGATCGGAATTTCCGACAACGGATTTTGTTGTCGGAAAATTTTATAGCCTGCTCTCAAACTTTGTGTGTCGGAAAATCCGATGGAAAATGTGTGATGGAGCCTACATACGGTCGGAATTTCCGACAACAAGGTCCTATCACACATTTTCCGTCGGAAAATCCGACCGTGTGTACGGGGCATTAGAATGTAAGAACATTTTCATTTATTAGTTGCTCCATTGACTCTCCGTGAGATTTAAATTACATTTCATAAAACAGTATTATTTGTCATATTGTGCAACAAACATATAACTAATCAAAATTATGTTTGTTTCCCCTAGGCCAATGCCTCCGTATTACCGATATTTTCTGACTATCCAGTTTGCCATTGATAAAATTAATAAAGACCCAACAATTTTACCTAATATTAGTCTGGGATATCATATGTACGATTCATGTTCTGACAATAGGAAAGCTGTGAAAAGTGTCTTACAGACTTTATCTGGACCCGGACAGACGGTGCCAAATTATTCCTGTAGGAAACGTGCCAATTTAGCTGGTTTTATTGGAGACCAAAACTCTGTAACCACAGTTAACATAGCCCAGATACTGGCCCTGTATCGCTACACTCAGGTATAGACATTTTACCTCTGTAACTCTTGTTTTACACATTGCTGTTCATTGTGGACTTGCCAGTACCTTTACAGTGCCTTGAAAAATATTCATACCCTTTGAAATTTTCCACATTTTGTCATGTTACAACCAAAAACGTAAATTTATTTTATTGGGATTTTATGTGATAGACCAACACAAAGTGGCACATAGTTGTGAAGTGAAAGGAAAATGATAAATGGTTTTCAACATTTTTTTACAAATAAATATGGGAAAAGGAATTGTGTACACACGATCAGAATTTCCAACAACGGCTTTTGTTGTCGGAAAATTTGCAAACCAGATCTTAAATTTTGTGCAATGGAAATTCCGATGGAAACTGTCCAATGGAGCCGACACAAGGCCGGAATTTCCGACAAAAAGCTCCCATCAAACATTTTTCTTTGGAAAATCCGACCATGTGTACGGGGCATAAGATTGCCCTGTATTTAGCTCCATCTATCTTCCCATCAACTCTGACCACCTTCCCTGTCCCTGCTAAAGAAAAGCATCCCCACAACATGATGCTGCAACCACCATGTTTCATAATGGGGATGGTGTGTTCAAGGTGATGTGGAGTGTTAGATTTCCACCAAATATAGAGTTTTGCTTTTATGCCAAAAAGTAAAATTTTGGTCTCATCTGACCAGAGTACCTTCTTCCACATGTTTGCTGTGTCCCCCACATGGCTTCTCACATAATGCAAACAGGACTTCTTATAACTTTCTTTCAACAATGGCTTTCTTCTTGCTACTCTCCTATAAAGGCCAGATTTGTGGAGAGCACGACTAAAGGTTGTCCTGTGGACAGATTCTCCCACCTGAGCTGTGGATCTCTGCAGCACCTCCAGAGTTACCATGGGTCTCTTGGCTGCTTCTCTGATTAATGCTCTCCTTGCCCGGACTGTCAATTTAGGTGGACGGCCATGTCTTGGTAGGTTTGCAGTTGTGCCATACTCTTTCCATTTTGGGATGATGGATTGAGCAGTGCTCTGTAAATTGTTCAAAGCTTGGGATATTTAATTATAACCTAACCCTGCTTTAAACTTCTTCACAACTTTATCCCTGACCTGTCTGGTGTGTTCCTTGGCCTTCATGTTGCTGTTTTTTTTATTAAGGTTCTCTAACAAACCTCTGAGGGCTTCACAGAACAGTATTTATACTGAGAACAACTTACACACAGGTGGACTCTATTTACTAATTAGGTGACTTCTGAAGGCAATTGGTTCCACTAGATTTTAGTTAGGGGTATCATTGTAAAGGGGGCTGAATACAAATGTACGCCACACTTTTCACATATTTATTTGTAAAAAATGTTGAAAACCATTTATCATTTTCCTTCCACTTCCAAATGATGTGCCACTTTGTGTTGGTGTAACACATACAATTCCAAAAAAGTACATTTACGTTTTTGGTTGTAACATGAAAAAGTGTGGAACATTTCAAGGGGTATAAATACTTTTTTTAAGGCACTGTACAAGTCTGCATTAAAATCAATGAGAACCAAATCCTAGGAATCAGTGATGGCCATTTTCTAGGTTAATAGGCTATCAAACAATTCAAAAAAAAATATATTGTTTTTAAAAATTATTTATATAATGTCAAACCGTGTAAAAACAAGTCACTTAGCATAGAATGTGATCATCTTTTCAGTACTACACTGTATTTTGCACAAAGTTTAACAAAATGTCAACCCAGAGTGTGCCAAAACACATAAAAACCACAAACCTTACATCCCTAAGATGAGGCAGAGTGAGCATATCACATCTGAAAATTAAAAATTTTTTATCGTATTTCAGAAATGGAAGATGGAAATAATTAAAACATTTGTACCACAGCTTCCAGGACTTTTTAGAAAGTCCACCTTTTCTAAGGTATTGAGCAGGAAGTCTGGAGTCAAAAACAATTAGGGTATTTTTGTTTTAATGTGAAAAGAAGCAAAATTATATATATTTATCAGGCAAGCTTTATAAATTCTGGACTTTAAGCAGATGTAGAGAAGAGATTCAGATAGTGTTGGGTGAACAGTTCAAGCTGAGCAGAAGTTTGGCCTGAACTTCGCCTGTTTGCCGCTTCAGCGAACATCAGAATTTGTGGGTAGCTCGGCGGGATGTTCTCCCACAATGCAATACGCACTTCACAGTGCATTCCAGGGCAGTAATTGGATGATGCCAATTAGGACTGTCAGCGCTCTGAATGGAGAAAGTGATGGTTACCTTCTTCAATCACGGCTCAGTGCTCATAGTCCCATCCCACACTATAAAAGGTAACTTCCCATAGCCAGCTCTTGTATTATTGTGTCGGAGCGGGGATAGAGCACAGCTCAGTTTGCAACTAGCAGTTAGTGTGTTTAATTGTTGTGATTTTGAGTGTAGAGTGTTAGTTTTGTGTTGGTATTGTGTGTCAGTGTAGTGTGTCAGTGTAGCACAGTGTTTAACCACTTGCCGACCAGCCGCCGCCATTATGTGACGGCAGGTCGGCTCGTTCCCACGAATCGCTGTACTAGTAAGTCGGCTCTTCTAAACAGCCATAGCAGGTGCTCGCGAGTGCCCGCTGCACAGTGGGGAACCCGATGCACGTGGCCAGCAGCCGCGACTTCCGCCGGCCACCTGCGATCGTGGGCAGGAGAGCTAGAATGGGGATCTGTATATGTAAGCACACAAATCCCCATTCTTACAGGGGAGGAGAGACATGTCTGCTGTTCCTAGAAATTAGGAACAGCGATCTGTCTCCTTGTCCAGTCAGTCCCATCCCCCCACAGTTAGAAACACACATGAGGGAACACAGTTAACCCCTTGATCACCCCCTAGTGTTAACCCCTTCCCTGCCAGTGAAATTTACACAGTAATCAGTGCATTTTTATAGCACTGATCACTGTATAAATGCCAATGGTCCCAAAAAAGTGTCAAAAGTGTCCGATATGTCCGCCGCAATGTCGCAGTCCTGCTAAAAATCGAAGGTCGCTGCCATTACTAGTCAAAAAAATAAAATACCAAAAAGGCCATAAGCCTATCCCCTATTTTGTCGACGCTATAACTTTTGCACAAACCAATCAATATACGATTATTGCTATATTTTTACCAAAAATATGTAGCAGAGTATACATAAATATATATTTATTATAGCATAAAGTAAAAAATATTTATGTATTTATCTGCGTATAACACACACCCCAATTTAACCACTTGACCACTGGGCACTTAAACCCCCTTAATAACCAGACCAATTTTCAGCTTTTGGTGCTCTCACATTTTGAATGACAATTACTCAGTCATGCAACACTGTATCTATATGAAATTTTTGTCCTTTTTTTCACACAAATAGAGCTTTCTTTTGGTGGTATTTAATCACCACTGGGTTCTTTATTTTTTGCGCTATAAAAGAAAAAAGACAGAAAAATCTGTAAAAAAATACATTTTTCTTCGTTTCTGTTATAAAATTTTGAAAATTAGTAATTTTTCTTCATATATTTTGGCCAAAATTTATACCGCTACATATCTTTGGTAAAAATAACCCAAATTAGTGTATATTATTTGGTCTTTGTGAAAGTTATAGCGTCCACAAGCTATGGTGCCAATATCTGAAAATTGATCACACCTGAAGTACTGATGGCCTATCATATTTCTCGCGACCCTAAGAGCCCATTCACACAGGGGCAACTTTGGATCCGACTTCAAGTCGCCCTCGCCTCAAGTCGCCTCAAGTCGCGCTACATGAATAAATCAATGTAAGTGAATGGATCTGTCTTAATGCACACTACTGCAGTCGCTCTGACTTCAGAAAAGGTTCCTGTACTACTTCAATCCAACTTGAAGGCAACTTGTACCTATTGATTTCAATGGAAGTTGCCTCCAAGTCTGATCACTGTTCATACTGAGGCAACTTTATAGGAAGCAGAAAGGAAACAGAAAGTAATTTCCTCCACTAAACAGCCAGCCCCCTCCTTCTCACACACAGCTGATAAGCTCTGATTGGCCACTTGTAAAGTTCCCTGTCCTGGAGGCGACTTCAAGTTGTGTTGTAAGTTGCCCCAAGTCGTGCTGTGATTCATACTCAAGTCGTGTCCAAGTTGCCTCCCAAAGTCGTGCTGGAAGTCGTGTTGCCCCTGTGTGAATGGGGTCTAACATGCCAGTAAAGTACAAATACCCCCCAAATGACCCCTTTTTGGAAAGAAGACATTCCAAGGTATTTAGAAAGATGCATGGTGAGTTTTTTGAAGTTGTCATTTTTTCCCACAATTCTTTGCAAAATCAAGTTTTTTTTTTTTGTTTTTCACAAAATTGTCATATTAGCAGGTTATTTCTCACACACAGCATATGCATACCACAAATTACACCCCAAAACACATTCTACTATTACTCCCGAGTACGGCGATACCACATGTGTGAGACTTTTACACAGCGTGGCCACATACAGAGGCCCAACATGCAGGGGAGCACCTTCAGGCGTTCTGGAGCACCCAGGCCAATTCTGACAATTCTCTCCTACATGTAAAAATCATCATTTATTTGCTAGAAAATTACATAGAACCCCAAAACATTATATATGTTTTTTTAGCAAAGACCCTAGAGAATACAATAGCAGTCATTGCAACTTTTTATCTTGCACGATATTTGCGCAGCAATTTTTCGAACGCGTTTTTTTTGGAAAAAAAAATTTTGCTTAAAAAAAAAAACAAAACAGTAAGGTTAGCCCAATGTTTTTGCATAATATGAAAGATGAAGTTACACCAAGTAAATAGATACCTAACATGTCGCCTTTCAAAATTGCACATGCTTGTGGAATGGCGCCAAACTTTGCTACTTAAAAATCCCCATAGGCGACGCTTTAAAATTTTTTACTGGTTACAAATTTTGAGTTACAGAGGAGGTCTAGAGCCAAAATTATTGCTCTCGTTCTACTGATCACAGCGATACCTCACATGTGTGGTTTGAACACCGTTTTCATATGTGAGCGGGACTTACGTATGCGTTCGCTTCTGCATGCGAGCACACGGACAGGGGCGCTTTAAAATTTTTTTTTTTTTTTTTTTTATTGTTCATTTTACTTTTTTATTTTTAGTTTGACACTTTTTTCCCCAAAAAAATTTTTTTGATCACTTTTATTCCTATTACAAGGAATGTAAACATCCCTTGTAATAGGAATATGGCATGACAGGTCCTCTTTACAGTGAGATATGGGGTCAATAAGACCCCACATCTCACCTCTAGGCTAGGAAGCCTGAAATAAAAAAAAAAAAAAATCCTGGCTTTGATCGTAGCGGTGAGTCGGTAGAAGCACCAGAGGGCGGTGGGAGGGGGGGACGTCCCCTCTCGCCTCCCGTAAGAATGATCAAGCAGTGTAACAGCCACTATGATCATTCTTATGGTGTAGGGAATCACCAGCTGAAAAAGCTGATATCTGAATGATGCCTGTAGCTGCACCCATCATTCAGATATCCCCACACTAAGTCAAGGACGTCGTATGACGGAAGGCGGGAAGTGGTTCAAACACATTTTTTTTTTTTAACACAAAGTTGTCCATTTATACAATATTTCTAACACATTGCATGTACATACCAAAAATGACACCCCAAAATAGATTCTCCTACTCCTCCTGAGTACGGCGATACATGTGTGAGACTTCCACAGCCTGGCCACATACAGAGGCTGGGTATGGCTGAGCATGGCTGAGCATGGCCGAGTATGGCTGAGCATGGCCGAGTATGGCTGAGCATGGCTGGGTATTGCAGAGTATCGCCGAGTATGACTGGGTATGGCAGAGTATGGCTGGGTATCACCGAGTATTGCAGAGTATGGCTGGGTATTGCGGGGTATTGCAGAGTATGGCTGGGTATGGCAGAGTATTGCGGGTTATGGCAGAGTATTGCAGATTTTTGCGGGGTATTGCAGAGCATGGCTGGGTATGGCAGAGTATTGCAGAGTATGGCTGGGTATCACTGAGTATTGCAGAGTATGGCTGGGTATTGCGGGGTATTGCAGAGTATTGCGGGATATTTTGGGGTATTGAAGGGTATGGCAGAGTATTGCGGGGTATTTCGGGGTATTGCAGAGTATTGCGGGGTATTGCAGGGTATGGCAGAGTATTGCGGGGTATTGCAGGGTATGGCAGAGTATTGCGGGGTATTTTGGGGTATTGCAGAGTATTGTGGGGTATTGCAGGGTATTGCAGGGTATGGCAGAGTATTGTGGGGTATTGCAGAGTATTGCGGGGTATTGCAGGGTATGGCAGAGTATTGCGGGGTATTTTGGGGCATTGCAGGGTATGGCAGAGTATTGTGGGGTATTTCGGGGTATTGCAGGGTATGGCAGAGTATTGCAGGGTATTTCGGGGCATTGCGGGGTATGGCAGAGTATTGCGGGGTATTTCGGGGTATTGCAGGGTATGGCAGAGTATTGCGGGGTATTTCAGGGTATGGCAGAGTATTGCGGGGTATTTCGGGGTATTGCAGGGTATGGCAGAGTATTTCGGGGTATTGCAGGGTATGGCAGAGTATTGCGGGGTATTTCGGGGTATTGCAGGGTATGGCAGAGTATTTCGGGCATTGCAGGGTATGGCAGAGTATTGCGGGGTATTTCGGGGCATTGCAGGGTATGGCAGAGTATTGCTGGGTATTTCGGGGCATTGCAGGGTATGGCAGAGTATTGCGGGGTATTTCGGGGCATTGCAGGGGTATGGCAGAGTATTGTGGGGCATTGCAGAGCAGTGAGGGATGGCTGAGCATGGATGGATGGATGGCTGGATGTCTCTGTGCAGCGCTGTGGGCACTGCAGATGCAGCCCACAACGCTGCAGCCATCCATCCATCCCCCTCTCCGCTCACAGTGTACCGATCGGTACACAGGAGGGGAGGAGAGGAACCGGTGTCATCAGATGACGCCGGTTTGTTTACATGTGATCAAATGACGTCAAATGACGGCGCGATCACATGGTAAACGGCCGCGATCAGCGTCCATTAACCGGGATCCGTGATGCGCCGGGTCCTCTGGTCACGGATGCTCTTGAGGGCGCGCCCTAGGGGGCGCGCGAGAGCCGAATTCTGGGAGGATGTCCCTGGACGCCCTCCCAGAGTTAAACAACCGCCCTGTAGCCATCATTTGGCTATGGGCCGGTTGTTAAATGGTTAAGAGGGAAGTTTCAGGAAAAAAATGTCTTTTTTAAAATAAACCACTTTGAAGCAAAATAATGGTCTGTGAGCATCAATGCAGCCTGATTAGTACCCATCTGCAGCTTCAGTGCAGACTGATCTGTGCCCATATGCAGCTGAAATCTGCGCCCATCTGCAGCCTGATCTGCGCCCATCTGCAGCCTGAAATGTGCCCATCTGCAGCCTGATCTGCGCCCATCTCCCCCATCAAGGCAGCTACCTGATTAAGCCTCACCATCTCTCAATGCAGGAAATCACAGAGCTGCCATCTCCTGTTTACTCGGCTCTCAGTCGGCAGTCACACACACAGTCCCAAGTAAGTATAGCAATAACAAGAACTGCGCTAAAAAAGTAAATAAATTAAATTGAATTAAAATAAATTAAAATAAATGGATGCACAAAATAACTCAGAAAATGTATTGCATTCCCCTATTAATCACATCTGTGAACCCAAGTAACAACACAATACCAATCAGATATCTTGATATATCAGAAATTATCGTGAAGCACTTAATTCAAAATAGACAAGTGACAGAAATCCAAAAAGTCTGTGACAATAGAAATGGCTCAGGAAATCAGCAGTCCTTAGTGCAAAACAAATCCACCGATAGTGATTGAAGACTTTTAGTGAAAAAGCATCTCGTGAACAAAATCCACCACCTATAACAATATGTGCTTACCAGAGGTAAGCTATAATGGAGCTTATGTTCGAAATCCACTCCGTGGGGACACCAACATCGATCTCGGCATGGAGGAGGAACACCCGAAACTCACCAATAGAAGGGTCGATTATTCAGCAATGGACACCTGCATTAAAGTTAGGGAAGAGGCTAAGCGGAGAGACTCCATTGATCCTGAATGTAAGAAGATGCTTAATGTCCAAGTGTGTCTGTATTGGTCTGTTGGGAATCCCTAGAGAAGCCAGCAATTGTCCACCATGAGTAGGAGCACTGTGACTCAGAGGAGCAGAGGGGTTAAATAACCCCTCTGCTCCTCTGAGTCACAGTGCTCCTACTCATGGTGGACAATTGCTGGCTTCTCTAGGGATTCCCAACAGACCAATACAGACACACTTGGACATTAAGCATCTTCTTACATTCAGGATCAATGGAGTCTCTCCGCTTAGCCTCTTCCCTAACTTTAATGCAGGTGTCCATTGCTGAATAATCGACCCTTCTATTGGTGAGTTTCGGGTGTTCCTCCTCCATGCCGAGATCGATGTTGGTGTCCCCACGGAGTGGATTTCGAACATAAGCTCCATTATAGCTTACCTCTGGTAAGCACATATTGTTATAGGTGGTGGATTTTGTTCACGAGATGCTTTTTCACTAAAAGTCTTCAATCACTATCGGTGGATTTGTTTTGCACTAAGGACTGCTGATTTCCTGAGCCATTTCTATTGTCACAGACTTTTTGGATTTCTGTCACTTGTCTATTTTGAATTAAGTGCTTCACGATAATTTCTGATATATCAAGATATCTGATTGGTATTGTGTTGTTACTTGGGTTCACAGATGTGATTAATAGGGGAATGCAATACATTTTCTGAGTTATTTTGTGCATCCATTTATTTTAATTTATTTTAATTCAATTTAATTTATTTACTTTTTTAGCGCAGTTCTTGTTATTGCTATACTTACTTGATTCTTTTACCTGAGGATTAGGACTGCAGCTTGGGGGGTGTAGGGAAGCGCGGTATTTTATAATTTTTCTGGTACACACACAGTCCCGCCTCCACCATCGGCATTGGACCAGCTCCTGTGATAGACAGAACACTGGTCCAATGCCGGTGGCGGAGGCAGGACTGTGTGTGTGACTTGAGAGCCGAGTGAGAGCTGAGTGAGAGCCGAGTGGAGAGGAGATGGCAACAAGTATATTCCGGCGGCGCTCATTCCCCTCCTTTCTCTCCGAAGTATGCTGTCGGCATATAACACGCACCCCTGATTTGCCCCCTATTTTCAGGGGGGAAAAGTGCGTGTTATACGCCGATAAATACAAATATAAATAGTTAAATATTATATACATATATAACAGTTTTTTTTTCACTTTTTAATTTTTTTGGGTGAATGGGTATGGGTTTGATGTACCCAAAACCCATTCACATAGGGGGGGCGGGACCTAGGGGGGCCCCTTGTTAAAGGGTGCTTCCAGATTCCAATAAGCCCCCAACCTGCAGACCCTGACAACCACAGCCCAAGGTTGTCAGGAAGAGGCCCTTGTCCCCATCAACATGGGGACAAGTTGCTTTAGGGGGGTGCAGAACCCCCCCCTGCCCCAAAGCAACCATCCCCCCAAGCATGCTCAGATAATTATCTGGTATGGATTTTGGGGGGACCCCATACTGTTTCTTTTTTTTATGTTTTTGGCACGGGGTTCCCCTTAAAATCCATACCAGACCCGAAGGGGGGGGGCCTTACGCCCTTTTTTTAACATTTTTCTATTTATTTTTTCTTTATGCTTACATTCATCTTTCAGTGGGGAAGCCCGCCGACAGATGATGACTCCTGGTTGCTAAGGATGTGGGTGGCCGGCTTCCCGGCCTGCTGCTTAACAACCAGTTATTTCTTCACACAGAACTCAAATCAGTCGATCATTTTTTTGACTGATCCGAATTCTAATCTTTCTGAAAAGTTGGAATTTGTTAGAAAATTAATAAATTAAATTAATTTTAACGAAAACAAAATTTACCAAAAACGAAACGATTTCTGAAACCAAACTAAACAAATTCCATAACAAAACTAAATTAGTAACATAACGAATCTATCTGAAACGAAACAAAACAAATGTTTCTATTCTGCACATGTCTACCTCCCTCCACTCAGCCCATTGGCAAGAGCACCTAAAAGCCACACACAAGGGACACAATCTTCTCCTCCTTACTCCTTACCTCTTATGTCTAACCCCACTATATTCCATGACCTCTCAGCAGCCTCCACTAACAGGGATGATGGTATAGTAAAGGGTGTCACAGGTCCTTGCAGGTCATCTACCAGCAGCACACCACCAGCTGTATGGTATAACAGGCAAGTGACCTCATATGCAAGTAAAAGAAGTGCTAATAGCAAATGTAAATCTATGTTCTATGATGGAAAGGTCATACAATCCCCATACAGTCACATAGACCAAAAGTGAACAAACAATAATGAAAAAATACTGTGAAGCAAAAAGAGAATATGTGCATTCATGAGTGAACATCAAAGTCCATGAACAACTATATATGAGGACATGGTGACTTGAAAAACTTTGTGCAGAAACTTTGTTAGTAGATAATCCACCACCGATATATATAAGGTTTACCGGAAAAGTTGGACCCAACTAGGCATACGCTTAATGAGTCAGTAAGGCTTGTGGTGTAATACACGCAGGGAAATCTTTCATTGGCACATACAGCATCCAATGGGAGATAAGATTCGTGAGGTCCTTCGCAGCACTACTTCCGAATGGATGCCCACCGGAGGGATGATGGCCAAAGGATGGATCAGAAAATTTACCCCAAATGATGTGTATTATAGGAAGAAGAAGGAATAGGCCACATAGTGTAATTCCATTTCAATAAAAGACATTTATTGTATATAAAAAGGGAACACTCACATTTGGTGAAGATAAAAAGCGCTTTGCAATAAAAAGTAAGGAAAGTGATGCAGTGGAATTAGCAGAGCCCGTCCCGATGCATTTCGTCTAATAAGACATCATCTGGGGTGCCTGTCAACTGCGGCCACTGCGTATATATATATATATATATATATATATATATATATATATATATATATATACAGTATTTGTGTACCCCTTAATGAGCAACAGCTTTCAGGCAATCTAATGTGAATTTACTCACTTCCAGTCTTAGCCAAAATGGCTCTGAGGCATGCGGTGCAAACCTCTCTCTGAAATGTATTAGTATCAATGATATGGAGTCACGCGTCATTTTAAAAAATAACACAGCGGTGTGCAATCTGCGTATTGCCATGCATTGCATTACCACTAGAGGTACTGTGTCTGAGGCCTTGCTACGATGCGGTATACGGCAGAAGCGGTTACAACTCATATATCACTTCGCTGCCCAACAGTCATAATCCTCTGGATGGACAGACATTAAATTCTGTGCGCCATCAAAATGGCGAGAGAAGCAAAGACGTCGGCCTCTACTCACCACTAAAATGGCTCTGTAAACCATAATGGAAAAATGCAGTTCAAGCCTCGCTTTCAAAGCTGTAAATTTGAAAGACATTGAGTGAAGCATACCACCCAAATTAAAAAATAAGATGTCCAATAAAAATCAGAGACAAAAGGGAATATTTTTATCTTAGTTGGACAAGAATATTATTGTGGTCATATCAAAATTTCACCTCTAAAGTGAAAATTAAACCGAGGGTAGATATTAAATACTCCGAACCCCAAATATTGGGCCTCAAAATTACCGCCCAATACTGGATCACATAAAGGAGGAAAATGTAAACCTAATGTTATAAAATTATATAACCATTAGTGGATGAAAGTGTTATATGGAAATATTTCAATTTCGATATGTCAAAAGAGCTGGCTCCCAAAAAGAGGCCCACAACAGACAGATATGGTATGACAAATGGATACAAAAATATATATGAATGGTATATAAAATTTAAATTATATATATATTTTATCAATAAATAGGACCAACATCTGGACTTACAGGCACAAAAATCTAATTAAGATCTAAGATACATACAAGTCCGGATGTTATATCAAAAAAAGAAAGAATCCCCCAATCTTCAAAAACCTTTTTGGGAGGATAATTAGCGTTCCAAAGGGCAAAAAATTTGAATTGAACATCCAGAATTTCATAAAAACTTACCCAAAAATCTATGCTTTATTCAAGAAGGAATTTATATCCCAATCCACATTCATTCCAAGTGGATGATGGGTTTGTAACTCGTAGTACCAATACGTTTCAAGATGTGAGGCACCCCTTGTCATTGCACCGCCTCTCCAAGGGGGAATATACTTGTCGATGACAAGAAATTCCTTTGGGATCACAATTATGATGTTCCCTATAATGTTTTGGTACACTGTGTTTGGAGTTGCCATTCTTTATTTTAGCAATGTGTTTGCCTACTCTAGTTGTAAAGATACGGATGGTGTAACCTATATATTATTTGCCAGAAGGGCACGTTATCATATAGACAAGGTGTCTAGTGGTACATGTATAAAATCCCTTAATTGGATATACACAATTGGTAGTCTTAGATTTAAATTCCAAAGATTTGGAACTACCACATATGTTATATAAACACACAACAAATTTTTTACAAGGGTAATACCAGGTTATGAAAAAAGGAGGGGCGAACAGGTGGGTATTAGGGGTGATTTTGCTTTGCAAGGAAGGGACTCCCTTAAAAGTAACCTTAGCTTGGTGGGGCAGCATAGGGCCCAGGACCTTGTCAGTCCTGAGAATGTCCCAATGTTTATTTAAAAAGGCTTTAATATCTCTATGTTGAGTTGGATAGGAGGTTAATATTGACCACTTGTATGAATCATCGGACACTCATTGGGATCTATCTGCCAACAAAGAACTCCTATCCACCCTTAAAATATCTCCGAGTTGCAAACCCACTTCCATTGGATCATACCCCTTATCCAAAAATTTCTTAGAAAGAGTCGAGGCCTGTTTCTTAAAAATCTCAATATCGGTGCAGTTCCTACGCAGTCAGAAATTGGCTGCATGGAACTGAACGGAGCCAGGATTGGTGGTGACAACTCTCTGTGGGAATGAAACCATTACAGTTAGTTGGTTTGAAATAAGTCTGGAATTTGAATTGACGTGAACTGATCTCAATCTCCAAATCCAGGAAATGAATTTTGGTGTAACTAAATTCATAAGTTAGGGAAATTGCTCGGCCATTGGTATTTAAAACTGAAAAGAATATTTCCAAGGACTCCAGACTGCCATCCCATAGGAGGAGGATGTCGTCTATATACCTGGCCCACAAGACCAGGGCTGGTCTGTCTTCAGAATAGACAATATCCTCCTCCCACTTGGCCATAAATAAATTGGCGAGGCTAGGGACGAATTTTGCGCCCATAGCCATGCCTTTTTGTTGGATGAAAAATCTTTGGTCAAACCAAAAATAATTATGCTTTGTGGCAAACTCCAAAAACTCAATGGCATAATTGCCTTGCAACTCCTTGA
Organism: Aquarana catesbeiana; assembly: GCF_042186555.1. NCBI lineage: Eukaryota > Metazoa > Chordata > Amphibia > Anura > Ranidae > Aquarana > Aquarana catesbeiana. The sequence goes on along the minus strand of NC_133327.1, from coordinate 4,379,153 downwards.
TGGAGTCATCCTTGTTTAGAAAGTGATTGACAGCCTCAACACCCAAATCATGGGGGATGCAAGTGTACAGAGAGGCCACATCTGCTGTGGCCAATATGTAATCACCACATATCTCTATACTTTCCAATAATTCAATGGTGTCTCTAGTGTCCTTAAGGTATAAAGGAGTCCATCTAACAAGTGGTTGGTGATAGAAATCAATATAGCGCCCTATTCGTGAAGTCACTGAATCAATGTCGCTTATAATAGGGCGCCCTGGAGGGTGAATGGGGTCTTTGTGTATTTTAGGCAAAAAATACATAGTTGGAATTCTGGGTGCGGTGGGTATCAAAAATGCTCCCTCCTTCTTGTTTAAAATATTTCATTAAAAACCTTTGGTGATTAGTTTTTCTAATTTGTTCCTAAAAAGGGATTGTTGGGTAATTCCTTATAAGTATCTCCATCTCTTAAAATCCTACACATTTCTTTTTTGGAATCTGTTTTATCCAGCACTACAATTCCACCGCCTTTATCGGCAGGGCGTATAACTAGGTCTTTCTTGTAACATAATGACCTGAGACCCACCTTAAATGAAGGGTGGCTATAATTCTTTTTGAGTGGTAATTGTGCTAAATCTCCTAGGGCCAAATCTTTAAAGATACTAACTGCTGGAGCAACAGTAACAGGTGGATTGAATGAAGAGGGGTTAGACAACCTAGAAATGAACTGTGCCTGAAGCTGCAGCTCACGAGGATCTTTCACAGGGTTTGGATACAAGATAGTGTTGAATGTTACATTTCTGAACATCTATGAATGTGTTAAACTTGTCCAGTTTTTTTGGAGGGGCAAACTTGAGACCCTTATCCAAGATAAAAAGTTCTTCTTTAGTTAATGATTTAACACTAAGGTTAAACAATCCTTGGCCTATTATGTTATTCTTTTTTTCTCTGAATTTGCCTCCCCTCTCTGCAACCTCTCTTGGTTCTGGAGCCCTATTTCTCCCCTGAATGTCCTGGTGAAAAATCTGATTTGCATAGGTATTATGGTCATATTGTTTATGCCTGGATGGAGGTTGTTCGTATTCCTCTTCCATATATGATTGATAATCATTAGGGATGAGCTTCGAGTTCGAGTCGAACTCATGTTCTACTCGAACATTGGCTGTTCGCAAGTTCGCCGAACAGCGAACAATTTGGGGTGTTCGCGGCAAATTCGAATGCCGCAGAACACCCTTTAAAAGTCTATGGGAGAAATCAAAAGTGCTAATTTTAAAGGCTTATATGCAAGTTATTGTCATAAAAAGTGTTTGGGGACCCGGGTCCTGCCCCAGGGGACATGGATCAATGCAAAAAAAAGTTTTAAAAACGGACGTTTTTTCAGGAACAGTGATTTTATTAATGCTTAAAGTCAAACAATAAAAGTGTAATATCCCTTTAAATTTCGTACCTGGGGGGTGTCTATAGTATGCCTGTAAAGGGGCGCATGTTTCCTGTGTTTAGAACAGTCTGACAGCAAAATGACATTTGGAAGGAAAAAACTCATTTAAAACTACCCGCGGCTATTGCATTGCCGACAATACACATAGAAGTTCATTGATAAAAACGGCATGGGAATTCCCCACAGGGCAACCCCGAACCAAAATAAAAAAAAAAAAAAATGATGTGGGGGTCCCCCTAAATTCCATACAAGGCCCTTCAGGTCTGGTATGGATATTAAGGGGAACCCCAGCCAAAATTTAAAAAAAAAAAATTGACGTGGGGTTCCCCCTAAATTCCATACCAGACCCTTCAGGTCTGGTATGGATTTTAAGGGGAACCCCGCGCCAAAAAAAAAAAAAAAACGGCGTGGGGTCCCCCCAAAAATCCATACCAGACCCTTATCCGAGCACGCAACCTGGCAGGCCGCAGGAAAAGAGGGGGGGACGAGAGTGCGGCCCCCCCCCCTCCTGAACCGTACCAGGCCACATGCCCTCAACATTGGGAGGGTGCTTTGGGGTAGCCCCCCAAAACACCTTGTCCCCATGTTGATGAAGACAAGGGCCTCATCCCCACAACCCTGGCCGGTGGTTGTGGGGGTCTGCGGGCGGGGGGCTTATCGGAATCTGGAAGCCCCCTTTAACAAGGGGACCCCCAGATCCCGGCCCCCCCCCTGTGTGAAATGGTAAGGGGGTACTTACCCCTACCATTTCACTAAAAAACTGTCAAAAATGTTAAAAATGACAAGAGACAGTTTTTGACAATTCCTTTATTTAAATGCTTCTTCTTTCTTCCTTCATCTTCTTCTGGTTCTTCTGGCTCTTCTGGTTCTTCCTCCGGCGTTCTCGTCCAGCATCTTCTCCGCGGCGTCTTCTATCTTCTTCTCCTCGGGCCGCTCTGCACCCATGGCATGAGGGGGGAGGCTCCCGCTCTTCTCTTCATCTTCTTCTCTTCTTCATCTTCTTCTTCATCTTCTTCTTCTTCTTCTCTTCTTCCTTCTTCTGTTCTTCATGTCTTCTCCGGGCCGCTCCGCAGCCATGCTGTGGCATGGAGGGAGGCTCCCGCTGTGTGACGGCGTCTCTTCGTCTGACGGTTCTTAAATAACGGGGGGCGGGGCCATCCGGTGACCCCGCCCCCCTCTGACGCACGGTGACTTGAGGGACTTCCCTGTGACGTCACGGGGAATGCCACAGGGAAGTCCCGTCATGTCACCGTGCGTCAGAGGGGGGCGGGGTCACCGGGTGGCCCCGCCCCCCGTTATTTAAGAACCGTCAGACGAAGAGACGCCGTCACACAGCGGGAGCCTCCCTCCATGCCACAGCATGGCTGCGGAGCGGCCCGGAGAAGACATGAAGAAGAGAAGAAGGAAGAAGAGAAGAAGAAGAAGAAGATGAAGAAGAAGATGAAGAAGAGAAGAAGATGAAGAGAAGAGCGGGAGCCTCCCCCCTCATGCCATGGGTGCGGAGCGGCCCGAGGAGAAGAAGATAGAAGACGCCGCAGAGAAGATGCTGGACGAGAACGCCGGAGGAAGAACCAGAAGAGCCAGAAGAACCAGAAGAAGAAGAAGATGAAGGAAGAAAGAAGAAGCATTTAAATAAAGGAATTGTCAAAAACTGTCTCTTGTCATTTTTAACATTTTTGACAGTTTTTTAGTGAAATGGTAGGGGTAAGTACCCCCTTACCATTTCACACAGGGGGGGCCGGGATCTGGGGGTCCCCTTGTTAAAGGGGGCTTCCAGATTCCGATAAGCCCCCCGCCCGCAGACCCCCACAACCACCGGCCAGGGTTGTGGGGATGAGGCCCTTGTCTTCATCAACATGGGGACAAGGTGTTTTGGGGGGCTACCCCAAAGCACCCTCCCAATGTTGAGGGCATGTGGCCTGGTACGGTTCAGGAGGGGGGGGCCGCACTCTCGTCCCCCCCTCTTTTCCTGCGGCCTGCCAGGTTGCGTGCTCGGATAAGGGTCTGGTATGGATTTTTAGGGGGACCCCACGCCGTTTTTTTTTTTTTTTTGGCGCGGGGTTCCCCTTAAAATCCATACCAGACCTGAAGGGTCTGGTATGGAATTTAGGGGGAACCCCACGTCAATTTTTTTTTTTAAATTTTGGCTGGGGTTCCCCTTAATATCCATACCAGACCTGAAGGGCCTTGTATGGAATTTAGGGGGACTCCCACATCATTTTTTTTTTTTAATTTTGGTTCGGGGTTGCCCTGTGGGGAATTCCCATGCCGTTTTTATCAATGAACTTCTATGTGTATTGTCGGCAATGCAATAGCCGCGGTAGTTTTAAATGTGTTTTTTCCTTCAAAATGTCACTTTGCTGTCAGACTGTTCTAAACACGGGAAACATGCGCCCCTTTACAGGCATACTATAGACACCCCCCAGGTATGAAATTTAAAGGGATATTACACTTTTATTGTTTGACTTTAAGCATTATTAAAATCACTGCTCCTGAAAAAACGGCCGTTTTTAAAACTTTTTTTTGCATTGATCCATGTCCCCTGGGGCAGGACCCAGGTCCCCAAACACTTTTATTGACAATAACTTGCATATTAGCCTTTAAAATTAGCACTTTTGATTATTCATGTTCGTGTCCCATAGACTTTAACGGCGTTCGCGTGTTCGAACAAATTTTTTTCCTGTTCGCATGTTCTGGTGCGAACCGAACAGGGGGGTGTTCGGCTCATCCCTAATAATCATCATTATATCTATCATGTAGAGGAGAAAATCAATTGTATGTGGTTACTGGGGGATGATTATATTGGCGAAAATGTGGGTTATAAGGGGCTGAGTGGTCATTATATTGAGACAGGGAGCTATATTGTGAATAGCTACCCTGCTCTCTCTGATGGTATGCTTTAGAGTCTCGTTGGTTACCTCTAAATTGGCCCCTCCCACCCCTTCTATTAGAATTGTTACCCCTACTTTTATGAGATGGAGTATGAGAACTTGAATTTCTACCCCTATGTTGGGGGGTTATTTTTAAAAAAAACGTCCTCTTCCTCTGGGAGTCTGTGAAGATCTTGAATTAGCAACGTTGGGTTGGTTTTGCCATTCATTCATTCACATTTCTAAAGGAAAAAAAGTCATTTATCACTGCGTAATGTATTGTCGGGTCCCGGAAATATAGATGAAAATCATGGAGAAAAACAGCATAGGTCCCCCCCAGCCCATTACCAGGCTCTTTGGGTCTGGTATGGATAATAAGGGGAACCCCGCACACAAATTTAAAAAAAAATGGCGTGGGGGGCCCCCAGGCACTATATACTCTTAACAGAAGTATATATACTATACGGCCTGCCTTATATACACTGCAGAAAATTGGGCCTCGGGTGGTGGTGGTGCCACAACACTGTAACCCCTCATAGATACTCTTATTGGGCGCAGGTACGGGCCCTGCTGTGAAATATTAGATCAGAAATTGTAATTACAATACAGTGCAGCCATAGTGCAGTTGCTATTACTTTTGTGGTGGTGTACACAGTACACAATACAGTGTAGTGCGGTGTTGCAAAACAAAATATACATCATGTCCGGAAGGCCACCAAGGAGAGGCGGATGCTCACAGGCCACTAAAAGAGGGCAAGCAGGCTCTGTGTCTACAGTCAACAGTGCTGGTCGTGGACATGGTGCATCCTCTGCAGGTGGGGCACGTTTGTCCTATTTCTCTGCTGCTGGTCATGTTATTGAGCCAGAACATGCAGAAGAGTTGGTGGAGGTGATAACAAAGCCGTCCTCACCCTTCTCATCCTCCGTCACCCAGGCTCAGAGTAGTTTGCCTTCCTATGCAGCTGCCAGAGCGGCCTATTCCACTGGCTCCTTGTTCACAGTCACTCCTTCCGTAGCCCCACCATCATACATGGAGGAGTCCCCCAAACTATTCGACCACAGTGTCGGGTACATGCTGCTGGAGTATGCGCAGTGATTTGAAGGCTCCAATGTTTGTTCCCAGGTTGAGGAAGGGAGTAACGTGAGCCTAGAGAGAGGGGGGGTGCTCAAGAAGGACAAGAAACTGGCAGTCATGTTCCCCCAGCTGCAGCATAGTGCCAAGTTTGCTCCAGTGACGAGGAGGGAGGGGATGATGACTGACTGACTCTACTTGGGTGTCTGAGAGAAGAGAGAAGGAGGAGGAGGCACAACTTCAATGAGGCAGGATGTCCTCTAGGGGGCAGCTTAAGGGCAGCCACCCTACTGCATCACACCACCCAGCTCCGCAGGTGCAGGGCGCTGCTAACTCCCGGCTGATTTTGAAAAGTTCCTTGGTATGGACCTTTTTTGACACATGTGCAGCAGATCGCACCGTTGCAGTTTGCAACCTATGTCTGAAGTGGATCAAGCATTGCCAGAACAGCAGCCTCCTGGGCACCACATCCTTGACCAGACATTTGACGACCTCCCATGCAGTCTGTTTCCCGTATACTATATTTGAGATTTAGTATCTCTCAGATATGATTTGGCTTAAATGAGAGTTCTTTGACCATGAGTGAAAGCTTTAACACAATAACAACATTTATTGGTGAGTAGTTGAAAGCTATCTAATACACAAAAATCTATCTATAGTCTACACCAAGGAAGAAAATATTAGGTTAAAATAAGAGAACTACATGAAGGAATACAGAGTATATTCCTTAATACATTAATCTACAAACATATTCAGTTACAAGTAAATTGCAGACCTTTCCCATAATTACCCTTTGCACCAAGGTTCCATTCTGATGGCTGCTCTCCCATAAAAGTGTGTGTTTCCCTTCCATCTAGTCTGTGTATATCATTACAGACTGATGCCTCATTTGTTGGCATAGTGTGGCTCTGATTGGTGAGCTTCCCTATTCCTGGTTAAGGTCTAGCTACATTTCCAATCCCTATACTTTGCATAAGTCAGCCCCCTTTAATGCAAATCCTTGTGACTACTCTGAGAAGGAGATTAACTTGATGTTTCCCGGGAAGTTAAGTATAAATTACGGGTTGGCCTCCCTTCATTGCATATCCCAGCATGGGATCCTTTGAAGTGAGTATGTGTAAAACAATGAGGTTTGGATTCCATTGTTTGTAATGAAGGTATAGCAATAGGTGTCCCAAGTACTTGCAGCCAATCTCCTAGCAGTACACCACCATCTGATTTTAGCAGGCAAATTTCCCTACCACAGTTGCTAAACCTTAAAAAGAAATTCGGTCCCAGCCATCCACATGCTCGGTGTCTGAATGCTGGCATGGCCAAATTGCTAGCACTGAAACTGCTGCCTTTTCAGCTGGTAGACTCTGCCCCCTTTCGTGAATTTGTGGAATGTGCTGTAACTCAGTGGCAGGTTCCAAAACACCATTTATTTTCACGAAGGCCATTCCGGCTCTCTACAGGCATGTGGAAGGCAATGTTTTGGCCTCATTGGACAGGGCAGTCAGCAGTAAGGTGCATATTACTGTGACTCATGGTCGAGCAGGCATGGACAGAGACATTACCTTTCCTGCACGGCGCACTGGGTAACTCTGCTGGCAGCTCGGAGGGAAGCAGGACAGGGTTCAGTATTGTTGGAGCTTGTTCCGTCACCACGCCTCCAAAATGCTAGTGGCAATTCTGCCACAGCTCTCTCCTCCACCCCCTCCTCCTCTTCTTCCTCTATGGCCTCTTCTGCAGATTTGTCCTCTAAACCAGCGGTGCTTCGTAAGCGTTCAAGGGACTACGCAAGCACTCAGGCAAAAATATGCCATGCGGTGCTTGATTTGGTCTGCTTAGGGGACAGGAGCCACACTGGGGCAGAGATTCTGTCAGCTCTGCAGGGGCAGACTCAGAGGTGGTTGATGCCAAGCCAGCTTCAGCCAGGAATGGTTGTTTGCGACAATGGCGCCAACATTTTCTCCTCCCTCCGATAGGGACACTTGACCCATGTTCCATGTTTGGCGCAAGTCCTGAATTTGGTGGTGCAGCAGTTCTTGAGCAGGTACCCAGGCTTACAAGATCTGCTGAGGCAGGCCAGAAAAGTCTGTGGTCATATCCGCCAGTCATACAATGCCAGTGCTCGGCTGGCTGACATTCAAAGGGAATGCAACCTGCCCACCAACCACCTAATTTGTGACATGTCCACCAGGTGGAACTCAACGTTGGCAATTCTGCAGTGGCTGCACACAGTAGAGGGCCATCAATGAGTACCTGTGTGAGTATGGCACCAGGACAGTCAAGGGAGCTTGGCTTCTTTTTGCCATGCCAGTGGCTACTGATCAAGGATGCATGCACTGTCCTGTCACCATCTGAGGAGGCCACGAGGATAGTGAGCAGCGACAATGCATGCATCAGTGATACTGTCCCTCTTGTCTTCCTGTTGGAGCACACGCTTCGTGGAATAATGGACAGGGCACTTGAGGCAGAACAGCGGGAGGAAGAGGAGGACGTCCTTTCCTCTCAAGGCCCCCTTTATCCAGATAGTATTCCTTTGGGCCCGCCAAACACACAGGAAGAAGAGGAGGAGCAGGATTGTGTCAGCATGGACGTATAACACTCAGCAGCAGCCTTCAAGGGATGGTTTTCAGTCCCCAGAAACCCAAGGAGTTGTACGTGGCTGGGAGGAAGTTGTTGCGGATCATGTGATCCTTAGTGACCCAGAGAACTCAGAATCGAATGCCTCTGCAAACTTACGCTGCATGGCCTCCCTGATTATGCAAAGCCTGCGAAAGGACCCTAGGATTCGTGGTATCAAAGAGAGGGATCATTACTGGCTGGCAACCCTTCTTGATCCACATTACAAGGGTAAGGTTGCAGAACTCATCCTGCCTTCGGAGAGGGAGCAGAGGATGAAACATCTTCAGGAGGCCTTGAAGAAAAGTTTGTGTAATGCATTTCCAAACCCTGGGAGGTTGCAGTTTCCTGGTGCTGGGTAACATGTTTCTGAGGCTTTGTTCGGTCAGAGGAAGAGCGGTGGAGAAGGTGGCCGGCTGACCGATGACTTTAAACAATTTTTCAGTCCTCAGCGCCAAGGTCTGATAGATTCCAGCAACCATCGCCAGCATCTGCATTATATGGTGCAGGAATATCTAGGGGTAAGAGCAGACTTGGAGACCTTTTCAACAGAGCATCCACTGGGTTACTGGGTCTTGAGGTTGGACCACTGGCCAGAACTTGCTCAATATGCAATTGAGCTACTGGCATGTTCTGCATCCAGCATGCTTTCTGAATGCACATTCAGTGCTGCTGGAGGGTTTGTAATGGATCAAAGAGTGTGCCTGTCCATAGACTCCGTTGATAGGATCACATTTATTAAAATTATTAAAATTAATCAGTCTTGGATCAGCAGCTATCAAGCACCTGATGCTGACGTAACTGATTGAATTTGCTATAGATCTGGGATCCCTTGAAGACTGCTCATGCTGACTATCTTATTCCTTATGATGCTAGCTTCAAACAATATTTTTTATATAGGGCACCACCACCACCCAAGGCCCAATTTTTCAGCCCCTGTTTAACAGGGGCATGTAATTACAATTTTTGAAATAATATTTCACAGCAGGGCCCGTTCCTGCACCCAACAAGAGTATCTGTGAGGGGTTAGAGTGTTGTGGCACCACCACCACCAAAGGCCCAATTTTTCTGCCCCTGTCCCAGCAGCAGAAAAAAAGGACATGCGTGCCCCTCGGCCACCTGCAGAGGATGCACCATGTCCACAACAAGCACTGTTGACTGTAGACACAGAGCCTGCTTGCCCTCTTTTAGTGGCCTGTCAGTGTCTGCCTCTCCTTGTTGGCCATCCGGACATCCGGACATCTGGGCAACACAAGAAAAGTAGTAGAAACAGTACACCATGAAATGCACTGTACATATAGGCTACACTGGATGCTGCAGAGTATATATATATATATATATATATATATATATATATATATATATATATATATATATATACTAGACTGTCTGTATATATATATCAAATACACCGCCTGAAGTAGATTAAAAATAGTACACCGTGGAATGCACTGTAGAATGCAGATCTAGGCTACACTGACTGGATGCTGCAGAGTATATATTTATACTAGACTGACTGTATATATATATATATATATATATATATATATATATATATATATATATATATATATATATATATATCTCAAATACACTGCCACTAACTGAATAACCTGCCTGCTTAATCTAAATCAATCATCTCTCCGTCCACGCCAACAACACTACACAGGGCCGCTGTGTAGGCTGCCTTATATAGTGTGGGGCGTGGATATAGTCCCCCTGAGCCATGATTGGCCAAAGGCACCCTGCCTTTGGCCAATTATGGCTCTCTTAGCAGAGGATGCAGGGATTGGCCAAAGCATGCGGGCCAGGTGCATACTTTGGCCAATCATCATACAGCAATGCACTGTGATCTCACAGTGCATTATGGGACGTTCCGCGGGCGCTCGAATTCAAATTCGAATTCGAGCACCCGCGAACGCCCCATAATGTTCGTTCAGGTTCAACTCGAACATCAAGCTCATCCCTAGTCTCTATCCTGTTTTTTAAGTTGGGATTGGAGATTAGAGGAAAGAGAGTTGTATTCAGTTGAATTTTTAAATGTCAAAAGTTTGTCTTTTATTTCTTTGATCTCTCTATCCAAAACCAGAAGTCTGTTTCTCTTTTTGGAGATGAGAAAATTGAGAAATTTAGTGCCTGCTTCATTAAAGTATTTGAACCAAGACTCCAAATCGGGATCTCCCTTTTGAGGGTGAATATCCCACCTTAAACTTCTGGGTACCATATGCTCCGATATGTATTGTTCTAAAAAGACTACATCCTGTTGCAGGTGTAATTCTGATGTCATGGAATTTTTAAGTCTTAAAAAAGACGCCTATTTCACTATCACTACAAATGACAGTGAAAACACCTTCGGTATTAACCGTGCTCTATATTCGAACATGTCCATTTTAGGGTGTGTCCAAGTATAGATGAGACTGCTGCAGTGTAAAATCAATTTGTTGGGTAAAAAAAAATCTGATTGTTGGGTAAGTTTTTATGAAGTTCTGGATGTACAATTCACATTTTTTTGCCCTTTGGGACACTAATTATCTTCCCAAAAAGGTTTTTGAAGATTGGGGGATTCTTTCATTTTTGATATAACATCCGGACTTGTGTGTATCATAGATCTTAATTCAATTTTTGTGCCTATAAGTCTGGATGTTCCTCCTATTTATTAATAATATATATATAATTTCAATTTCAATTTCATATACCATTCATATATATTTTTGTATCCATTTGTCATACCATATTTGTCTGTTGTGGGCCTCTTTTTGGGAGGCAGCTCTATTGACATATCAAAATTGAAATATTTCCGTATAACGCTTTCATCCACTAACAGTTATATAATTTTATAACATTAGGCTTACATTTTCCTCCTTTATGTGATTGAGTATTGGGCGGTAATTTTGCAGCCCAATATTTGGAGTTCGGAGTATTTAATATCTACCCTCGGTTCAATTATCACTTTAGAGGTGAAATTTTGATATGACCACAATAATATTCTTGTCCAACTAAGATAAGAATATTCCCTTTTGTCTCTGGTTTTGATTAGACATCTTCATTTTTAATTTGGGTGGTAATGCTTCGCTCAATGCCTTTCAAATTTATGGCTTTGAAAGCAAGGCTTGAACCACATTTTTCAAATTTTACAGTCTACATAGTTCAGTGCCATTTTTGTGGTGACAGGAAGTAGAGGCCAACGATACATGAGTTGTAACCGCTTCTGCCGCATACCGCATTGGTAATGCAATGTGTGGTGATACGCAGATTGCACGCCTTTGTGTTATTTTTTAAAATGAGGCACGACTCCATATCATTGCTACTAATACATTTCAGAGACAGGCATGCATTGCACGCCTCAGTGCCATTTTGGCTATGACCGGAAGTGAGTAAATTCGCATGAGATTGCCAAAGAGCTGTTGCTCATTAAGTGGTACACAAATACTGTATATATATAGTGGCCACAGTGGACAGGCACCCCAGATGATGTCTTATTAGACGAACCGCGTCGGGACGGCCTCTGCTGATGCCACTGTGTCACTTTCCTTACTTTTTATTGCAAAGCGCTTTTTATCTTCACAAATGTGAGTGTTCCCTTTTTATATATATAATAAATGTCTTTTAGTGAAATGGAATCACACTATGTGGCCTATTCCTTCTTCTTCCTATAATACACATCATTTGGGAGAAATTTTCTGATCCATCCTTTGGCCATCATCCCTCCGGTGGACATCCATTCGAAATTAGTGCTGCAAAAGACCTCACAAGTCTTATCTCCCATTGGATGCTGTATGTGCCCATGAAAGATTCCCCTGGGCAGGGGCGGCTCCAGCCCAAATTTTTTGGGGGTGCTGTGCAGGTGCTGGAAGAAAAAGTGAGGGTGCTGATGTGGCACGCGCCGCAAAATTTGCATGTGTGGGCGTGGCCAAAGGGTGGGTGTGGCTAAAATGTGTGTGGCCAAATGTGAGTGATTTTTCCCGATCTATAGCTTGTAGTGTGCCACCTTTCCCTCTTTGTATAGGCTAAAAAGAGCCTGGAGGTACACTGAAGAGATTGTGAAGTAAAATAAGTTCCATTGAGGCCAACAATTATAGCCCCCAGCATATGTCAGGGCCAGCAATAACCTCAACTCAGTGGGGTAGTTAAGTATAAAAAGTCAACAGCCACAAAGAAGCCAGAGAATCTAAAAACTCAGTCACACATTGAAAACAGGCCATGCAGTCAGGCACATTGTCCCATACTCCAAAAAAAAAAAAAAAAAAATGTGCTAAAGGTAATTATCACCACAATGTACGCCACAATAATTCAAAGAAAGCAGTAAAAGCATAAAAAATATCAATAATATATAAATTAAATATGTGATAAAAACAATAAAAATGTAATCTGTGCATACATCTAAAGTGCAACGTGGAACACAAGTGACCCCTATTAGAATTTCACATCAACAAAGTTCAGTAGAATTGTCTGCAAGCAGAGTGAATCCTTTGCAACCTAATAGCAGCTACCACCATAACCCACTGGGTGAGAGTTCAGCCTGCTTACTATAGGTTAAGGCCTTAGATAGCAGGCCCAACAATGCATGGTCATGTTCCACGGGCAATCAGCATACCACCAACCGGACCTCAGATAGTTAATCTTCCTCCAGCATTACCTGCATCAGGGATTGTTCCCACAATAACTCACAGCAGTCAGGCGAGCAATTGTACACATACAAATACAAGAGCTGCCAAACAATTTCTAATACTGTTCAGACAGCCTTATGATCCAGGCACCCCTGCCAGAGAGCAAAATCAGGTTGTGAGCTTACTGATCTCCACTGCAGTTGAAGAAAACCTACCACCTCGTCCTCAAATGTAAGTTACATTGATTGGTGGAATATATATTTATCAGGTTAGATTTTATTTTTTTAATGATAACATGAGGGAGAGTGTTCAGAGGGAAAGTTCACTTTTCTTATAATGAGATATACTGTGACACCACACCAGCAATGTTGGGGCTCATTTGCACTAGCGGTTAGGCAATTGAATCAGCCTTTACACAACCTGCCAAACATGCTTAGATCACTTTTTAGAGGAACAGTGGTGCCTGTTCCACTTGTAAAACAGCCCTTAGCTGCATTTGACGGTGGTACGTGAGACTGGTGTTGGTAAAACCCTGTGGTTGAGTCACACTTTTACCTTCCCCAATCCCTACTCCCTTTAGCTTCAGAGGTAGCAGCCAAAGGTGTACACATGCCATGTTGTGCCAATATAGCTAATATTGTGCATCTGCATGGGCTCAATAGTATCTTTATGGGCTCAATAGCATCTTTATACTATTGTGCCTATATAGCTGCTATTGTACCCACATAGCTTTTACTGTGCCCTATCATGCCTACTGACCTTAACTTCTTGCAGAACTTCCAGCTGCTGTGGATCTACCAAGAATGAGGGGCGGACTGCTATTGGTATCAATCCACTCCACATTGCAGCTGGAACTATGGACAAGGCATTGGCTCATGAGGCAGGCTTGATGCCCCCGCGGCCACCTGCTCCCTCCTGCCCTGCTTTTCTTGTTCTGTGGCTGGCCGCGGCCTTCATCCACAATCTGTGCCAGAAGGTCGGTAAGCCCAGGACCAATCTACCAGTCACCTGGATGCGATCGACTGGTAGATCGTGGTCCATGGGTTGCCGACCTGGGCTCTATAGTAAACATGATTTCTTTTGGGAGAAAGGAATACTAGGTGTCTGTGTTCCCTCTGACAACGCCCCTAAGCATTTTGTAACAACAGCCTCCCGGTGTGTAAATATACACAACATACAGTATATAGGGAATGCTTTCCTCTGTTTCCTTCACTGCCTACACTAAACCAAGGAGCTGTGACTGTCCAGGCTATTGCAGAATTTGGTTCTCCCCTCCCTGAAGCAATGCACAGGAAAAAAAAAGACTCACATGGGTGTTTAAGAGCTGAGGGGTCATTTTGGCTTCTTCTTGCTCTGGCATTGAAAATCATTTTTGGAGTGTACTGCGAGTATAGGAGGTGTATGGGAAATGTATGGAGTGTGCAGCGAGCATAGGAGGTGTATGGGAGATGCATGGAGTGTGCAGCAAGCATAGGAGGTGTATGGGAAATGCATGGAATGTGCAGCGAGCATAGGAGGTGTGTGGGGAATGCATGGACTGTGCAGCAAGCATAGGGAGTGTGTGGGAAATGCATGGAGTGTGCAGCAAGCATAGGGGGTGTATGGGGATGCATGGGGGTGCGTTATTTACATACATTTACAAAGTGCAAGATTCAGGCTTGTGCTACTCACAAAGTGCAGGGTTTAGGAGTGCGCTACACACAATGCAGGGTTCAGGAGTGCGCTACGCACACAATGCAGAGTTCAGGAAAGAGATGCGTACATAGCGCAGAGATCAGGAGTGCACTGCGTATGCAATGCAGAGATCAGCAGTGTGCCACCTATGCAATGTAGAGTTCAGGAGTGCGCTATGCACACAATGCAGAGATTAGGAGTACCTTATGCACACAATGCAAAGATCAGGAGTGGCTCACATACACAATGCGGGGATCAGGAGTGCCTTACATACACAATGCGGGGATCAGGTGTGCCTCACATACACAATGCGGGGATCAGGAGTGCCTCACATACACAATGCGGGGATCAGGAGTGCCTCACATACACAATGCGGGGATCAAGAGTGCCTCACATACACAATGCGGGGATCAGGAGTGCCTCACATACACGATGCGGGGATCAGGAGTGCCTCACATACACAATGCGGGGATCAGGAGTGCCTCACATACACAATGCGGGGATCAGGAGTGCCTCACATACACAATGCGGGGATCAGGAGTGCCTCACATACACAATGCGGGGATCAGGAGTGCCTCACATACACAATGCGGGGATCAGGAGTGCCTCACATACACAATGCGGGGATTAGGAGTGCCTTATATACACAATGCAGAGATCAGGAGTGCACTACATACACAATGCAGAGATCAGGAGTGCACTACATACACAATGCAGAGATCAGGAGTGCACTACATACACAATGCAGAGATCAGGAGTGCCTTATATACACAATGCGGGGATCAGGAGTGCACTACATACACAGTGCAGAGATCAGGAGTGCCTTACATACACAATGCAGAGATCAGGAGTGCACTACATACACAATGCAGAGATCAGGAGTGCACTACATACACAATGCAGAGATCAGGAGTGCCTTATGTACACAATGCAGGGATCAGGAGTGCACTACATACACAATGCAGAGATCAGGAGTGCCTTATGTACACAATGCAGAGATCAGGAGTGCCTTATGTACACAATGCAGGGATCAGGAGTGCCTTATGTACACAATGCAGGGATCAGGAGTGCCTTATGTACACAATGCAGGGATCAGGAGTGCCTTATGTACACAATGCAGGGATCAGGAGTGCCTTATGTACACAATGCAGGGATCAGGAGTGCCTTATGTACACAATGCAGGGATCAGGAGTGCACTACATACACAATGCAGAGATCAGGAGTGCCTTATGTACACAATGCAGGAATCAGGAGTGCACTACGCACACAATGCAGGAATCAGGAGTGCGCTATGTACACAATGCAGGGATCAGGAGTGCGCTATGTACACAATGCGGAGATCAGGAGTGCGCTATGTACACAATGCGGGGATCAGGAGTGCGCTATGTACACAATGCGGGGATCAGGAGTGCGCTATGTACACAATTCGGGGATCAGGAGTGCGCTATGTACACAATGCAGAGATCAGGAGTGCCTTATGTACATAATGTGGGGATCAGGAGTGCGCTATGTACACAATGCAGGGATCAGGAGTGCGCTATGTACACAATGCGGGGATCAGGAGTGCGCTACGGAAACAATGCGGGGATCAGGAGTGCGCTATGTACACAACGCAGGGATCAGGAGTGCGCTACGGAAACAATGCGGGGATCAGGAGTGCGCTATGTACAAGAGCTCCAGTCTGTTACTAAAGTGTGGGAAATATAGGGTTAGTATAATGCCATCGGAATATCTTTAATTTGTCAATCTATTCTTCTTGTATTGTGACACCAGCAATGAGGTCTGATGGATGAATGAATGGATGAATAAATAGATGGATGGATGAGTGAGTGAATGAATGGATAGATGAATGGATGGATGAATAGATGGATGGATGAGTGAATGAATGGACAGATGCATGGATGGATAAGTAAATGAAAGGATAGATGAATGGATGGATAGATGAATGGATAGATGAGTGAATGGATGGATGGATAACTCAGAAATCCTGCATTTTCATTTACACAATGCGGGGATCAGGAGTGCCTCACATACACAATGCGGGGATCAGGAGTGCCTCACATACACAATGCGGGGATCAGGAGTGCCTCACATACACAATGCGGGGATCAGGAGTGCCTCACATACACAATGCGGGGATCAGGAGTGCCTTATATACACAATGCAGAGATCAGGAGTGCACTACATACACAATGCAGAGATCAGGAGTGCACTACATACACAATGCAGAGATCAGGAGTGCACTACATACACAATGCAGAGATCAGGAGTGCCTTATATACGCAATGCGGGGATCAGGAGTGCACTACATACACAATGCAGAGATCAGGAGTGCACTACATACACAATGCAGAGATCAGGAGTGCCTTATATACACAATGCGGGGATCAGGAGTGCACTACATACACAGTGCAGAGATCAGGAGTGCCCTACATACACAATGCAGAGATCAGGAGTGCACTACATACACAATGCAGAGATCAGGAGTGCACTACATACACAATGCAGAGATCAGGAGTGCCTTATGTACACAATGCAGGGATCAGGAGTGCACTACATACACAATGCAGAGATCAGGAGTGCCTTATGTACACAATGCAGAGATCAGGAGTGCCTTATGTACACAATGCAGGGATCAGGAGTGCCTTATGTACACAATGCAGGGATCAGGAGTGCCTTATGTACACAATGCAGGGATCAGGAGTGCCTTATGTACACAATGCAGGGATCAGGAGTGCCTTATGTACACAATGCAGGGATCAGGAGTGCCTTATGTACACAATGCAGGGATCAGGAGTGCACTACATACACAATGCAGAGATCAGGAGTGCCTTATGTACACAATGCAGGAATGAGGAGTGCACTACGCACACAATGCAGGAATCAGGAGTGTGCTATGTACACAATGTGGGGATCAGGAGTGCGCTATGTACACAATGCGGAGATCAGGAGTGCGCTATGTACACAATGCGGGGATCAGGAGTGCGCTATGTACACAATGCGGGGATCAGGAGTGCGCTATGTACACAATTCGGGGATCAGGAGTGCGCTATGTACACAATGCAGAGATCAGGAGTGCCTTATGTACATAATGTGGGGATCAGGAGTGCGCTATGTACACAATGCAGGGATCAGGAGTGCGCTATGTACACAATGCAGGGATCAGGAGTGCGCTACGGAAACAATGCGGGGATCAGGAGTGCGCTATGTACACAACGCAGGGATCAGGAGTGCGCTACGGAAACAATGCGGGGATCAGGAGTGCGCTATGTACAAGAGCTCCAGTCTGTTACTAAAGTGTGGGAAATATAGGGTTAGTATAATGCCATCGGAATATCTTTAATTTGTCAATCTATTCTTCTTGTATTGTGACACCAGCAATGAGGTCTGATGGATGAATGAATGGATGAATAAATAGATGGATGGATGAGTGAGTGAATGAATGGATAGATGAATGGATGGATGGATGAATAGATGGATGGATGAATAGATAGATGGATGAGTGAATGAATGGACAGATGCATGGATGGATAAGTAAATGAAAGGATAGATGAATGGATGGATAGATGAATGGATAGATGAGTGAATGGATGGATGGATAACTCAGAAATCCTGCATTTTCATTTACACAATGCGGGGATCAGGAGTGCCTCACATACACAATGCGGGGATCAGGAGTGCCTCACATACACAATGCGGGGATCAGGAGTGCCTCACATACACAATGCGGGGATCAGGAGTGCCTCACATACACAATGCGGGGATCAGGAGTGCCTTATATACACAATGCAGAGATCAGGAGTGCACTACATACACAATGCAGAGATCAGGAGTGCACTACATACACAATGCAGAGATCAGGAGTGCCTTATGTACACAATGCAGGGATCAGGAGTGCACTACATACACAATGCAGAGATCAGGAGTGCCTTATGTACACAATGCAGAGATCAGGAGTGCCTTATGTACACAATGCAGAGATCAGGAGTGCCTTATGTACACAATGCAGGGATCAGGAGTGCCTTATGTACACAATGCAGGGATCAGGAGTGCCTTATGTACACAATGCAGGGATCAGGAGTGCCTTATGTACACAATGCAGGGATCAGGAGTGCACTACATACACAATGCAGAGATCAGGAGTGCCTTATGTACACAATGCAGGAATCAGGAGTGCACTACGCACACAATGCAGGAATCAAGAGTGCGCTATGTACACAATGTGGGGATCAGGAGTGCGCTATGTACACAATGCGGGGATCAGGAGTGCGCTATGTACACAATGTGGGGATCAGGAGTGTGCTATGTACACAATGCGGGGATCAGGAGTGCGCTATGTACACAATGCGGGGATCAGGAGTGCGCTATGTACACAATGCAGAGATCAGGAGTGCCTTATGTACATAATGTGGGGATCAGGAGTGCGCTATGTACACAATGCAGGGATCAGGAGTGCGCTATGTACATAATGCAGGGATCAGGAGTGCGCTATGTACACAATGCGGGGATCAGGAGTGCGCTACGGAAACAATGC
Source organism: Aquarana catesbeiana (assembly GCF_042186555.1). Taxonomy (NCBI): domain Eukaryota; kingdom Metazoa; phylum Chordata; class Amphibia; order Anura; family Ranidae; genus Aquarana; species Aquarana catesbeiana. The sequence continues at coordinate 4,360,373 of NC_133327.1, read as the reverse complement.
GGGGATCAGGAGTGCGCTATGTACAAGAGCTCCAGTCTGTTACTAAAGTGTGGGAAATATAGGGTTAGTATAATGCCATCAGAATATCTTTAATTTGTCAATCTATTCTTCTTGTATTGTGACACCAGCAATGAGGTCTGATGGATGAATGAATGGATGAATAAATAGATGGATGGATGAGTGAGTGAATGAATGGATAGATGAATGGATGGATGAATAGATGGATGGATGAGTGAATGAATGGACAGATGCATGGATGGATAAGTAAATGAAAGGATAGATGAATGGATGGATAGATGAATGGATAAATGAGTGAATGGATGGATGGATAACTCAGAAATCCTGCATTTTCTACTTGTCAGTTTCTGTAAGATCCATGTAACTTGTGCTGGCAGAGAGGAATGCAGGTGTCAGAATACAGGATAGGTAGATAAACCATCTTGCTCTCCTCTGCTAACCTTCCCACACTGTAGAAACCAGCTTGTTCTCTCCATGCTGGCAGCAGTGCAGACAAACACAACTCACTGTTTCTCAGTGCTGGGCTGAAGAATGTGTCCCCCATAGCAGGCTGTGTCCTCTCCCCTCTTTCTCTCCAGCTGCCGAATCTCCTCTTCTCAGAAACCATAAAAGGCGGGCTGGGGGAAGGGGGCAGGTACAGTCTTTACCATTGGCTGAGGAGGCAGCAGAGAGGTGGATATCCATCCGCCTCTAAAATTTGTCTGTGCCGGTGTCTTATCGAATACAGTCCCCTATCCAAAAGTGTCCGCCCTGTACTGCGCAGGCGCAGTACGGAGGACAAACGAGACGCCGAAAGTCTTCGAAGTTCAACAGCTGATCGTCAGCTGTACATGGCGCCTGCGCATTTATTCTTACCCTATGTCCAGGATCATTCCCTACTATCCAAGTGGACATAGAGTTAGAATAAATAGTTGCCGAGCGCAGCGAGGCCGTGCCCGAAGCGTGGGTCCCTCTTACACAGCCATCGCGAGGATCCCTCTTACACAGCCATCGCTAACAAGTGCCCGAGCGCCGTGTACAGCTGATGGTCAGCTGATCAACTTCGGACATTTTCGGCATCTCCTGCTCCTCCGTACTGCGCAGGCGCTGCACCTGCGCAGTACGGGGCGGACACTATCTGATAGGAGGACACTATATGTCAGAACACCGGGTCTAGCTAAAGATTTTCGGCTTCTGCGGCCGCAGCTGTTGTATCCTTCCACAACAAAAAAAGAGTCCCCAGCTTCCAGGCAGCAATAGAGAACACCCAGGCAAGGAAAAAACAAACAAAAAACAATAACATCTGCAAATACTACCATGTGGATTTTGGGGGTGCTATGGGGGTGCTTAAATAATTTTTGGGGAGGCTTGAGCACACCCAAGCACCCACCTAGCGCCGCCCCTGCCCCTGGGTGTATTACACCACATGCCTTACTGGCTCATTAGGCGCAGGCATGTACTGGCCATCGGGACTACCGGGTGATTCCCAGTGGGCCAATGGCTCAGTGGGCAATGCAGGTGCGGTCCTGTAGCCGCTCCTCTCTGACAGTGAGTGATCGCAATTTCATTCCTGTCAGGAGGAGCAGCTTCCGTCATATGCTGCTGGAGAGAGCATTAGGCGTTATGCTCCCTCCAGCCTGCAGGGGGAGATAGACCAACGGCAGACTTTCCTTCCTCTCTCCCCTATCACTTGTTATCACATGACTGGAGAGAGGAACGAGAAGCTGCCTTCAAAACGGTGAGTACATGTGGGAGGGGGAGGAGAGGGAGGACACTGATGTGAAGGGCTGCTGATGGGGGCTCTCTGATGGGGACTGTGATGTGAAGGAAGCTGCTGATTGGGACACTCTGATGTAAGGGGGGCTCTGTTGGGGACACTCTGATGTAAGGGGGACGCTGTTGGGGACACGCTGATGTAAGGGGGATGCTGTTGGGGACACTCTGATGTAAGGGGGACGCTGTTGGGGACACTCTGATGTAAGGGGGACGCTGTTGGGGACACTCTGATGTAAGGGGGATGCTGTTGGGGACACTCTGATGTAAAGGGGACGCTGTTGGAGACACTCTGATATAAGGGGGACGCTGTTGGGGACACTCTGATGTAAGGGGGATGCTGTTGGGGACACTGATGTAAGGGGGATGCTGTTGGGGACACTGATGTAAGGGGGATGCTGTTGGGGACACTCTGATGTAAGGGGGACGCTGTTGGAGACACCCTGATGTAAGGGGGCTCCGCTGTTGGGGACACTCTGATGTAAGGGGGACACTGTTGGGGACACTTTGATGTAAGGGGGATGCTGTTGGGGACAGTGATGTAAGGGGGACGCTGTTGGGGACACTCTGATGTAAGGGGGACGCTGTTGGGGACACTCTGATGTAAGGGGGACGCTGTAGGGGACACTCTGATGTAAGGGGGGCGCTGTTGGGGACACTGATATAAGGGGGACGCTGTTGGGGACACTCTGATGTAAGGGGACGCTGTTGGGGACACTCTGATGTAAGGGGGATTCTGTTGGGGACACTCTGAGGTAAGAGGGACGCTGTTGGGGACACTCTGATGTAAGGGAGACACTGTTGGGGACACTCTGATGTAAGTGGGACGCTGTTGGGGACACTCTGATGTAAGGGGGATGCTGTTGGGGTCACTCTGATGTAAGGGGGACGCTGTTGGGGACACTCTGATGTAAGGGAGATGCTGTTGGAGACACTCTGATGTAAGGGGGACACTGTTGGGGACACTCCAATGCAAGGGGGACGCTGTTGGGGACACTGATGTAAGGGGAATTCTGTTGGGGACACTCTGATGTAAGGGGGCACTGTTGAGGGCACTCTGATGTAAGGGGGGGCGCTGTTGGGGACACTCTGATGTAAGGGGGATGCTGTTGGGGACACTCTGATGTAAGGGGAACGCTGTTGGGGACACTGATGTAAGGGGGATGCTGTTGGGGACACTCTGATGTAAGGGGGACGCTGTTGGGGACACTCTGATGTAAGGGGGACACTGTTGGGGACACTCTGATGTAAGGGGGACACTGTAGGGGACACTCTGATGTAAGGGGGATGCTGTTGGGGACACTGATGTAAGGGGGATGCTGTTGGGGACACTCTGATGTAAGGGGGATGCTGTTGGAGACACTCTGATGTAAGGGGGACACTGTTGGGGACACTCCAATGCAAGGGGGACGCTGTTGGGGACACTGATGTAAGGGGGATTCTGTTGGGGACACTCTAATGTAAGGGGGCACTGTTGGGGACACTCTAATGTAAGGGGGCACTGTTGGGGGCACTCTGATGTAAGGGGGGCGCTGTTGAGGACACTCTGATGTAAGGGGGACGCTGTTGGGGACACTCTAATGTAAGGGGGCACTGTTGGGGGCACTCTGATGTAAGGGGGGCGCTGTTGGGGACACTCTGATGTAAGGGGGACGCTGTTGGGGACACTCTGATGTAAGGGGGATGCTGTTGGGGACACTGATGTAAGGGGGACGCTGTTGGGGACACTCTGATGTAAGGGGGACACTGTTGGGGACACTCTGATGTAAGGGGGACACTGTAGAGTGATGTAAGAGGGATGCTGTTGGGGACACTCTGATGTAAGGGGGACGCTGTTGGGGACACTCTGATGTAAGTGGGACGCTGTTGGGGACACTCTGATGTAAGGGGGATGCTGTTGGGGTCACTCTGATGTAAGGGGGATGCTGTTGGGGACACTCTGATGTAAGGGGGATGCTGTTGGGGACACTCTGATGTAAGGGGGACACTGTTGGGGACACTCCAATGCAAGGGGGACGCTGTTGGGGACACTCTGATGTAAGGGGGACGCTGTTGGGGACACTCCAATGCAAGGGGGACGCTGTTGGGGACACTCTGATGTAAGGGGGACACTGTTGGGGACATTCTGATGTAAGGGGGGCACTGTTGGGGACACTCTGATGTAAGGGGGCGCTGTTGGGGACACTCTGATGTAAGGGGGACGCTGTTGGGGACACTCTGATGTAAGGGAGACGCTGTTGGGGACACTCTGATGTAAGGGGGACACTGATGTAAGGGGGATTCTGTTAGGGACACTCTGATGTAAGTTGGGCGCTGTTGGGGACACTCTGATGTAAGGGGGGCGCTGTTGGGGACACTCAAAATTAAAGTGGGCCAGTCATGAGGAAGTCCAGGGCCAAATTTTTGTCCCAGTCCAGCCCTGATTAGGCGTATGCCTATTTGGCTTCAACTTTTCCGGTAAGCCTTATATATATTGGTGGTGGATTATCTACCGACAAAGTGTCTGCACCAAGTTTTTCAAGTCACCATGTCGTCATATATAGTTGTTCATGGACTTTGATGTTCACTCATGAATGCACATATTCTCTTTTTTGCTTCACAGTATTATTTTTTCATTATTTGTTCACTTTTGGTCTATGTGACTGTATGGGAATTTTATGCCCTTTCTATCATAGAACATAGATTTCCATTTGCTATTAGCACTTGTTTCACTTGCATATGAGGTCACTGTACTGAGTATGTAGTTATATCAGTTTGCTGTCTATTCTACTGACATCACACTAGCGCTGCACTTTCTTATATGTATAGTCTGCCTCAGTGATGCATTTCAAAAAATGTTTAGTCCTTGGTGCCCAGGGCAGCTTCCTTATCCCATGGGCAGCGTCTGCATCATATGGTGGAAGATTATCTAGGGGCGAAAACAGATATGGAGAGCTTTCCAGTAGGCGATCCACTGGGTTTCTGGGTCATGAGAGTAGACCACTGGCCAGAACTTGCCCAGAATGCAATTGAGCTGCTGGGCTTCCCTGTATCCAGCGTGCTTTTTGAACAGGCATTCAGTGCTGGCAGAGGTTTTGTGACATAAATGAGCGCGTCTGTCCAAAGACTCCATTGATCAGCTGACATTTGTAAAAAGCAGCAGCCCCCAATGCCGATGTCGCTAATTAAGTATTATAGAGATCTCTGCAAGACTGTCTAGGCTCCCTAGCTTTGTGGGTGTTGATTTTATCTTGAAGTGATTTTTTTGGTATAGGTTTCATGGGCACAATTAACAAAATTTTTCCACACCTTTTTGACAGGTGCTTCAAATTTATTTTATTTTTTATAGCAAGGCCAATTCTTGCTTTCATCAAGAGTACCTCTAGAAGGTTACGGGGTGAAGGTACCAACAACACCCAAAGACCAATTTATGCACACCTGTGTGACAGGAGCAGCAAACTTACATTTTTTACAGCAGGGTTAATTCTTGCTTTCATCAAGACTACCGCTATAGGATTATGGTGTGAAGGCGCCACCAACACCTAAAGCCCAATTTTTCCACAACAGTTTGACAAAGGTGTCAAATTTCAATTTTTTACAGCATAGCCAATTCCTGCTCTCATCAAGAGTACATCTAAAAGGTTACGGGGCAAAGGCATCAACAACATCCAAAGACCAATTTTTCAGCAATTGTGTGACAGGGGCATACAATTTCAAGTTTTTACAGCAAGGCCAATTCTTGCTTTCATCAAGACTACCTCTAGAAGGTTATGGGGTGGGGGGGGTGAAGGCACCAACCGCACCTAAAGACCAACTTTTCCACCACTGTGTGACAGGGGCATCAAATTAAAAAAAAATTATAGCAAGGCCAATCCTTGTATTCATCAAGACTACCTCTAGAAGGTTACAGGGTGAAGGCACCAACAACACCCAAAGACCAATTTATGTGCACCTGTTACTTCTATCCAAAGTCTGCCAAGAGACACCAGACTTCATCTAAAAAAAATTCTTAATCTTGGCCTAAGTGTTACTATAACTTACAGTAGCTTCTTCACATAAGGCTTGTTCACTGTGGTGCAAAACTTTGTTATTTCCATCCAAAGCCTGCCAAAGAGACACCAGAATTTATCCCAAAAATCTCTAATCTTGTTCCCAGTGCACTAATTTGTGGCCTCATCATACAGAATATCTCCCCAAGTCATTGTTTACTAAATAAAGAAAGCTTGCAGGGAAAACCAGTTTAAATGTATTTTTTGTCTTTTTGTTTTTTTATAAATATCAGTTTTGCTGCAGCAGATTCTATACATAGTACAGATGTACCACTTTGCAGGCAGACTAAGGAGACCCCTCCAGGCACTATATTTAAATTAATTTTTAATTTTTATTGTTTCACTTTAAGCATCATTAAAATCGCTGCTCCTTTAAAAATGATCTTTTTTGAAACGTTTTTTTGAATTGGTAAATGTCTTCCAGAAACCCGAGCCCTCATACCCTTTTTATGGCCAATAACTTGCATATAAAAATTAGGGCTTCTTCCTGTTCAGGCCCTATAGAATTCAATAGGATTCATTGTTCGGGTCTGAAATTTTGTGATGTTTGAGAGTTCTGGCGCAAACCGAACCGAGGCTATTAAATTCACTGGGTATATGGAAGGGTTTACAACTACTTAACACATTTCTACCATGAATATAGTAAAGTGTGGCGCTAAAAGAAACATAATGTTCATTAATGGGCAAGACCCGCCAAAATGTTCATCTGGAGGTCAGAAACTGCACAATAAAATGTTTAATGAAACAAAGACTCTACAAACTCCGTGTAGAGTCACATATAATATGAAAGAACCTGTGTATCTGTGAAACAATCCAATGTACCGAATATCTAATTGTGCATAAGGACAACTAAGTAATACATAAACTGTAAGTCACTGTACGCGACTCAAAAAAGTGTCCAAATAATATACACTCATGTGAATGATATTACAATCATAACAAAGAATAAATAAGTGTTCAAAAGTGAAAAACTAAATAAAAGTTCATACAAAGTTCTTTAGAACATATATAAGGAAAATGGCCAATATAGCCTACACTGGAATTTATTCTATCGATCTCCCGTGGCTGGGGCAGGCTTCAGTGTAGTATAGTAACCAGAATCGTGGCATGGATATAGACAGGTAAAAATACCCTTACCGGAATCGGTGGACTCACTAGCCGGTGGCTGAGAGTCAGACAGGCTTAAAGAGTAGCTGGAGCTGGTAATCCCAGAGGAGATTTTTGACATTTCTACCATGCTACTAAGCCTTTATTGGATAGGCTGAAATTCCTGAAGGAGAGAGCAAGCTGAATAAAGATTCGGCCAGATCTCATTTAGAGTTGGGCGAACAATTTGGCCTGAGCATGAGTTTGGGCTGAACATTGGCTGTTCGCCCGATTCAGGGAACAACCAAATTTGCAGGGTGTTCAGCGGGTGTTCGCCCCGCCTAACGCCATGCAATAAGCTGCACAAAGCTTTTCCCAATCAGGGCACAGTAAAAGCTGGTTGTTAAAGTGGTGTTCCGGCCGAAATTATACTTTTTAAATAAAAATACCCCTATAATACACAAGGTTAATGTATTCTAGTAAAGATAGTTTGTAAACTAAGGGCTGTTTTGTTAGTTTATAGCAGTTGTTTGTTATTTTATAAACTTACAGCAGGCCGTGGCCATCTTAAGTCTGGGCATCTGAAGCCAGACTGTATTTCTTCCTGGATCTCATCCTTGCAGATCACGCACATGCTCAGTGCAGCACAAGCAGTGTAATAGGTTTCAGGTCAGCTTTCCATAGCAACGGCAGTTTCAGAGGAAGTTGCCGCCCCTTCCCAGAAGGCATTGCAAACAGGAAATGATGCGATGGGCCGCGGCCAGGGAGGAGGAAGTGAAAAATGAATGCAGCAGATATACAGTAAGTACTGAGAAAAAAAATAAAAAAATATCCAATTCATTTACAGTGCACAGTTTAGTGAGGGATGCTGAAGAGTTGTAAAATTGGGTGGAACTCCACTTTAAGGATCAGGGCCAGGAAGCTGGTCATAGCATCCTTAACCACTTCTCGACCGGCACATAATGATGTACATCGGCAGAATGGCACGGACAGGCAAATGAGCGTGCAGGTACGTCCCTTTAAATTTGACGCCGTGCCATCGCGTGCACGCTGCCCGTGACCTCCGTGAGTCAGATTGCGGGTCCCGCAAACTTGATCGCCATGGGGATACCCGTGATCATCTCACTGGGAGGAAGAATGGGGAGATGCTAGTGTAAACAAGCATCTCCCCGTTCTGCCTAGTGACAGTGTCACTGATCTCTGCTCCCTGTGATCGGAGCAGAGATCAGTGATGTGTCACACACAGCCACCCCCCACAGTTAGAAACACGCCCCCAGGACACACTTAACCCCTACACTGCTACCTAGTGGTTAACCCCTTCACTGCCAGTGTCATTTACACAGGAATCAGTGCATTTGTATAGCACTGATTGCTGTATAAATGACAATGGTCCCAAAAACGTGTCAAAATTGTCCGATGTGTCCGCCAAAATGTCGCGCTCACGATAAAAATCTCTGATCGCCACCATTACTAGTAAAAAAAAACTATTAATAAAAATGCCATAAAACTATCCCCTATTTTGTAAACACTATAACTTTTGCGCAAACCAATCAATAATCGCTTATTGCGATTCCCATAAACTTTAATATGGTTCGCCGTTCCAGTCAGAACTTTTCCCCTGTTCTGGAGTTCTGTTACAAGCCGAACAGGGGGGTGTTCGGCTCATCTCTAGGCTCTTTATAGGAGCCACAGAGCAACAAATTGCATCTTACAAAAAAAGTTGGGTTATTATTTCCCAAAAAGAAAGCATGTACAGATTTTCAGCCCAACTTTTATGCTCTTTTGAATTGGCCAATAGTTTTGAGGAAGATAAGCAAGCATATTGCAACTGCAAAAATCAATTTTTATTTTAAATTTAGCACACCTTTTAAGTCTTTTTGTATAGTCCCCATTTTCTGAGGAATTGAACTGACAGATTGCATTTGGTCATAAAATTTTTTTTTTCTATTTTAGACAAGCTAATGTGGTAAAGCTGTCCATTCTTTCTGGCAAAAAGCCTTCATATCCTGTAAATTCTTAGGTTTTATAGCATGAACCGAATATCTGAGATCTCCTCAAAGTATCTCTATGATGTTGAGGTTAGGAGATTGTGATGGCCACTCTAGAACCTTCACTATTTTCTGCTGCAGAAACATTGTCATGTCAGAAAGTTCCAGCGCAGCCAATGCACAGCTTCTAGGCTGATTAATGCATTTCTTTCCCCAATAGTTTCTGATAATATGCTGAATTCATTCTGTCATCAATTTGGAATACATTTTCTGTGCGGCTGCTAAGCCTCCCCCCCCCCCCCAAAAAAAAAGTTCCATGGTAGGGATAGTTCTTCAGAAGCCTTATTGACTGCATTTCATTGTAGTGTTTGGTTGTAGGTTGTGGCCTCAACTTGGTATGTTGTTTTTTCTGGTGTTGGATCAGCAAAAATGGCTAACATTCCCCAAATTTTGACAGACATATTTAAAGGTATGAGTACAAATGTAAATATAAAATAAGATGTATCGACTCACCCCCTTGAGGATCCTTTATATTACATTTTATAGTTATATGTAAATAAAATGGCGAGACAAAATAATATCCATCATTAAAGAACAAATCAATTATTTCTTCACTTTAAAATGTACAGGAAACAAACAGGAATCATAAAAAAATCAGGTAGATTAAAAAAATCCTCAGAGGCAAAGTTAAGCACAATGTCACATTTCCCTGTTTCTAAAACTTTTGTTTTATATGGTTTCAATTGTATTAAGAAATCCAGTAACTCTTTTGTAGATCAACTATGGTGCAACCAGCTATGTATTAAGTAACAAGGATAACTACCCATCATTTTTCCGGACTGTTCAGAGTAACAAGGCCATTTATTTGACTCTATCAAGTCTTCTCCAAATCTTTGGATGGACATGGGTTGGAGTTCTATCTTCTGATGATGACAGCGGTTATGAAGAAACCCAGCTTCTGATCCAATATCTGGCTATAAAGGGCATTTGTATTGCCTACATGATAAAGATAAGGTATGTTGTACTAAGTGCTGTAGATGAAATTTTAAAAAACAGCATCAAGATAATTAGAAGGTCATCTGCTCAGGTTATAATCCTTTGTGGGACCTTTTCTTCATTCATAGCTGATAATTTAGCAAAGCTAAGCGATGTGCTCCATGATAAGACTTTCATTTTTGGACCAATATTTGCTTCAAAAACATTTCTTGTGGAGCATTACAGAAAGGTTCTTGAAGGTAGTCTGGCTTTAGAATTTTTTGCTCTTCCTGTTCCTGATATGAAGCATTTCTATGATCGTTTTCATCCTGAGGACAGGTTACTAGCACATATATGGCTGGTAAATTTACATTGTACAACAAATGAACCCCGTAATAGAATCTATATGGGTATATATAAATGTCCTCTACTTCACAACTGCTCCGGGACTGAGCGTATCAGTGATTTCACTAGTTTCCAAAGCCCAGGTTTAACTGATCGAGTATATAAAGCAGTTTATTCTTTGGCTCGTGCTCTACACAACATGTATCTTTCTCCAGCCAAAAAGTCTCAAGATAAGACGACTCAGGCACATAACTACCCACACCAGGTAAGCAATTACTTTAATACAAAGATGATTTGTTGGACATATAAAGTACCTTTATCCTCTTACAAGAAGACTGAGGCAAAACCACAAACTTGGAAAAAATCTCACATTTCTTTCAGCCTCAGTTGTGCAAGGGTGATGTCATTCCTCCATTAATGGGATCCTAAGAAATGGTGAACACTCAGCATCTTCTGAGGAGATGCTACAAACAGTGCTGGGAAAGTCTTCTCAGTGGGATTTGGAGTACTCTACATTCCCAAGATCTTGATGGAAGATAGATAAAGTGTCCCTTGTCTGCGTGCCTAAATTGAAGGAAAAGGTAAGTATACTATGCAGCCCCCCAACCCACCCTACTGATTCTTTTTTTCTTAAACTTTCATGCTGCTTTTCAGAAATGGTGAGTGTGTGTGTGTGTGTGTGTGTGTGTGTGGGGGGGGGGCACTTGGAAAGAGGACTACATTCACATCTACATTTTATCAATTTCACTTTTCCAAAATCTCCCCAGAATTTGCCAATTTTTAGCACAGTAGAGCTCTCTTAGAATAAACGGGATTCACTTGCGTTGTTCAGTCACATACCTCAGAAATAAGAGAATTATTCTGCATAGCCAACACAGTGCGTCCCTGTTCACCATTTTAGGTCATTTTGGGCTGAATTCAGACCTGAAATGGACCAGAACACGCACACGACTCCTGTGCAATTCACTCCGCAGCCGTCCCGGAGCTGTGTGAACTGGCACCATTGAGTGCCGGTCACAGGCTCCTGACATGCAATTTGGATGCGGGGAAACCCGCACCCAATTCACAAAAGTTTGAACCCTGTCTACAGAGCTGTAGAGTGGAGTGACCCCCCCCCCCAGTCTTGGCCTGCCCTGTGCAACTATCCTGTGTGAAACAGGCCAGTCAGTGGGGAAACAAATGGGTGGGAGAAAACAGTTGGTCCAAGTGCGGGGTAAACAATATAAATCTAGTCCTAAATATCCTCTGATAACACCATGATCTGCTTATTGTGACTGGGGAGATGATTGGACCAACAAGCTGACATTTTGGAATCATATGTCAATATGATGAAATATTGAGACCAGCCTGAGTTTTGACATTGCTGATACCTTGTTGGAGCCAGAACATTTAAACATTTACATGTTTACATTGTTTTTGATGACATTCCTTCCATTGGAAAGAAATGACTTCATTCAGAGCAAAATGTGTCCTGAACAATATTCCAAAAGCTTGTGTTCCCATAACTGGCTGTACAGTAAGTGGGTGCTGAAATGACCACCAACTGGAGACCAGAATGAATCAGAGCAAAGGATATGTCATCAGCACACAAGGGAACTCCATAAGAGGATCCAATGCTTTAGCTAATGTTCACATCACAGCAAAGGACAAAAATGTTTCAGAGTAACGCAAGACCGCTCCATCAGGTGTGTTGACTTTAACTTTGAGGAAAATTTCAAGGTAGTGACTCGCCTCAGGTGATACATAGAGATAAAACAAATCCTCCTAAATAAGGTGTACCTGCAGTCTTCTCTTCTCTACAACTGATCGAAGTGCTGAATTTTATAAAGCGTGTCTAATATTTCAGAAAACGGGGCAGAGAGCTGAAATTACACTCTGCAGAGTTCAGTGAGGAGAGCTCTGAGAGCTGATTGGAGGGAAGAGATACACACCCCTCTACACAGCTCACAGGAACAGAGCTGCAGCTGTCAATTTGCTCTAGGTCCCTTCCCTGTCACCATTTTTCTCTTGGTGTCAGGAGAACTTGTGAGATAGCTGATAGCAGAGGAACGAGGCAGCAGACAGAAATGGCGCTTAGTGCTTTTAATTGAGGTGAGTACACGCTATAGAAGGATATACTTTGTTCAGACATAGGCCTGATTATTAATCCCACAAATGGCCAGAATTGTATAACAAAAGTTGGTCCCTAAACGTCAATGGGCAATATTCACAAAACCATTCACCAGCAGAACCCAGGAAGATTTACATATCTTAAAGCAACTGATTTAAAATTGTACCGTTATAATTACTATTCATTTTGAACAATATTTTATGTAAATCATGAACCTAGTCCAACTTTAGACTTTTCAGATATATAGAGTATTTAAATGTGTTCTGTTTCTTTCTTTTAGTCAATGTTAATGTAAGGCCAAACAGGATAAAATATTTTTGTATCAAAAACAATTGCCATGTGTTATTTTCCTTGCCATCAACATTTTTAATTCTTTGTCCTGTTTACTGTATATGCAGTCCACCGATGGTTGTATGGCATCTCCCGGGGGGTGACAACAGTGGACCACGCCTGCCTAATGTGTGTTGAAATGGCCCCTTGTAGTCACCTGGGAGACAGGGACAGTGTTCTCACCCCATAACAGGAAGTTCCTGAATAAGGACCTTCATGGCAGGCTCATCGGGGATTGTTTTAATGAAAATGGCAGATTTTAATTGATTGAAAATATTTTTTTCAATTACATGAACATGTTAAAGCTCTTATGAGATTTTAGTGATTGGGTTTTATCTACTCTGGATTTTAAGACATCCACATTAAGATATTAGATACGATAGGTCTCCATAATGGATGTGTTTCACTGTAATCTCTTGTTTTTTTCACAATAGCTGGTCACAGATCGCTCTCTGTGGGGGCAGCCTAGATACTGTATAATTTGTCTTTTTTTCATTTACCATTTTACCAGCTTAATTATTGGGTCAAAAATCTGAAAAGCTTGAAGGGTGACCTGCTTTTTGAGGAAAATGGGGAACTTGTCACCCCATTCGACATTGTAAATTGGAAGTCTTTAAAAAATGGCTCTCTACTTGTTAGACGAGTTGGCAGTACCTTCATTGCAAACGGATCTCAGCAGAATTTCTCCATCAGGGTAGAGAACATTGTATGGAAAACTGGAATTAACAAGGTTAGATATGTTCTCTAAATTCCATAAAATATAAAGTGTATCTAAAAATATTTAATTTTTCCCTTTCCCATTGTCCCATTGGGGAGACTTCCTGTAGATGTAAGTGGGAGGGAGTATGATTATCTACATGAGGACAATCACTTTACACCAGAAAAGGCTTCCATATTGGAGGGTTTCCCCTCAACTTCCGTTCTGGTGACAATGCACTCATTTATTTTTATCTTTAATATTTTATTGTTTATACATAACATTATCATTTCATTTAGAGCAGCACAGTAAAAAGTAATAAAATGGTCTATAAAAAATGAGTACATACAATGTTTTTTTCTTTTTTAAAGAGTAAAGATTTTCTCATCTTACAAAGAAAACATTTAGATACATATAGACATCATCTGTTAATGCATGCAATGTTCAACCCTCAGCGTAAACATCATCTAAGAAAATTAAATAAGGGTACACCATCAAGTTGGGGTAAACCAGTAACTCCTCAGGGTCATTTTTAAGATACTATATCAGGTGCAGCAGCTGGTTCATTGCAGTAGACCTGAGGTGGTACTTGTAATGTTGAGAGTTTCTAGTCCAATAATACAATTGCAAAAAGATTGTTAGTTCAGTTGCACTAACCTGGCTTATGGAACCAAAAAAAAAGATAACAGGGAGAAAAAGAAATAAAGAGAAATCCTAGCTGGGTAACTGTAAGAAGATCAGAATAGAATGGAATAGAGGGGTTAGAGTCGGGAGAGGGTACAAATTAAAACAGGTTGGGTGGGAAGGTTGTTGGGTGACCATTTGGAGAGGCAAATCCTTAGGTATTCATGTGTGCCTCAGGCGCTTTTAGGGGAATGGTTTTGAATCATGGAGAACCTGATAAAATGATCCATGTGTTCCACATGGTCACATAAGTAGGGTACCTGTTGTGGTGTTCAAGGCACATGTAGATGGGTTAGCTCAATATTCTACTCTGCAATTGTAGAAGAAGATGATTTCCAATGTCTCAGGATTACATTCCTGGCAGCGAGTTGGAAGAAGCGAAGCAGGCTCTTCTTGGCAGAATATATGGTGCGCAGGAACATGGAGAATAAGTTCATGGAAAGGGGATACAGAGGTATGTGTATCCATGACCATGTCATGTATTTGAAAACAATCAATGAAGGATTAGAGACTGAATTAAGTAATTGCTTGTAGACCTGTCTGAAGAGATGTGTTTTGAGGGTATGTTTAAATGTTTCTAGGGTTGGTGAGTGATGAATGTTATGCAGAAGTGAGACTCAGAAAAGTGAGAGACCTGCAGAAAATCTTGATGAGGATCTTATATGAGGAGGAGATCAGAATAAACTGGGTGTTTCCGCAAAAATGTTGGTGAAAATGAGAGATTTTCGTGAAATTGCATCACTTTAATCAAGTACATTACAGCCAGTACAAAAATCTAGAGTGTTTTTTGGTGCATTTAAGGGTACTCTAGGTTTTAAATTGCTCCTGAGGGATACAAAAGTTACTTACGACTATCCAGGACCTCTCCTTGAGTAAAGTAAAGAGAGCAATCATTAGCTTATTAAAAACAACCCTTTTTGTTTTTTTAATCTAATTTCACTTAAACGGTCAATAAGCGAAATTGACAATTTCAGCTTCAGCTATAATGAAATCGTCAATTTTATGGTTTTAGCAGTTTTTACAAAATTGCTCAGCTCATCCCTAGATGTGCACAGTGGATATTGAGTTTCATCAGCGGATTAGAAATTCATCCCATCAACAATATAAGATAACATGAGTACTGCAATAGGGGCAGCAAACATGCACACGCTAACAGCCCATATGCCTCATGCACAGGGGATACAGACTAAGAAGCAAGTCTAATGAAGGATGTTTTCAGGTTTTTCTGGATTGCTTTGACTTCCTTTAATCGCTTCAGCCCCGGAAGATTTTACCCCCTTCCTGACCAGAGCACTTTTGGCAATTCGGCACTGCGTCGCTTTAACTGACAATTGCGTGGTCGTGCGACGTTGCACCCAAACAAAATTGACGTCCTTTTTTCCCCACAAATAGAGCTTTCTTTTGGTGGTATTTGATCACCTCTGCAGTTTTTATTTTTTGCGCTATAAACAAAAAAAAGTGACAGTTTTGAAAAAAACTCATTATTTTTTACTTTTTGCTATAATAAATATCCCCCAAAAATATATAAAAAAAAATATTTTTTTCCTCAGTTTAGGCCGATATGTATTCTTCTACATATTTTTGGTAAAAAAAATCGCAATAAGCGTATATTGATTGGTTTGCGCACAAGTTATAGTGTCTACAAAATACGGGATAGATTTATAGCATTTTCAGTTATGTTTTTTTTTTTTACTAGTAATGGCGGCGAGCTGCGATTTTTATTGTGACTGCAACATTATTGCAGACACAACGGACAATTTTGACACATTTTTGGGACCATTGGCATTAATACAGCGATCAATGCTATAAAAATGCATCGATTACTGTAAAAATGTCACTGGCAGTGTAGGGGTTAACACTAGGGGGCGATCAAGGGGTTAATTGTGTTCCCTAGTGTGTGTTTTAACTGAAGGGGGGAGGGGACTGACTAGGGGAGATGACAGATCGCTGTTCATACTTTGTATGAACAGATGATCTGTTACTTCTCCCCTCAGAGAACCGGGATCTCTGTATTCTGGTTCTCGCTGTGTCGTTGAGACCACCGAGCACTCGCATCGGCTCCGGGGGCAAGCTGCGGGTGCATGCACGCCCCTAGTGGCCACCAGAGGGAGCGATGTAACATAACAGTGATTCGCGCAGCTGAGCCATGTTGCCGCAGTACAACTGCAGCAGCTGGTCAGCAAGCGGTTATGTTTCTCGAAGATTTCCTTTAAGAAATGCTTAAAAGCTCATGTACAGGAGCCCTAGAAGGAAGAAAAAGTTAGTGATTTGGGGAAGGTTTATATTATCCCCTTACTAATTTGACATATGTGTAAAGACAAACTAAAAAGCATCTGGATAGAAATGAACAGCTGAATAACAAAATTAAAAATTCATGTTCCCTTAGAGAAACAAAATTTCATGGCACCACGCTGTAAACATTTTGGGGAATGAAATAAACTTCCCTTCCAGCAGCATTACAATGCTGCTGGAAACTGTCTGGAGAGGAGTGCTTCACATTAGCTAACCAAATAGACTTTTTTCAGTTCTATATGTGCCCCACACACCAGTTTCTATTTCATAGTGAAGACTCTGCACCTAATTAGCAAAGGGAATATGCAGTTTTCCAGTGTATTCCATATACCAGTTTACCAGTGTAACCTGGTATATGGAATGTGAGCTGAGAGTTGATAGTTTATGTCATTATCTATGCTTGTGCAGTGATTACACTACATGAGCAGAGCTTGCAGGGTTAACAACTCTCCTCATCCCTCCCACTCTGAGCTGAGGGAGGGGTTGGTGGGGACGACAGAGGGATTGGAGCATGCAGCTCCAGCTCTCCATTCTCTGAGCTACCTGTCACTAGGGATGAGCTGAACATCCCACCCCCACCCCCCTGGTTTGTTTCGCACCAGAGCATCCAAACAAGCAAAAAACTTCGGTCGAACATGCGAACACCGTTAAAGTCTATGGGACATGAAAGCAAAAAATCAAAAGTGCTAATTTTAAAGGCTTATATGCATGTTTTTGGGGACCCGGGTCCATGTATCAATGCAAAAAAAAGTTTTAAAAACTGCAGTTTTATTGGGAGCAGTGATTTTAAGAATGCTTAAAATGAAACAATAAAATGAAATATTCATTTAAATATCATGCCGGATGGGGGGGGGGGTGTATATAGTATGCCTGTAAAGTGGCTCAGTTTTCCCGTGTTTAGAACAATGACATTTTTAAAGGAAAAAAAGTAATTTAAAACTGCTTGTGGATGTAATGTATTGTCGGGAAAAACGTCATGAGAAAGCCCCCCTCCCCCCCCAGCCTTTGGGTCTGGTATGGATATTAAGGGGAACACCGCACCAAAACATTTTTTTAAAAATGGCGTGGGGGGCCCCCAGGCACTATATGCTCTGAACAGAAACATATATACTATACAGCCTGCTCTATATACTCTGCAGAAAATTGGGCCTTAGGTGTTGGTGGTGCCAGAACACTGTAACCCCTCACAGTTACTCTTGTTGGGCGCAGGAACAGGCCCTGTTGTTAAATATTATTTAAAAAATTGTAATTACATGTCCGTGTTAAACAGGGGAAGAAAAATTTGACCTTGGGTGGTGGTGCCACAACACTGTAAGCCCTCACAGATACTCTTGTAGGGTGCAGAAACGGGCCCTGCTGTGAAATATTAGATCAAAAATTGTAATTACAATACAGTGCAGCCATAGTGCAGTTGCTAATACTTTTCTGGGGGTGTACACAGTACATAATACAGTGCAGCCATAGTGCAGTTGCTACTACTTTTCTGGTGGTGTACACAGTACAAAATACAGTGTAGTGTGGTGTTGCAAAACAAAATATACATCATGTCCGGAAGGCCACCAAGGAGAGGCAGACGCTCACAGGCCACTAAAAGAGGGCAAGTAGACTCTGTGTCTACAGTCAACAGTGCTGGTCGTGGACTTGGTGCATCCTCTGCAGGTGGCTGTGGGGCACGGTTGTCCTATTTCTCAGCTGCTGGCCGTGTTATTGAGCCAAAACATGCAGAAGAGTTGGCGGAGTGGATAACAAAGCCGTCCTCATCCTCCTCATTCTTTGTCACTCAAGCTCAGAGTAGTTTGCCTTCCTATATAGCTGCCAAAGCGGCCTATTCCATCAGCTCCTTGTCCACAGTCACTCCTTCCGTAGCTCCACAATCATGCACGGAGGAGTCCCCTGAACTATTCAACCACAGTGTCGGGTACATGCTGCTGGAGGATGTGCAGCGATTTGAGGGCTCAGATGTTGGTTCCCAGGTTGAGGAAGGGAGTAACGTCAGCCTAGAGAGAAGGGGTGTCCAAGAAGGACAAGAAACCGGCAGTCATGTTCCCCCAGCTGCAGCATAGTGACAAGTTTGCTCCAGTGCCGAGGAGGGAGAGGATGATGAGGTGACTAACTCTACTTGGGTGCCTGATAGAATAGAGGAGGAGGAGGAGGCACAACTCCAATGAGGCAGGATGTCCTCTAGGGGGCAGCTTAAGGACAGCCACCCTGCTGCATCACACCGCAGAGCACCGCAGGTGCAGGGCGCTGCTGACTCCCCACTGATTTTGAAAAGTTCCTTGGTGTGGGCATTTTGGACACGTGTGCAGCAGATCGCACCATTGCTGTTTGCAACCTACTGTATGTCTGAATCGGATCAAGCGTGACCAGAACAGCAGCCACTTGGGCACCACATGCTTGACCACACATATGACGACCTCCCATGCAGTTTGTTTCCTGTATACTATATTTGAGATTTAATATCTCTCAGATATGATTTGGGTTAAATGAGAGTTCTTTGACCATGAGTGAAAGCTTTAACACAATAACAACATTTATTGGTGAGTAGTTGAAAGTCTATCTAATACACAACCATCTAACTATAGTCTACACCAAGGAAGAAAATATTAGGTTAAAATAAGCGAATTACATGAAGGAATACAGAGTATATTCCTCAAAACATTATTCTACAAACATATTTAGTTACAAGTAAAATGCAGAACTTTCCCATAATTACCCTTTGCACCAAGGTTCCATTCTGATGGCTGCTCTCCCATAAAAGTATGTGTTTCCCTCCCATCTAGTCTGTGTATATCATTACAGGCTGATGCCTCGTTGGTTGGCATAGCGTGGCTCTGATTGGTGAGCTTCCCTATTCCTTTTACGGACTGGCTACATCTGCAATCCCTATACTTTGCATAAGTTAGCCCCCTTTAATGCAAATCCTTGTGACTATTCTGAGCAGGAGATTAACTTGAATTTTCCCGGGAAGTTAAGTATTAATTTTGGGTTGGCCTCCCTTCACATCCAGCATGGGATCCTTTGAAGTGAGTATGTGTAAAACAATGAGGTTTGGATCCCATTGTTTGTATACACAAGCCTAGGCACCAACAACTGGTCTGGTCAACCAGAGATTTCTGTGAAGATAATATGTTCCGCCCTACATATGGTCTAGCAGGCATGGGTTACCTTTCCTTCACGGAGCACTGGGTAACTCTGCTGGCAGCTGGGAAGGATGCAGGACAGCGTTCAGTATTGTTGGAGCTTGTTCCGCCACCACGCCTCCAAAATGCTAGTGGTAATTCTGCTACAGCTCTCTCCTCCACCCCTTCCTCTACTTCTTCCTCTATGGCCTCTTGTGCAGATTTGTCCTCTGAACCAGCTCCATAAGCATTCAAGGGGCTACGCAAGCGTTCAGGTAAAAAGATGGCAAGCGGTGCATGAGTTACATAATGATATAGTAGGTGAGGTTTAAAAAAGACACAAGTCCATCAAGTCCAACTTATGTGTGTGATTATATGTCAGTATTACATTGTATATCCCTGTATGTTGCGGTCGTTCAGGTGCTTATATAATAGTTTCTTGAAACTATCGATGCCCCCCACTGGGACCACCACCTGTGGAAGGGAATTCCACATCCTTGCCGCTCTTACAGAAAAGAACCTTCTACGTAGTTTAAGGTTTAACTACTGCTTAGGGGACAGGAGCCACACTGGGGCAAAGATTCTGTCAGCTCTGCAGGGGCAGGCACAGTGGTGGTTGACACCATGCCAGCTTCAGCCAGGAATGGTTGTATGTGACAATGGCACCAACCTTCTCTCCGCCCTCTGAGAGGGACACTTGACCCATGTTCCATGTTTGGCACACGTCCTGAATTTGGTGGTGCAGCGTTTCTTGAGCAGGTACCCAGGCTTACAAGATCTCCTGAGGCAGGCCAGAAAGGTCTGTGGTCATTTCTGCTGGTCATACAATGCCAGTGCATGGCTGGCTGACATTCAAAGGGAATGCAACCTGCCCACCAACCGCCTCATTTGTGACATGTCCACCAGGTGGAACCCAACGTTGGAAAAGCTGCAGTGGCTGCACATGCAGCAGAGGGCAATCAATGAGTACCTGTGTGAGTATGGCACCAGGACAGGGTCAAGGGAGCTTGGCTTCTTTTTGCCATGCCAGTGGCTACTGATCAAGGATGCATGCACTGTCCTGTCACCATTTGAGGAGTCCACGAGGATGATGCGCAGCGACAATGCATGCATCAGTGATACTGTCCCTCTTGTCTTCCTGTGGGAGCACACGCTTTGTGGAATAATGGACAGGGCACTTGAGGCAGAACAGCGGGAGGAAGAGAAGGACTTCCTTACCTCTCAAGGCCCCCTTTACCCAGATATTATTCCTTTGGGCCCGATAAAACACACAGGAAGAGGAGGAGGAGGAGGAGGAGGAGGAAGACTGTGTCAGCACGGACGTGGAGGATAACACTCAGCAGCAGTCTTCAAGGGATGGTTTTCAGTCCCCAGAAACCAAAGAAGTTGTACGTGGCTGGGAGGAGGTTGTTACGTATCATGTGATCCTTAGTGACCCTGAGGACTCGGAATCCAATGCCTCTGCAATCTTTCACAGGCTTTGCAGAACCAGGGAGGCCAGGCAGCATAAGGACCCTAGGATTTGTGGTATCAAAGAGAAATATCATTACTGGCTGGCAACCCTTCTTGATCCACATTACAAGGGTAAGGTTGCAGAACTCATCCTGCCTTCACAGAGGGAGCAGAGGATGAAACATCTTCAGGAGGCCTTGAAGAACGGTTTGTGCAATGCGTTTCCAGACCCTGGGAGGTTACAATTTCCTGGTGCTGGACAAAGTGTTGCTGAGGCTTCGTTCAGTCAGAGGAAGAGCGGTGGAGAAGGTGGCCGGCTGACCGATGCCTTTATTTTTCAGTCTTCAGTGCCAAGGTCTGATCAGTTCAAGCAACCATCACCAATGTCTGTATTACATGGTGCATGAATATCTAGGTGCAAGAGCAGACTGGGAGACCTTTCCAACAGACCATTTACTGGGTTACTGGGTCTTGAGGATGGACCACTGGACAGAACTTGTTCAATATGCAATTGAGCTACTGGCCTGTCCTGCATCCAGCACGCTTTCTGAACGTGCTGCTGAAGGGTTTGTAATGGATCAAAGAGTGCGCCTGTCCACAGACTCTGTTGATAGGCTCACATTCATAAAAATGAATCAGTCTTGGATCAGCAGCAATCAAGCACCTGATGCTGATGAAACTGATTGAATTTGCTTTTGATCTGGGATCCCTTGAAGACTGCCTATGCTGACTATCCTATTCCTCCACAATCTTGATGATGCTAGCTTCCAACAATATTTTTGGTTTAGGGCACCACCACCACTGCCTAAGGCCCAATTTTTCTGTCCCTGTTTAACAGGGGCATGTAATTACAATTTCTTATCTAATATTTCACAGCAGGGCCCATTTCTGTGCCTAACAAGAGTATCTGTGATGGGTTACAGTGTTGTGGCATCACCACCACCAAATGAAAAAACGGTGGTAAACCCACGCAATAGAAATAGGTAAAAACTTGGTATAAAACTGCTGCCTCCACAGATGCGATCACCACCAAAGTGGAAAAAGCTGAGTGTGAAAAAATTAAAGGTGTGGGTGTGGCGCTGTTCTAATTAAGAAACCTATGTGAAAATAAATAAATATATAATCCTGTGGCATATATAATGGCTCTATAGTGCCATAATAGACTCACCTATGATAAGTGAAAATAAATATATATATAGGTCTGTATCTCAAAGGTAAATCACAAACCAAACAAGTGAACGCAAAAATAAAAATAAAAATGTGACAAACTTTTCAAATGTGTGAGTATTTCTACTATATGTAAAGATAGCGTGTTCCACTGTGATACATGGTTAACATGGCAAACATTAATAAAATTGATTAAAAACAACGTGGAAAAAAAAAGTGAAATAAAAGGGGGGGGGGCGAGGAGGGAGGGGGGGGGGGGGGGCAAACGGAATAAGTGACTGGTGCTTAATGGAGCAATAATATTTAGTCCCTGTAAAGTGCACGAGTGGCAAATAGTGCTGATAACTTGATTTTCTTGATAAACAAGTGTATTCAATGTAGTCCTCTAATGCTTGTTTTCATTGGTGACAGTGTTTTAAATCTCGTGCTCTTAATGTGCAAACACTCACCAGCTTTATTCACCCCTGCAGGGATATCAGGCAGTCACAGTCTATGCCACTGTTCCTGGCACTCTCAGGATCGAGTTGGTGTTTGACATAGAAGAGAAGGGATGTCCATAGCGTAAAACCGTTTAAAAAGTTTTTATTATAAAAATGACAGAGCGGTACTCACATACTAGTAGCTCATATAAAGCAAAAAAGATCTCAGTTGAACCGTCAAAGAAATCCTATATTCCCTGAGAGATGATTCAAGACGTAGATTTAGGCCACGCCCTACGCGTCCCACCACCACCAAAGGCCCAATTTTTCTGCCCCTGCCCCAGCAGCAGAAAAAAAGAATAAGCGTGCCCCACGGCCACCTGCCCACCTGCAGAGGATGCACCAGCACTGTTGACTGTAGACACAGAGCCTGCTTGCCCTCTTTTAGTGGCCTGTGAGCGTCTGCCTCTCCTTGGTGACCTTCCGGACATGATGTATACTTTGTTTGGCAACACAACACTGCACTGTATTGTGTACTGTGTACACCAGGAGAAAAGTAGTAGCAACTGCACTACGGTTGCAATGTATTGTGTGCTGTGTACACCACCAGAAAAGTATTAGCAACTGCACCACACTGCACTGTATTGTGTAATGTGTACACCACCAGAAAAGTAAAAGATACAGACTATAAGAATTGGATAATGTGCTGGCCTGCCAACATCCTACATAGCATTATAAAGGAAAAAAGTGCAGAGGAATGTACTAAGCGGATGCCCCCTTGGACTTTGAAGGGCAGGAAGGAATAAATAGAGAGTAAATAAGTGTAAAGGGCACAACATTTATGAATGGGTATATTATTGTTATATCTATAACACAAATATGTATATGTATAATACAAACATAGTATTTATATTATAGGTATCAATAATGTAATTTAGAGCCTGTTGTATCATATTACAAAAATAATGTGTAGAAAGTACTTACATATATGTTATTGACTCCTTGAACAGTAAAGAAATAAAAACAAAAAAGAGGGTACAAGCTGGCTGCATTAATCCACAAACACGGCATAAGGATTATCCGTGTGTCCATAGGCTAAATATCGAGCTGCATTCACAAGGGACACCTGGTTTCACAGCGGCAAACAGATCTGGCCACTGTAGGGACAATCATAACAAAAGGGGTAGTTAAATCAACCTAATCATATTACAGAGTAATAGAGATAAAGAGGTACTGATGGAATATAGTAAACACATGGACAGAAACCATGTCCATGTAGTAACTAGTATAAGAGTATTATTTACCTTTGAGACATGGTGTACAACTGACATCAAGGCAGCGGCCGATGAACTGACACAAAGTATCCAAGTGTCAGTGTTAATATACCCAATCAGATTGTTGTGAGCCAATCAGGTGGTTCACTCCACCTGATCAGCTGTATGCAGTACAGCTGATCGCGGAGGTCAGAGCGTCCCTCTGACATGGGGGTGCACGGCCAATGTGAGCTACGGTGGATATTTAACCTACAGGTCACCGTGTCACCTGGGCTAAATGAGGCATTCAATTTTCGCTCATTTCTTCCAGGGTTTACTTCTGGGGTCTGCAAATGAAATCTCTAAAATCCCCATTTTTTCATATATATTGATACTTTCACTATATTTTAAGATATTTTCCCTGTCTTTACCTATAGGAATTGTCTGAGCAATTTTTTCTCTTCTTCAAAAACACAGTTAGAAATGCAGGGTTGTTTGTTGCAATACTCCTCTTGCTCTACAAATACAGCCAGATATATAGTGCTAATCAGGAGGCTCTATAAATGCTCTTTGGGATTTACGTGCCTAAATAGACATCTTCATTGTTAAAGTATATGTGTATTCAAATTTCCCATTTATTTGTACTTTTACCAAAGATTTTTTGTCCATTTTATATAATCATGTCTGCTAACAATTCAATCTCTGTTCTCCATGGTAACCTTGTCTAACACTTGAGATGCCCATTGTCATCATCATCATTGTATTTTCTGTAATATTATTATTATTTTTTATGTTTTTGCAATTTTTCTTTGATTGTAAACTTGCTGACTGCCTACATCTCTTTTTCCACTAGGTGGCTCTCTAGCTCCGTCCTTGGCTGTGCCGTTGTACTCAGACACCCGGCGGGTGGGCTCCATTGATGCAGGGCAGGCATTGGACATACACCCTGTCCACGCCTTTGTTCCACTGTGTCAAGAGGAGCCTATCTACGCCTCCGCCGCCGTCTGATTGACGAGCGGCAAGCGTTCTTCCCGACGGTGACGTGGGGACACATGACATCATCACGCCCCTAGGGGCATGGCAACGCCGCGCGCCCCCAAGTCAGAGGGACCCTCTGACCTCCGCGATCAGCTGTAATGCATACAGCTGATCAGGCGGAGTGAACCACCTGATTGGCTCACACCAATCCGATTGGGTATATTAACACTGACACTTGGATACTTTGTGTCAGTTCATCGGCCGCTGCCTTGATGTCAGTTGTACTCCATGTCTCAAAGGTAAATAATACTCTTATACTAGTTACTACATGGACATGGTTTCTGTCTATGTGTTTACTATATTCCATCAGTACCTCTTTATCTCTATTACTCTGCAATATGATTAGGTTGATTTAAAGCGGGAGTCCGGCGAAACATTTTTTTTAGATGTCAGCAGCTGCAAATACTGCAGCTGCTGACTTTTAAAATAAGGTCACTCACCTGTCACGGGGTCCAGCGATGTCGGCACCCGAGACTGAACCGTCCCTCGATCCTCGGGTGCTGCCGCCGCCATTCTCAGTGAGGGAATCAGGAAGTGAAGCGTTGCGGCTTCACTTCCCGGTTCCCTACTGCGCAGGAGACAGCGGGGGAGTGCGGGAGGGGGCATGACTCCCGTGGGAGTCTATTACCGGGAGTTGGTGCAGATACCTGTATTATACAGGTATCTGCACCCCCCTAACCCCTGAAAGGTGCCAATTGTGACACCGGAGGGGGGGAGGAATCCGATGAGCGGAAGTTCCACTTTTGGGTGGAACTCTTTAACTACCCCTTTTGTTATGATTGTCCCTACAGTGGCCAGATCTGTTCGCCGCTGTGAAACCAGGTGTTCCTTGTGAATGCAGCTCGATATTTAGCCTATGGACACACGGATAATCCTTATGCCGTGTTTGTGGATTCATGCAGCCAGCTTGTACCCTCTTTTTTATTTTTATTTCTTTACTGCTCAAGGAGTCAATAACATATATGTAAGTACTTTCTACATCATTATTTTTGTAATATGATACAACAGGCTCTAAATTACATTATTGATGCCTATATTATAAATACTATGTTTGTATTATACATATACATATTTGTGTTATAGATATAACAATAATATACCCATTCATAAATTTTCCCTGAAGAAGGAAAAGTACACTCCAATGTGATTTTTCGAAAACATGTCAGGATATATGCTGCAAAATTAAAATTGAGTTCAACTCATCATGAGTAGCACTCTGGATTACCAGCTTTGGGTGATATATATTGTATAATCTTTGATGTTTTACCATTGGTGCACTGTTTGTACTGTAAACGATTTTGAGTGTTTTTTTTTAAAAATCACTTTTCTATTCTTGTATATTAATAAAGTTGGCACTTTTGTGCCTTTTACACTTATTTACTCCCTATTTATTCCTTCCTGCCCTTCAAAGTCCAAGGGGCATCCGCTTAGTGCATTCCTCTGCACTTTTTTCCTTTATAACACCAGAAAAGTAGTAGCAACTGCACTGCAGCTGCACTGTATTGTGTAATGTGTACACCACCAGAAAAGTAGTAGCAACTGCACTACGGTTGCACTGTATTGTGTAATGTGTACACCACCAGAAAAGTAGTAGCAACTTCACCACACTGCACTGTATTGTGTAATGTGAACACCACCAGAAAAGTAGTGGCAACTGCACTTCGGCTGCACTATATTGTGTAATGTGTACACCACCAGAAAAGTATTTGCAACTGCATTACGGCTGCACTGTATTGTGTAATATGTACACCACCAGAAAAATAGTACCAACTGCACTACGGTTGTACTGTATTGTGTAATGTGTATACCACCAGGGAAGTAGTAGCAACTGCACTACGGTTGCACTGTATTGTGTGCTGTGTACACCACCAGAAAAGTAGTAGCAACTGTACCACACTGCACTGTATTGTGTAATGGGTACACCACCAGAAATGCAGTAGCAACTGCACTACAGCTGTACTGTATTGTGTAATGTGTACACCACCAGAAAAGTAGTACCAACTGCACTACAGTTGCACTGTATTGTGTAATGTGTACACCACCAGAAAAATAGTACCAACTGCACTATGGTTGCACTGTATTGGGTGCTGTGTACGCCACCAGAAAAGTAGTAGCAACTGCACCACACTGCACTGTATTGTGTGCTGTGTACACCACTATAAAACTAGCAACTTCACCACACTGCACTGTATTGTGTACTGTGTACACCACCAGAAAAGTAGTAGCAACTGCACTGCAGCTGCACTGTACTGTGTAATGTGTACACCACCAGAAAAGTAGTAGCAACTGCACTACGGTTGCACCATATTGTGTGCTGTGTATAGCAACAGAGAAGTAGTACCAACTGCACTACGGTTGCACTGTATTGTGTGCTGTGTTCACCACCAGAAAAGTAGTAGCAACTGCACCACACTGCACTGTATTGTGTAATGTGAACACCACCAGAAAAATAGTAGCAACTGCACCTCGGCTGCACTGTATTGTGTAATGTGTACACCACCGGAAAATTATTAGCAACTGCATTACGGCTGCACTGTATTGTGTAATGTGTACGTCACCAGAAAATTAGTACCAACTGCACTATGGTTGCACTGTATTGTGTGCTGTGTACACCACCAGGGAAGTAGTAGCAACTGCACTAAGGTGGCACTGTATTGTGTGCTGTGTACACCAACAAAAAAGTAGTAGCAATTGCACCACACTGCACTGTATTAAGTAATGTGAATACCACCAGAAAAGTAGTAGCAACTGCACTACGGTTGCACTGTATTGTGTAATGTGTACACCACCAGAAAAGTGGTAGCAACTGCACTGTGGCTGCACTGTATTGTGTAATGTGTTCACCACCAGAAAAGTAGTAGCAACTGCACTACGGTTGCACTGTATTGTGTAATGTGTACACCACCAGAAAAGTAGTAGCAACTGCACTGTGGCTGCACTGTATTGTCTACTGCGTACACCACCAGAAAAGTAGTAGCAACTGCACTACAGTTGCACTGTAGATATACTCTACACTGGATGCTGCAGAGTGTATATATATATATATATATATATATATATATATATATATATATATATATATATCTCAAAAAGGGGTTGTGACCTATCCACGCTGTTATTAGGGAGAGCACCAGCATGCCTCCATCCCAATGAATACAAAGAGATTAGAGGATAGAGGCGGGACTTTGCATGAGGCATGTTGGTGAGTGTGTTATACTAAATGGTATGTGTTAAGGTGTAGATATTGAAGATGAGTGCTATACAACGTAATGTCCACAGATAGTATTGTAGGATAATCATGGTATAAAAGTTTAATAGCATAGGTACTTAAGCCAGATAAAATCATAGAAATACACATCTTGGACCATAGTTGAACATGTTTACAACAGTATATTGACAGGTAGAGTTCCAATACTGGTAGTACAGTTGCAAAAAAAATACATTGTACAATGAATAGGTGCATCAATAGTTATTAACTCAACGCGTTTCTTGGCTTAAAGCCAATCATCAGGAGTCTGATGCAATTAAGCTGTATTGAGACAATGAAGTGTCTATTAATATATAGACAGATATTTATAGAAAAAGATACACTGATGCATGGTGCCTATGTCCTTTGGGCTACCGTGGCTGACGGTCTCTTGGGGTGTGCTCTCTGCCTCAACCCCGGGGGAGACTTTATGGACCCAGACCAAAACTGTATTTTACATATAGACCCTCATTTATGCATTATTTGTGAGTATCTAGCAACATACATTTTCAGTGTATCTTTTTCTATAAATATCTGTCTATATATTAATAGACACTTCATTGTCTCAATACAGCTTAATTGCATCGGACTCCTGATGATTGGCTTTAAGCCAAGAAACGCGTTGAGTTAATAACTATTGATGCACCTATTCATTGTACAATGTATTTTTTATTGCAACTGTACTACCAGTATTGGAACTCTACCTGTTAATATACTGTTGTAAACATGTTCAACTATCCAAGATGTGTATTTCTATGATTTTATCTGGCTTAAGTACCTATGCTATTAAACTTTTATACCATGATTATCCTACAATACTATCTGTGGACATTACGTTGTATAGCACTCATCTTCAATATCTACACCTTAACACATACCATTTAGTATAACACACTCACCAACATGCCGCAAAGTCCCGCCTCTATCCTCTAATCTCTCTCTCTCTCTCTCTCTCTCTCTCTCTCTCTCTCTCTCTCTCTCTCTCTCTCTCTCTCTCTCTCTATATATATATATATATATATATATATATATATATATATATATATATATATAGACTGTGTCTATATATATATATATATATATATATATATAATATATAAAATCTCAAATACACTGCCTGAAGTAGGTTAGAAATAGCACACCACAGAATGCACTGTAGAATGTAGATCTCTAGGCTACACTGACTGGATGCAGAGTATATATATATATATATATATATACACACTAGACTGACTGTATATATATATTAAATACACTGCCGCTAACTGAATAACCTGCCTGCTTAATCTAAATCAAATCTAAATCTAAATCTCTCCATCCACGCCAACAACACTACACAAGGCAGCCTTATATAGTGTCGGATGTGGACTTAGTCCCCAATGGCCAATTATGGCTCTCTTAGCAGAGGGCGCTGGGATTGGCCAAAGCATGCAGGTCAGGTGCATGCTTTGGCCAATCATCATAGAGCAATGCACTGTGATCTTGCAGTTCATTATGGGGCATTACGCGGGCGCTTGAATTTCCCGCGAACCCCCCATAATGTTCGATATTTGGCGAACGGGCGAACACCCGATATTTGACCCGAACATCAAGCTCATCCCTACCTGTCACACGCACAGCAGAACAGAGAACTGATCGCCCCTAATTAGCAAAGAGGCTTGCACCCCTTTTGTAATTAGCAGCAATTAATTTGCTCCATTTTTTTTAAAAAACATTACGTTTTTTATTTGGTTTTAACAAGAAATTAGCACAGGGCCAACATTTACAGATCAACAGAAGTGAGGTGGGTACAGAAATTACAGTGCTCAGATGTGTTACAGGTGTAAAGTACATAATCAATAAAACATTTTTAGTCGTTCAGCCAAATGTTCCATGCTTCTTGGATTTTTGTGGATGACAATGAGAGTTTCTCATAAATTTTGTTCATGTGGGCAATATCAATTACTTCTTCTTACTTAGGTTGGGAGCTAATGTTGACTTCCACCGCCTTAGAATTAGAGACCGGGCTGCTAGGAGTATGTGCGTGACAATGTGTCTGTAGTTCTTAGGGTAGTTATCTATACCTTTATTGAGAAGGACTAATTCAGGGCGAGGGGGGGGGGGGGGACACAAGCACACCTGTACATGAGAAAATGCATTTAAAAATTTGGTTTCCAAAGTCTGTTAATGTCGGGCACTCCCAGAAGACATGTAGTAGTTTCCCTACTTGGCCACAATTATGCAAGCATAAAGGAGAGTATGAGGAGGAGAATTTTGCCAACCAAAAGGGTGTATAATACCATCTGTTAGTGATTTTTAGGATCATTTCCCAGTGAGTAGTGTAGTGGGATGACTTGAAAACACAGTGGAGGGCATTTCACCATTGTTCTTGGGTAAATGTGCATTCCAACTTCTTTTCCCATTTCTGCATGGGATTGTAAAACTTGCAAAATGCTGTAGAAAAGAAAAATTTTCTTAGCTTTGTGTCCTGTGGACGTATATAGACGTTTCATGCTTTTGGGTGTGTGAATAATCTCTCTGGGGGGTATTTTGTTAAGAAGTTTAGTATATGGGTGAGTGTAAACATGTATGTTTGGGGTAGGCAAAATTCTCCTACCAAAAACTCTCTGGTTTTAAGCTTGTTACTGTCATACATCATATATCCTATATATATACATGCTTGATAAGATAGTTGGTTTTTAACAGAGGGATCAAGGCCTTTAGAATATTCAGAGGGAGAAGAGTGTTGGGTAGAAGATCATAAGAGTCATGGTGCTTGGACAGATGCCTCCACGCCTTCTGTGGGAAGAGGGAGCGATGTAAGATCCCAGGGATTCCACAAGTCACTCAGGAGCATCGTGCAGAGATCTCTAGATGGAGTTAGATTTGCTTCTATTTCCACCCTTGAGGGAGTTTCTCCTTTAAGGATCCAGTGTTTGGTTTGATCCAAGTTCACTGCCCAGTAATAATCTAGTAAATCTGGAATACCTGCAGCCCCCATGGATATATGTTTGATAAGAATGGGACCTGTGCAGCGCGCCCTCTTCCCCTTCCATATGAACTTATGGAGGAGACTCGACAAGGTTCTCAATCGTTTAATTGGGAGCAATATCGGGAGAGTTCGAAAAAGATATAGAAGTTGGGGTAGTATGTTCATCTTAAAGGCTGCTAGCCAACAACCCCCCCCCCCCCCCCCATGAGAGTTCAAAATTGGGAAATTCGGAGGTGGGATATTAGAGGAGATTAATTGGGATGTATTGGCTGTAAGGGTAATGCCCAGGTAATGTACTCTTTCCTTACTCCATGGAAATGAGAGTTGGGACTTAAGGGTATTTATTGTGGAGGTTTTTACTCCAAAATCTAAGATTACTGATTTTGAAGTGTTTACATTTGAAGTATTTTTTATGTTTAGAAGAGTGGTGCAATATTGTGCTTACACCACTCTTTGTTGATTCCCAACATTCTTTGATTCAAAGCATAGAGAAAATTAAGCACAGCATGTAAACCTCTGTAGCCTCTTCCCTTGTTTGCAGATCCCAAAGTCTCAGTGTTCAGAAAACTGTTTGCCAGGAACCAGGAAAGTCCAAAGACCGGGGATCCACTCCTGCTGCTATGACTGTGCCCAGTGCTCGGAGGGAGAGGTATCCAATGTCAGCGGTAAATGAACATGAATACTATCACAGATTTTGTTTCTTCCACATGTCTATAATAAATATTCACTCAATATTAAATGAGAAACACCATTCAAAATGCAATTGGTCATGCCTCTATGTCTACTCTTGAAGTGCTGTTTGTACAGTGAGGACTAATTTGATTTACAGAATGATAAAACTTTATCAACATTTGCTTGATAGAATTATTAGTATTTTTTTGTTAGATAACCTTGATAGGTGATGAGGTCACAATCCCAGAGGTAATTTCACAACTTAAATAGCCCCCATGCATTTGTTCATGAGCTTTTATTAGCAGGGACAATCAGTCCAAACGTCAGTTCAAAACATATGCTTGCTGCTCAGAAGTTCATCTAAAGGGCCTTTATAAATTATGGGCAAACCCCATGCTGAATTTTTTATGTGGGTATCCCCTTTATCATCTATCTCAGTCCCTCATCTAGAATAAAGGTCTGCTATAGATGAAAAAACCCTGCACACTTTAAGAAAGGAGCTGGGAATAGTTAAAGCAGAGTTCCACCCAAAAATGGAACTACCGCTTTAAGGGAAGGTGACCCCCTGACATGCCACATTTGGCATTTCATTTTTTTGGGGGGAGTGGAAAGGGTGGGGGTGAATGTTTTGTCCCCCCTTCCTGAACCATACCAGGCCACATGCCCTCAAAAGGTGAGGGGTACCTCCTGGCAAAGTACCTTGTTCCTATGTTGAGAAGGACAAGGAACTCTTTCCCACAAACCTGGCCCAGCGGTTGTGGAGTCTATGAGCTGGGGGTTTACAGAAATCTGGAAGCCCTCTTTAACAATAAGGGGCATCCATGTGCCGTCCTTTCATGTGAATGAGTCAGAGGTACATAGTATCCCTACTCATTCACAAAAAAAAATAAAGCGTAAATTAAAAAAAGCCCTGTTAACAAGTCCTTTAGTTTAAAAAAAAAAATCCTATGATCCACATCCATCGTCATCCAGCCATGTATATCCACATCAATCATGATTCCTACTGACTTTCCAAAAGAAAGAAAAATGGCAACTAATGTTAAATTGTACTACTTAAAGAGTAACTCCACTTCCATGGGGGAAAAAAGTAAATAAAGAAATAATAATATAGCTTATACAACTGCGACACAAATCATATTGTAATTGAATGTTATTAAAAAATACCTTTCCTTTTCAATTTTCAGCTCTGTAATTTTGGCTACCTGGTAGTGTTCTGTACACAGAATGTGTACTGAACATCCCCAAAATATAATTTCCTGGTTGTGTGATTGGCTCACAAATTTTCCCAGAAGTCTGCCTAAGATACAAGTCAGATTTCAGGCATTACCTTACAACAAAAAATGTCATTTTTGGTGAGATACTCCCAATAGGAACACTTCTAAAGGGATGCAGGGCCAGCAGATTTTCTCATTAGTGCTCTGCAGGTGCACAGCTGATTGATAGTTATGAAACCACTCCCATTAGACCCACTTAGAACAAGGGCACAGAGGAACAAACAGGAATTTCTTCAGAATAACAAAAGGTAAGAATCTGCAACAAAGTTTGTTAAAATCCTTGCAATGTACATAGATCACCCAGAGGGAAATGTTTTTTTCTCAACAAAAGTGGAGTTACGCTTTAAATTGTAAGTAGTGCGTTCATGACCAAATTACAGGGGTTGGAATAGCATTCAATGTCTTTCAAGTATAGCTTGTTCCAATACTATTGGTATGTTCACATTTTGAATTTTTGTTTTTTTTTTTTAGATTGTGGGAGCCATGTCAGTAGAATCCAATCTTTAGGAAATAAATGGGTATTCACGAAACATGTAGAGATTTATAATGTGCTTTATTTTCATATTCTTCTGGCATTTTTATGGAAAATTAACACAATTGTTCATGAATAAGATATGTAAATACAGCTATAAATTGTCCACAGTAAATCAGCTTGTGGTTTTAAACCTTGTTTGATTTAAAGATTTTTATTGCTTGATAGTAATAATAATAATAAAAAAAATTGTATTTTTTTGCATGGGGTTCTCTCTTAAAATGATACGCAGAGCTGGGAATTTTTCTTTGTTTTTGCTTGACATGCATCGCCCATTCATGTGCTCCTTGCTATTAAGGCCAGTTATAGGTTGAGGCAGTTGCTGTTTGTTTGTACCATTGGTTATTTGGTGAGTGGGTGCACTGGACAATTTTGCTGCCATTGTGCTGTTTGCTGGGTGTCCAGTGCACCCATGTGCCTTTAAGGAGGACTGGGCTCACTCCAGGCTTACCTGCCTTCAATCTATCCATTATTATTTATGTGTTCCTTCTATGGAGGCTCTAAACATTTATAGAGTTAGGACTGCAGATAATATTGGGGTGTCTTGTTGCAGCCTCTGCAGCTTACAAATATGTGCAAAATAAACCCCTGTTTTTAACATGAACTGTTAGACAGGACACTTTGGTTTGTTGCAGGCTGGCTGGTAAGTGAGCTGGGAATTTGTCATTGGTTTTGTTTGACATGGGCACCCTTCCATGTGCTCCTTGCTGTTAAAACCAGTTATGGGTTGGTCCAGTTGCCATTTGTTTGTACCCTAAAATCCATATCATACCTGAAGGGATAAGGGTCTGGAATAGATGGACGGAACCTGCGGTTGTTTGTTTACAAACAGAATGAAGCAGCTGAGAGTTGTCATTTTGTTGGCAATTTAAACACACTTTTGTCTTTTAAGTGTTGCACAGTAGGCCCAAACATGTTATTTATTGGAGATTTGCATTTATAATGATTCACATTAAGAATGACTAAAATTTATGCTCTGCATCAAACAGAATAAAAAATATATTATTGCATCGACACGTGTCCCCCAGGGAAGTATCCAGCCCCTCATGCCATTTGTTTGGCAATCCCTTGCCTATTAGCGCAGAAAATGGCGAGAGCTTTTTTTAACTTTCGGCTCCAATTGACTTCAAGTAATATTAAAGGATGTTTTTTTTTTAAATAACAAACATGTTATACTTACCTGCTGTGTGAAAAGGTTTTGCATTAAGTAGCCTCCTCTTATCGGATCCTCCACTAGCGCTCCTGGCCCTTTCCTCTTGCCAAGTCCCTCCATAGCATGCAGCTTGCTATTGGGGCAATCAAGCAGGCTCACTCTCGAGCCGATGCTCTTTCTGCCCACTCAGACACAGAGCACGGCTCAGCCCACTCTCTCCTCATTGGCTCACTGGCTGTGATTGACAGTAGCAGGAGGCAGAGACCCTGGAGAACAATGGAAGAGAACACAAGCACCTACTAAGTATATCTTTGGAAAACTTTAATAGGTTGAAAAGGACTGTTACTCACAAAAGTGATAAAATCACAGGCACATAGGTAGTGATACTGCACATCTGCGTCATCTTGGACTGGGGGAACATACGTTCGATGGTACAGGTTGACCGAACCAGGCTTGGGGTGTGTGGTCTGGTGAGTCGGTGGTTTCCGGTGGTTCCGGATCTCATGGAACGCACAGCGTGGCTGGTGTGATGTCACTTCCGAATCTGACCCGAGGAGGCCGACAACGCATTTGCGGATCATGCACTCCTTCTTCAAGCCGACGGCCTGAAGCCCCGGAAACCACTGGCTCACCAGACCGCAGACACCCCCTTGTTCAGTCAACCTGTACCATCTGATGTATGTTCCCCAAGTTCAAGATGACACACAGGGTCAGATGCGCATTGTCACTACCTATGTGCCTGTGATTTTATCACTTTTGTGAGTAACACCCTTTTTTAACCTATTAAAATTTTTCGAAACCTATACTTAGTAGGCGCTTGTGTTCTCTTTCAGTGTCCTCCTCCAGAGCTGTCTTCTTGCTCCTACACAAAGCTACCATCTTTGTGGGCTCTATATGGATTTTTATGGACTTTCTATGGACTTTTTATGGACTAATTTTTTGTACTTACAATTTTTATTGATTGTCCCTTTCCACAAGCCTGGTACCCAGAGAATAGCCTACAACAAGACAAATACTTTTCCCCAGACACTTGTTCTTACAAACATTTAATACGCATGAACACATTTGGACTGAAGATTGATTTTTTTTTTTTTTTGATTGATATTTATTTATTTAGAAAATTTCTAAGCCATACAAAACTGTTATAGAAACCAACCTTCTAGTCAAATGAATAACATCAACTATACATTATTGAATGAAATGGAACATTATTTATGTGCCCTTTTTTTATCTTCCAGACAGTGAAAATTGCCAACAATGCAGATATGATGAATGGCCCAATGAGAAGAAGGATCGCTGTGTCCCGAAACTGCTGAATTTCCTGTCTTACTCTAATGACCCTCTTGGAATGGTCTTTGCCTTGTTCTCCTCCATTCTTTGTGCTATGACTGGACTGATATTACTGGTCTTTATTTCACACCAAGACACATCCATTGTAAAAGCCAACAACAGGAACCTGAGCTTCACCCTTCTGATCTCCATCATGTTGAGTTTCCTCTGTGTTTACTTATTCCTTGGATGCCCTAATGATATAACCTGCTTGTTACGCCAAGTTTCATTTGGAATCCTCTTCACGATTTCCATCTCTTGTGTTCTTGCAAAAACCATTATAGTTTGTGTAGCATTTAAAGTCACCAAACCTGGCAGTTTGTGGCAACACTGGCTAGGAACCAAACTTTCTAAAGCCATAGTCATCTCATGTTCATCTATTCAAGTTATAATTTGTATCATCTGGCTGTCAGTCTCTCCTCCCTTCAAAGAACTGGACACCTCTTTTTATCAGGACAAGATCATCGTTCAGTGTAATGAAGGGTCAGTTATTGGGTTTTATTCTGTTCTTGGTTACATGGGGTTTCTAGCAGCTGTAAGTTTTGTTCTGGCTTTCACGGTGAGGACTTTACCAGACAGTTTTAATGAGGCCAAATATATCACCTTCAGCATGCTGGTGTTCTGCAGTGTGTGGATTGCCATGATCCCAGCCTATCTGAGCACCAGAGGAAAGTACATGGTGGCTGTAGAGATATTCGCCATACTGAGCTCCAGTGCCGGGGTTTTAGGTTGTATATTTCTCCCCAAATGTTACATAATCTTATGGAGACCAGAACGTAACACTAAAACATATGTAATGGAGAAAAGAGTTTTACAATAAATTGAACAATTATTAATTAATACATAGTATGATATGGTTTTAAGATTTTGTCTATTGCATTTTTAGCAATGCTAGAGGGTCATTCATTATGACCCTACATGTTTACCTTTAGACTAAAGATTTGCCTTAAAACACACACAAAAAAACAAATGCTAGTTCAATATGGCACTAAGTGCATAACTGTCCCCTTATTAATGTGCCATAGAAAAAAATAGTGTATGATCCAAAATTGTGTAATAATGTGGCTTCAAAAATAATAATAAATAATTATAAAAGTGGACATAAACACCAATAAACTCAACAGTGTCCAAAGATGAGCTAAAACTGATCACAAAGTAATAAAGTGTTCGAAAATTGAAATAATTGTAGCATAATTTCTTTTTTCATTTCTGTGTGATAGCGATCGAAATATCCACCCTTAAAAATCCATACCAAAACACC
The DNA here is from genome assembly GCF_042186555.1 of Aquarana catesbeiana. Lineage (NCBI taxonomy): Eukaryota > Metazoa > Chordata > Amphibia > Anura > Ranidae > Aquarana > Aquarana catesbeiana. The sequence goes on along the minus strand of NC_133327.1, from coordinate 4,323,178 downwards.
ACGTGCTGTCTTCCACCCCACACATGGATCTGCACTCCCCAAAGGGTATTGCCACGCTTTCACAGATATGGCATTTGGCTCATGAGATCCCAAAAGATAAATCCACCTCTTCAATCAGTGAGCTGTCTTTAGATGTGTGCATGTGATCTCTCCAGTAATGAGCATACAGGGAATAAAGCTATACATAGCATGAAACTGTAGGGTTAAAAATGTTTTATTATTAAATAGCCATTACACTTAAATTTCAAATGGGCAGCAAAGCATCCAGTATATCCACAGTGGACCACAGAAGTGAGTAGAGACCACTACCACCTGTTTATCACACACCGCCGGCTGCACTGTGAGAAGAGACACTGCCTGATGCACCACTGAATTCCATCAGTCAATACACATACAAAGCCTTGCTCCACCCTAACATGTTTCATTGGAGGGACCCGCAAAAGATGAATTTTTCTTTCTAGATTGGATTCATGTCTATATCTGGCTCTGTTGCATTAGGAGTCTCAGTCATAGTGGTGAATAATATGATGTGTTATCAATAAGGGAAAATATTTTTGTATTTTTTTAATACATGTTTTTATTTGTTCTATGTTTGATTGCTGAGAAAGTTCCATGAAAGGCTTTAAACAATTCTTATCCAGATTTATTAGGGATGGAGGCAACCCCTACCTACATTTGAAGGGATAGAATATTTTTCCCAAAGACCTTTTATTGTAACTTACGTTAAAACAAAAGAGAGATAAAAATATTTACAGAGTAATTAGCTATATGCCCAGAACCTGTGGTCAGAATGCCTTGTAGCTTAAAGTAATTGTAAAGTCTCATTTAAAAAAAAAAACAAAAAACAAACATGTTATACTTACCTCCTCTGTGCTTTTGTTTTTGCACAGAGAAGCCCAGATCCTCCTCTTCTTGGGTCCCTCTTTGCTTCTCCTGGCAAGCAGCTTGTTATGGGGACACCCAAGCTGTGTCCATTCAGACACAGAGCTGCCATTCGGCCCCACCCCCTATCTTTCCTGATTGGCTAGCCGACTTTGATTGACAGCCGTGGGAGCCAATGGCACCCCTGATGTGTCTCAGCCAATCAAGAAAGAGAGTCCCGGACAGGCGAAGGGACTTGAGGACATCATTGGACAGAGATGGGGCTCAGGTAAGTATTAGAGGGGTGCTGGGGAGGCTGCTACACACAGAAGACTTTTTATCTAAATGCATAGAATTAGAAACATAGAAAAACCTTCTGCCTTTACAACTCTTTTAACCATAGGTGTACAAACAGACTCATCAGTACAACAACTAACAAGTATTTAGAATTTACATAGTATAGCTAAAACAGAGTACATAGTACAAGGCTGGTTGCACTATTGCTGAAACAAAAATAAGGTTATTGGATTTCTTTTTCTTTTTTTGGCTTGATTTTGAAGACTTACTAACACAATAATCTTCCATTTTAGAATCAAATACATGTGAGTTTTTTAAGCTATGCTTAATTTGATCTATCTTCTTATCATTTACTTCATCTGAAATTCAGATTTTGTTTACCTTGTCTGTTATAATTGCCCCACGAGGTGGAGAAATGAGTGAATCACATGGAATATTTTTTCTCTCCCCTGGTATTTGCACAACATCATTATACAATGTTATATAATGTATAAGACCCCAATGTCTGACACTATAAAGTGTGAGCTAATTAAAGGTTGCCTTGGGTAAACATCTCACCAAAAATAACATATATGTTGTAGAAGATGTGTCAGGGTCCAGATCTGAACCAGGAACCCATGCAGTGTCTGCCTGAAGCTCTTCTGTTTGTGCCACCTGAGATGCTGGACAGCTCCCTATCTGACATTTGGAAAACTTTGTCTGGTATCTTGCTTCTGGTGAACATTGAAGTCATTGCTCCTCCCATGAATTTTCTGATTTAAGCCATGTCCTTGTACTTCCTGCCAGATTATTGGGCTCTCTCTTGCTGATATCTGGCTCCTTTTCATACCTTCAGCTGTCTTTATCTTCTCCACCTTTATATATTGACCCTTGGCTTGTTCATTGACTTTGCTTCCATCTGATCCAGTCCAGCTACTACTCATTACTGTTCTTTTGGCATTAATCAACTACACTTCTGCTTGCTCTCCTCCTGCTGGGGCAATCCTGAGGGCCACAACCTGGCATTAGCTTGCAGCAAAACACACCTCCACCATCAGGAGCTCTGGTGAAGAACGGCTAGTGCTTAGACCCCATACCTTGGGTGAGCCTATGTCATCTGCTAAGCAGTTCTTTTTGTGCATCAATCCAGCTGACTACTTGTGAATCTCTCAACTGCTACAGCCACTGGCCTTCGAAAATTACGTTTTTGAAGGTGTTCTTCGCCCCAACGCTGTATAGAAGGCCTCCAAGTTGCCAGATTGTGTTGGATTTTACAGAAAATGACTGCGCTGAAGTTTGACATTGAATAGTCATTTTAATAACATTAAGAATACAATATGGTTTGGGTAGCAATTTTATAGGCTTTATGAAATGTTTTATTTGCTATTTTATTACACAAAAGTGGAGTTACCCTTTAAGCAATAAGAATCCTTAATGCAAAGAGTGACACCTTCAGGGACATTTTATGAAAAAAACGCACAAACAACAGGATAATGACATAAAGACTTTAGGGCACAATCTTGAAGATTATATATTTTTTTTCAAGAATAATTTGTTGTTCATGGAAAAATATGTGTGCATTTGTTGTAATTATCAATGCCATTTCTCCACTAAAAACAATGTTCTGAAGCCATATTCATTCATCTTAAGTTATTTTAGAAGTAGACAAGGGGGAATATGTGCTGTGGTTAGAATTGCTTGTTACAACTCCATATTATATAATATAAAAAATAAAATGTTATTGTAAATCATGTTGGAAAAGTGACAACTAAAACTGGGAGAGAGAGAGAGAGAGAGACTGACTAAAAATCCATGAATTGAATGGCTTTCTTGGACAAAACTGTATCAGTCCTACTATTTGGTTATAAGGAATAAGAAGGTGGATCTGTAGAATTTTACAGGATCTACTATTCTCATAACATTGGCTTTTCTATCTCTATATGTCTTAAGTGTTTATCAGTTTGTGTCACACGCCTACTAAGTGTATGTTCTAAAAAACAGACGGGCTTTATTTTGGCTTATTCAGAGCCCCAAGCTTGAACCATTTATGGTGGCTTCCTACATGGAGACCCAATATATAATAAATAAATAGAAAATGAATGACACATGAACAGAGAGCAAGAACTTTGCAGGTAATGTCAGAAATAACGGCAAAGTCCGTACAGAATGAACCATATATACTCAATCATCCATTATGGAATCGATCCAGAGCCATTATTAAAATAGAGAATGAGAAGAATCAAAATTAAAGGGAAAGAATAACTGCTTTTTATTGGTGAAAATGGTACTGGGAAATTCTTTTTGAACCACTTCCCGCCCGCCATATAGTAGAATGATAGCCAGAAAGTGATTCAGTTATCCTGACTGGGCGTCATATGACATCCAGAAGGATAACAAGCTAGCATGCGCCCACGGGGGCGTTCAGCGCAGCGATTGGGTATGGCACGTGTCCCCTGGACACAGGCCATCCCCAAACAGGGTAAACAGTAAATGAAATTGGCTATTTACCACGTGATCAGCTGTGTCCAATCACAGCCGGTCACATTTGTCAACATTACAGGGGGCACGCACCTCTGTGATCAGGAATGGCGTGTGTCCCTCAGACATAGCCCATCCCCAATCAAGGGAAACAGCCAATGAAATTGGCTGTTTACCACATGATTGGCTATGTCTAATGACAGCCGGTCTCAAGTGTAAACAAAGAGCAGTTATTAGCAGATCCCTGCTTCCTCTCCTCACACACTGATCATGTGAGGAGAGAGCAGGGATCAGTGAGTAATCTAGTGTTTGTCTGCATTTACTGTACACCACACAGCCCCCGCCCCCAATAAGGAGAACCTGTTACCAGAGTGCTGTCACACAGTCCATCTGGATCTGTCACAGTCAATCTAGATCTGTCACACAGCCCATCTGTCACACAGTCCATCTGGATCCGTCACACAGGCCTGCCATTAGTACCACCATTGGTACCGCCATCAGTACCGTCACACAGGCCCGCCATCAGTACTGCCATCAGTAACATCACACAGGCCCGTCATCAATGGCTTGTCAGTACCACCAGCAGTACCGTCACACAGGCCAGACATCAGTACCACCATCAGTACCGTCACACAGGCTTGCCATCAGTGACTTGTCAGTATCACCAGGAGTAACATCACACAGGCCCTCTTTCAGTACTGCCATCAGTACCGTCACACAGGCCCGCCATCAGTACCACCATAATATCTCAAAGAGTTTACACAGGGCAGGGATATAACATCCTTACTATGTCGGATGATGAGAGCAGCGGGGAGATCTCATCATCCAATTCTGGTTCGGAATACGAGCCAGTAGATGGTAGTGGATTGGAGACTGAGTCAGCGAAGGAAACCATCCCTCCTAAAAGAATAAGGAGATCAGGACCAAGATCAGAAGACCTGCCTTCCACCAGCAGCGCTAGACCCCATGAAGAGGATCCCAGTACCAATACTGGAATTGCACACCCAACCCGAAGAATCCAGGCCCAGTCCTACCTTCCCAATGCCCTGGCAAAACCCTTATGGTTGCCTGCCAACTCAGGGTCCACTATAATCCCCCATTTCACCGCACAGCCAGGTGTGCAGCCCAACACTACAAATGTTTCCCAATTAGATTATTTGTATTGATTTTTCCCAGAAGATTTGCTGCAGTATATGGTGGACCAAATAAATCTCTATGCAGAGCAATTTATTGCCACCAACCCCAATTCATCCTATGCCCGTATGTTCCATTTGCGACGCCTCACACTGGATGAGTTAAAATAGTTTTTGGGACTTACATTCAATATGGGGCTTACAAAGAAGAATGAACTGCATGCTTACTGGTCCACCAACCCCATCCACCACATGCCGATATATTCTGCTGTCATGTCCAGGACACGCTATGACATGATTATGCTTTTCCTACATTTTAACGACAATTCGCAGTGCCCTCCCTGAGATCATCCAAACCACAACAAATTGTACAAAATACACCCCCTAATAAATTCTATTTCAAAGCGATTTGCTGAAGTGTTTGTCCCTGACCAAAATATTTATGTGGACAAATCCCTTATCCGCTTTACTGGCCAGCTGCAGTTCAAACAATATGTTCCCAGCAAAAGGGCCAAAATGGGTTAAAATGTAATAAATTGTGTGATAGATACGTGTACACCTTCCGCGTGTATGAAGGCACAGACTCCTAGCTCCAGCCCCCTGAGTGCCCCACATATATTGGAACCAGTGGTAAAATTGTCTGGGAGCTGGCATACCCCCTGTTCAAACAACGGTATCATTTATATGTGGACAATTATTATACCAGCTTGCCCGTTTTTCATCACCTGCACCGTAACAAAAGGCTACAAAACAGGGAATCTGCATTTATGAGAAATGAGTAAGTGTTGGCCATGAAGTGGAGGGACACATCTTCTCTACTATCCACAATGAAACCTTGGTGGAGATTCAGAGAAGACGCGGCCCTGTTGTAAAGCCTGAATGTGTCCACAACTATAATCTCTTTATGGGGAGTGGATTTAAATGACTAGATGCTACAACCATATTTGTCGACCCGAAAGTCCTGTTACTGGTATAAAAAAGTTGCATTTCATCTTTTTCATATGGCCATGTGTAATTTGTATGTCTGCTACCAAAAATCAACCAAAAACCAAGCCATCACCTACCTCAAATATATTAAAGACATTCTCACTGCCCTGATTTACCAGCAAGGTCCCACCCCAGGAAGCATTGGCTCTGATAGTGTGAGTCGACTTCATGAGCAACATTTCCCCTATAACATAAGTACGCTCCATTGAATGACATTGGTGAAACCAGTCTGGGACCAGCACTGCTGGATCTGAGGGACTCTCCTAGCTGCCGGGGGAAGAACTCCTCCACTGAGAGTGAGGGGGCAGCAAAGGGAAAGGAAAGACAGATTCTGTTGGTAGGGGACTCAATTCTTAGAAGGACAGAGAGGGCAATCTGTAACCAAGACCTGAAGCACCGAACAGTATGTTGTCTACCGGGCGCTCGGGTTCGGCACATCACGGATCTTGTGGACAGATTACTGGGAGGGGCTGGGGAAGACCCGGCTGTCATGGTGCACATTGGCACCAATGACAAAGTCAGAGGCAGATGGAGTGTCCTAAAGAATGATTTTAGGGACTTAGGAGCTAAATTGAGGAAGAGGACCTCCAAGGTAGTATTCTCAGGAATACTACCGGTACATCGAGCCACACCAGAAAGGCAGAGGGAGATTAGGGAAGTAAACAAGTGGCTGAAGAGCTGGTGTAGTAAGGAGGGGTTTGGGTTCCTGGAGGACTGTGACGACTTCTTAGTCGGTAACCGGTACTATAGAAGGGACGGACTGCACCTAAATGAGGAGGGTGCAGATCTGCTGGGAATGAAGATGGCCAAAAAGTTAGAGGGGTTTTTAAACTAGGCGATGGGGGGGAGGGTTCAGAGACAGAGATAGCCAGCGTGGAAGATATTACAGAGGGTAGTATTGGGGGCATTAGTGGTAGGTTAACCAATGCACAAAAACACAAGGTGAGTATAGTAGCAAGTCCTAGTTGCAATCTCGAAACACCCAATACGAGGACAATATGCGACCGGTCTAAACTATGTGGCATGTTCACCAATGCCAGGAGCATGGCGGACAAGATGGGTGAACTAGAGATACTGTTGTACGAGGAGGATTTGGATTTTGTGGGAATTTCAGAGACCTGGTTCAACAGCTATCATGATTGGCTGGCAAACATTCAAGGGTATACCCTATACCGCAAGGATAGAGAGGGTAAAAAAGGGGGAGGGGTATGCCTAGATATCAAGAATAATGTACAAGTGAATGTGAGAGATGACATCACTGAGGGAGCTAGAGAGGAGGTGGAATCCTTATGGGTAGAGCTCCAAAGGGATTAAGCTAAGGGGAAAATAATACTGGGAGTATGCTATAGGCCCCCTAACCTGAGGGAGGAAGTGGAGACGGATTTCCTATCACAAATTGGATTAGCAGCAAGGATGGGAAGTGTTATCATAATGGGGGATTTTAATTATCCAAACATAGACTGGGCGGAGGGAACCGTGCATTCATTTAAGGCTCACCAGTTCCTTAATGTCTTGCAGGACAATTTTATGGGTCAGATGGTAGACGCACCAACTAGAAATAAAACATTACTGGATCTACTGATTACCAACAATACAGACCTGATCACGGATGTGGAAATACGGGGCAATTTAGATAACAGCGATCACAGGTCAATTAGTTTCAGTATAAATCACATAAATAGGAAACATAAAGGGAATACAAAGACACTGAATTTCAAAAGAGCCAACTTCCCTAAACTACAAACCTTGTTAAAAGGCTTAAATTGGGATAAAATATTAGGAACAAAGAATACGGAGGAGAGATGGGTTTGCTTTAAGAGCATATTAAATAAGGGCATTAGCCAATGTATCCCATTGGGTGATAAATTTAAAAGAGCGAACAAAAATCCTGGATGGCTTAACTCCAATGTAAAAATGCATATAAAAGCAAAGGAGAAGGCCTTCAAAAAATACAAGGTTGAGGGATCATCCTCAGCATTCAGACTTTATAAAGAATGCAACAAGAAATGTAAGGGTGCAATTAGGACGGCTAAGGTAGAACATGAAAGACACATATCGGAGGAGAGCAAAAAAAATCCCAAGAAATTCTTTAAGTATGTAAACAGTAAAAAAGGGAGGACAGACCATATTGGCCCCATAAAGAATGAGGAAGCACATCTGGTTACAAAGGATGGGGAGATGGCGAAGGTATTGAATTTATTCTTCTCCTCAGTCTTCACGAGTGAATCGGGGGGCTTCAGTAACCAAAACTGCAGTGTTTATCCTCATGACACAACACAGGAAGCACCTCCATGGTTAACAGAGGACAGAATTAAAATTAGAACAAAAAGAGGGAAATCTTGCGAGCCACAATGATCCAGTGCTCAATGTGCATAAATGTGAAACTCCTAAACAAACAAAATATATGTAGATAACTGTGAATATCTAGCCGCACACGCAGTTCACGTATTCATATCCGTGCACAAGTATAGAAAAAATTATTTGCGCTGCGCTTGATATCAAAAAATTAAATAAAGTGGTATCAAAGATCCCTAGTGTATAAATATCAAATACGACTTACAAATTTCTATATGTGGTGTGTATCTTAACCTCTATATTATGCTTACATATCAAACACTAAGAGTGCAATGTGCATGTACACTCACGCCAAAGCAAACATAATCAAGTGATATATCAGATAACATGCAATATCTCACATCTAGTGTAGCATGCACAAAATCAAATCACATGAACATGAAATAACATAAAAGTGCTTGGTGCTTTTTAAACGCAATCAAAATAATTTGATCTTGGTGATCTCTTTATAATAAAGTGTCCATAAAATGTCCAAATTAAAAGTGCATCTGTGTTCAGCGAAATCCAACACATCAGGTGCAAATAAATCCAAGTGCTGCAATCAACTGTGATGAATCCTGGAAACCCCCCAAAGTGATTGCGCTCACCTCAAAGCGTGTGACACAGTGGCTAACTATGTCAAATCACGCTTGGTAGCCCCTCTATGGGCTCTGCAAGGTCATATAGATCCGATCTCCACTCACTTTAGGTTGACAAGGCTCCATAGACATCCATATATAGAATGAAGAGAGACTACATAGTGTAATACTATCAACCACTATTTTATTAAAATATAAAAAAATCGCTTCCCCCAAAAGGGGTACTCACATTCTCCTGGTGCTGCTGTGCACCAGACAATAAAGCGCAGTGTAAAATCGCTAGTTAATGTGCCGCAGGGAATGTTTTTCCTCCTAGCTCAGCTGTATGCTTCTCGTCCGTCCTGGCCCCTCCCCTACGCGTGTTCGACACAGGGGGGTCACGTGTCTTCATCAGGGGGATGTGATTGGACGGATGCTCTATCACCTAAATACTCTCCCGGTGGCCATTTTGCCTGAGATCGCAGACTAGATCCTAATGGGCTACATTACTCTATCTCCTGTATTGCGAATCAATACAAAGACGCTGCATAGTTATAAGCTGTCACTATGTACCCAATTTTAAACCTATACTAATCCAGGACGGAGCATTTAGGAGGAAAAAACAAGATGCCCCGCTGCACCAAACATAGCTATACTTATTACAATGCATATTTATTAACATAAAACCGATCATTAAAATATATGGTATAAGCGATACAAAGGACAATCAAAACGATAAAAGTGAATAAAATAAGATAAAACAATATTAAACAACCTTACATATCACAAATTTTCTTCCTCAGAATATCTCTAATATATTGCGAATGCTACCCCATATACAATATGCTAGGGGTTGCCATATGCCATAACTGTCATGGGACCTGTATATCTGAGTGAAAACATACAAGTGCCAAATTTGAGTGAAAACGCACAAGTGCCAAATTTAAAAAACAGCAGTCACCATACCCCATTAACCCTTACATCATTAAATCTTTTTATTAATCATCTGCAATTTCCAAATGAGGAGGAAGGAGGTGGGAGGTATGGGGGGGGGGGGGGTGAGGGATGGTTGGTTCGATTGCATCTCCGAAACAATAACAATATGAAGGGGGGTTAATATCTTGCTTGTGTGTAAAATCTTGTAAAGTAAATAAAATAGATCTATACCTTAAAGTGGCATACATAAATTATTCAACTTACTTCAACCCACATATATCTTGAGAGTAAATAAAAACTTTAAATTCAATTAAAAATTACTTAAAAAACATGTGAGATCAAACTCTTTGTTCAAGCCGCCAGGCGACAAGGAGCCAAGCTGGTAAATCCACCAGGATTCACATTTGCTAATGTCCCTGGTGTAATTGGAGCCTCTCCAGTTACGTTTAGGTGCTTCAATTCCCCAAAATTTCATATCTTGCGTACTCTGATTATGAACCCTTTTAAAATGTATGGAGAGGTGATGTTTATCGTGTCCCTTTCTTATATTTCTTACATGCTCCTCCATACGATCTTTCAAAGCTCTAGTAGTACGGCCCACATAAATAAGATTACAGGGACATTTGATCGCGTATACCACCCCTATCGTGTCGCAAGATATAAAATCCTCTATGGTATGCAACTTACCCCTATGGGGATTAGAGAACTCCTTCACTCTCTTGTTATTAGAAGGTACCCTGACACAACTATAACATCTTCCACAGCCGAAAAAACCTTTCAGATTCCAAAACATTTTGGGCTTTGGTGGAGGTGGTTCTACTATATTGTGTACTAGCCTATCACGTAACGAGGGCGCCTTCTTGTAAACAATCTTAGGTTTATCGGACAATAGGTCTTTTAGGTGAGTATCTTGTTTGAGTACGCTCCAATATTTCTTTAAAATCATCTCTACATCCTTACTTTGTAAACTGTAATCTAAAACAATACAAGTACCATCAAATTCTTTATTTCCCACAGCTGCGTTTTTGTCTCTCAGTAAATCATCCCTACTCAGGTTCCTGACCATATTTCTTTCTCTTTTCAGAAATTCTTTTCGGTATCCTTTATCTAAAAACATTCCTTCTAACCTATCTGATTGAGTTTCAAAGTCATCTTCAAGCGTGCAGTTTCTCCTCATCCTCATAAATTGGCCCCTGGGAATGTTATCAAGCCATGGTTTATGGTGACAGCTCGTAGTGGAAATATAGGAGTTACGATCTGTAGCTTTGAAAAAGGACCTCGTAATCATACCTTCTGATGTGTTGAGTATCTCCAAATCCAGGAAGTGTATACGGTCCTTATTTATATCCCAAGTCAAAGAGATATTACGATCATTATCATTCATGGTTTCTAATAGCGTCATTAATGATTCTTTACTCCCCTTCCACATGATTATAAGATCGTCAATAAACCTTTTATATAACACCATATCTGTATACTGTTCAACCATTACTGAATCCTCCTCCCACTTGGCCATATATAGGTTTGCTACGCTCGGGGCGAATTTAGCGCCCATAGCAACGCCCTTTATTTGCAGGAAGAATTTATTATTATACCAAAAGAAATTATGATGTAAACAAAAATCCAGACATTTCAAAATAAATCCACATAGGCCTTTATCAATCCCTTCCTCTTTATCAAGGGCCCATTTCACTGCTTCCAAGGCGCCCTCATGGTCAATGTTGGTATATAACGATGACACGTCTCCCGTAGCCATAATTATATCATTTTCCATGTTCAGTTCTTTTATCAATTGAAGGGTGTGCTTAGTGTCTTTAAGATAAGCACGTGTCTTTTTTACCAGAGGTTGTAAATGTAGATCTATATATTCCCCGAGCCTTGAGGTTAAGGACTCGATCCCACTCACAATGGGTCTTCCCGGGGGATTAGAACTATCCTTATGAATTTTCGGTAAGTAGTATATTACAGGAGTCCTGCTAACCGTGGGAATTAGATATTTGGCTTCTTGTTTATTTAAAAAGTTGCTGTCCACACCGTGTTTGATAATGAAATCTAGTTCTTTCCTAAAAACCTTCGAAGGATCAGTGCTCAGCATCTGATACGTACTGTTATCACTCAGTATTCTGTTCATTTCATCTTTATATTGCTGCAGTGAAAGTACTACGATGCCCCCCCCCTTTATCCGCTGGTCGTATTATTATGTCAGTTCTCCTCTCTAATGAATCCAGTCCTTGAGACCTCTATGCTCATATGCCTTCTTGATGGGTAATTGTTCCAGCTCAGTAATGACCAATTTCTTAAAGAGATCCACATATCTATTGTTGGCTATGTGTGGGTTGAAAACGGAGTTATTGCGCAGATTCGTAAATTTATTACTTACAGCGGTTCTTTCTACTGGATTTAGGGCGTAATATTTTTTAATATTAAGCTTCCTAATGAGTTTTTGCACCCCTATATAAGTCTCAAACTTGTTTAACCCCTTCTTAGGTGCAAATTTAATACCCCTATCAAGAGTTAAAATTTCTTCCTACCTATCAAGAGAAGAAATTTTAACTCTTGATAGGGGTATTAAATTTGCACCTAAGAAGGGGTTAAACAAGTTTGAGACTTATATAGGGGTGCAAAAACTCATTAGGAAGCTTAATATTAAAAAATATTACGCCCTAAATCCAGTAGAAAGAACCGCTGTAAGTAATAAATTTACGAATCTGCGCAATAACTCCGTTTTCAACCCACACATAGCCAACAATAGATATGTGGATCTCTTTAAGAAATTGGTCATTACTGAGCTGGAACAATTACCCATCAAGAAGGCATATGAGCATAGAGGTCTCAAGGACTGGATTCATTAGAGAGGAGAACTGACATAATAATACGACCAGCGGATAAAGGGGGGGGCATCGTAGTACTTTCACTGCAGCAATATAAAGATGAAATGAACAGAATACTGAGTGATAACAGTACGTATCAGATGCTGAGCACTGATCCTTCGAAGGTTTTTAGGAAAGAACTAGATTTCATTATCAAACACGGTGTGGACAGCAACTTTTTAAATAAACAAGAAGCCAAATATCTAATTCCCACGGTTAGCAGGACTCCTGTAATATACTACTTACCGAAAATTCATAAGGATAGTTCTAATCCCCCGGGAAGACCCATTGTGAGTGGGATCGAGTCCTTAACCTCAAGGCTCGGGGAATATATAGATCTACATTTACAACCTCTGGTAAAAAAGACACGTGCTTATCTTAAAGACACTAAGCACACCCTTCAATTGATAAAAGAACTGAACAAAATCCAGTAGAAAGAACCGCTGTAAGTAATAAATTTACGAATCTGCGCAATAACTCCGTTTTCAACCCACACATAGCCAACAATAGATATGTGGATCTCTTTAAGAAATTGGTCATTACTGAGCTGGAACAATTACCCATCAAGAAGGCATATGAGCATAGAGGTCTCAAGAAAGGACTGGAACTGAACATGGAAAATGATATAATTATGGCTACGGGAGACGTGTCATCGTTATATACCAACATTGACCATGAGGGCGCCTTGGAAGCAGTGAAATGGGCCCTTGATAAAGAGGAAGGGATTGATAAAGGCCTATGTGGATTTATTTTGAAATGTCTGGATTTTTGTTTACATCATAATTTCTTTTGGTATAATAATAAATTCTTCCTGCAAATAAAGGGCGTTGCTATGGGCGCTAAATTCGCCCCGAGCGTAGCAAACCTATATATGGCCAAGTGGGAGGAGGATTCAGTAATGGTTGAACAGTATACAGATATGGTGTTATATAAAAGGTTTATTGACGATCTTATAATCATGTGGAAGGGGAGTAAAGAATCATTAATGACGCTATTAGAAACCATGAATGATAATGATCGTAATATCTCTTTGACTTGGGATATAAATAAGGACCGTATACACTTCCTGGATTTGGAGATACTCAACACATCAGAAGGTATGATTACGAGGTCCTTTTTCAAAGCTACAGATCGTAACTCCTATATTTCCACTACGAGCTGTCACCATAAACCATGGCTTGATAACATTCCCAGGGGCCAATTTATGAGGATGAGGAGAAACTGCACGCTTGAAGATGACTTTGAAACTCAATCAGATAGGTTAGAAGGAATGTTTTTAGATAAAGGATACCGAAAAGAATTTCTGAAAAGAGAAAGAAATATGGTCAGGAACCTGAGTAGGGATGATTTACTGAGAGACAAAAACGCAGCTGTGGGAAATAAAGAATTTGATGGTACTTGTATTGTTTTAGATTACAGTTTACAAAGTAAGGATGTAGAGAGGATTTTAAAGAAATATTGGAGCGTACTTAAACAAGATACTCACCTAAAAGACCTATTGTCCGATAAACCTAAGATTGTTTACAAGAAGGCGCCCTCGTTACGTGATAGGCTAGTACACAATATAGTAGAACCACCTCCACCAAAGCCCAAAATGTTTTGGAATCTGAAAGGTTTTTTCGGCTGTGGAAGATGTTATAGTTGTGTCAGGGTACCTTCTAATAACAAGAGAGTGAAGGAGTTCTCTAATCCCCATAGGGGTAAGTTGCATACCATAGAGGATTTTATATCTTGCGACACGATAGGGGTGGTATACGCGATCAAATGTCCCTGTAATCTTATTTATGTGGGCCGTACTACTAGAGCTTTGAAAGATCGTATGGAGGAGCATGTAAGAAATATAAGAAAGGGACACGATAAACATCACCTCTCCATACATTTTAAAAGGGTTCATAATCAGAGTACGCAAGATATGAAATTTTGGGGAATTGAAGCACCTAAACGTAACTGGAGAGGCTCCAATTACACCAGGGACATTAGCAAACGTGAATCCTGGTGGATTTACCAGCTTGGCTCCTTGTCGCCTGGCGGCTTGAACAAAGAGTTTGATCTCACATGTTTTTTAAGTAATTTTTAATTGAATTTAAAGTTTTTATTTACTCTCAAGATATATGTGGGTTGAAGTAAGTTGAATAATTTATGTATGCCACTTTAAGGTATAGATCTATTTTATTTACTTTACAAGATTTTACACACAAGCAAGATATTAACCCCCCTTCATATTGTTATTGTTTCGGAGATGCAATCGAACCAACCATCCCTCACCCCCCCCCCCCCATACCTCCCACCTCCTTCCTCCTCATTTGGAAATTGCAGATGATTAATAAAAAGATTTAATGATGTAAGGGTTAATGGGGTATGGTGACTGCTGTTTTTTAAATTTGGCACTTGTGCGTTTTCACTCAAATTTGGCACTTGTATGTTTTCACTCAGATATACAGGTCCCATGACAGTTATGGCATATGGCAACCCCTAGCATATTGTATATGGGGTAGCGTTCGCAATATATTAGAGATATTCTGAGGAAGAAAATTTGTGATATGTAAGGTTGTTTAATATTGTTTTATCTTATTTTATTCACTTTTATCATTTTGATTGTCCTTTGTATCGCTTATACCATATATTTTAATGATCGGTTTTATGTTAATAAATATGCATTGTAATAAGTATAGCTATGTTTGGTGCAGCGGGGCATCTTGTTTTTTCCTCCTAAATGCTCCGTCCTGGATTAGTATAGGTTTAAAATTGGGTACATAGTGACAGCTTATAACTATGCAGCGTCTTTGTATTGATTCGCAATACAGGAGATAGAGTAATGTAGCCCATTAGGATCTAGTCTGCGATCTCAGGCAAAATGGCCACCGGGAGAGTATTTAGGTGATAGAGCATCCGTCCAATCACATCCCCCTGATGAAGACACGTGACCCCCCTGTGTCGAACACGCGTAGGGGAGGGGCCAGGACGGACGAGAAGCATACAGCTGAGCTAGGAGGAAAAACATTCCCTGCGGCACATTAACTAGCGATTTTACACGGCGCTTTATTGTCTGGTGCACAGCAGCACCAGGAGAATGTGAGTACCCCTTTTGGGGGAAGCGATTTTTTTATATTTTAATAAAATAGTGGTTGATAGTATTACACTATGTAGTCTCTCTTCATTCTATATATGTATGTCTATGGAGCCTTGTCAACCTAAAGTGAGTGGAGATCGGATCTATATGACCTTGCAGAGCCCATAGAGGGGCTACCAAGCGTGATTTGACATAGTTAGCCACTGTGTCACACGCTTTGAGGTGAGCGCAATCACTTTGGGGGGTTTCCAGGATTCATCACAGTTGATTGCAGCACTTGGATTTATTTGCACCTGATGTGTTGGATTTCGCTGAACACAGATGCACTTTTAATTTGGACATTTTATGGACACTTTATTATAAAGAGATCACCAAGCTCAAATTATTTTGATTGCGTTTAAAAAGCACCAAGCACTTTTATGTTATTTCATGTTCATGTGATTTGATTTTGTGCATGCTACACTAGATGTGAGATATTGCATGTTATCTGATATATCACTTGATTATGTTTGCTTTGGCGTGAGTGTACATGCACATTGCACTCTTAGTGTTTGATATGTAAGCATAATATAGAGGTTAAGATACACACCACATATAGAAATTTGTAAGTCGTATTTGATATTTATACACTAGGGATCTTTGATACCACTTTATTTAATTTTTTGATATCAAGCGCAGCGCAAATAATTTTTTCTAGAATTAAAATTAGACTTGAGAAACTTAACATTAATTAATCACCGGGACCAGATGGCTTGCATCCAAGGGTACTTAGGTAACTCAGTCAAGTGATTGCCAGACCGTTGTTCCTAATTTTTACAGATAGTCTACTGACTGGAATGGTACCAGCTGATTGGAGAAAAGCCAATGTAGCACCAATATTTAAAAAGGACCCAAAATACATCCCTGGGAATTACAGACCAGTTAGCCTAACATTAATAGTATGTAAACTCTTGGAGGGGATGATAAGGGACTATATACAAGATTTTAGTAATAAGAACGATATCATTAGCAGTAATCAGCATGGATTCATGAAGAATCATTCTTGCCAAACCAATCTATTAACCTTCTATGAGGAGGTGAGTTGCCATCTAGATAAAGGAAGGCCCGTAGACGTGGTGTATCTGGATTTTGCAAAAGCGTTTGACACAGTTCCCCATAAACGTTTACTGTACAAAATAAGGTCAGTTGGCATGGACCATAGGGTGAGTACATGGATTGAAAACTGGCTACAAGGGCGAGTTCAGAGGGTGGTGATAAATGGGGAGTACTCAGAATGGTCAGGGGTGGGTAGAGGGGTTCCCCAGGGTTCTGTGCTGGGACCAATCCTATTTAATTTGTTCATAAACGACCTGGAGGATGGGATAGACAGTACAATCTCTGTATTTGCAGACGATACTAAGCTAAGCAGGGCAATAACTTATCCGCAGGATGTAGAAACCTTGCAAAAAGACCTGAACAAATTAATGGGGTGGGCGACTACATGGCAAATGAGGTTCAATGTAGAAAAATGTAAAATAATGCATTTGGGTGGCAAAAATATGAATGCAGTCTATACACTGGGGGGAGAACCTCTGGGGGAATCTAGGATGGAAAAGGACCTGGGGGTCCTAGTAGATGATAGGCTCAGCAATGGCATGCAATGCCAAGCTGCTGCTAACAAAGCAAACAGAATATTGGCATGCATTAAAAGGGGGATCAACTCCAGAGATAAAACGATAATTCTCTTGCTCTACAAGGCTCTGGTCCGGCCACACCTGGAATATGCTGTTCAGTTCTGGGCACCAGTCCTCAGGAGGGACGTACTGGAAATGGAGCGAGTACAAATAAGGGCAACAAAGCTAATAAAGGGTCTGGAGGATCTTAGTTATGAGGAAAGGTTGCAAGCACTGAACTTATTCTCTCTGGAGAAGAGACGCTTGAGAGGGGATATGATTTCAATTTACAAATACTGTACTGGTGACCCCACAATAGGGATAAAAAAAAAAGTTTAATAAGACTCGTGGCCACTCATTACAATTAGAAGAAAAGAGGTTTAACCTTAAACTACGTAGAGGGTTCTTTACTGTAAGAGCAGCAAGGATGTGGAATTCCCTTCCACAGGCGGTGGTCTCAGCGGGGAGCATTGATAGCTTCAAGAAACTATTAGATAATCACCCGAATGACCGCAGCATACAGGGATATACAATGTAATACTGACACATAATCACACACATAGGTTGGACTTGCCTGTGTTCATGCTCCATTGGGCTTTGCAGCAACATTTATTATTGATGTTTAAACCGGGGAGCGATTGGAGGTGATCGGGACACCAGATAAGGAGAGGAGAACGGAGGATTGTCACCATGGACCATTGCTGCTGGATTCAGTTTACAGGCTTGATACCCCTGCAGGGGGGAATTTTTCCGGTGAGTGAAGGCACAAGTGGGGGTCCTTTGGAAGGCTGGGAGCACTTTCCACACCAGGAATACTGTTATGTGAATGAAGAGACACATCACTGCACTTTAAGAAGAACTTTTTATGGAATTTCTTCTTTTTTGGGGACACTTGTTTTTATGAACTGATCACTCTTCTTAAGTTTTAAGCAATATTGTATGTACATATGAACAAAGGAGTTTTACCAATATGTTTTAGCACTATTGTGTGTACTTATCAGCAAAGGACTTTTACTAATAAGTGTTTTTCAAATAATTTTATATTATTTTCTTCATATTTGTATACTCACTTTTTGGGATGATTTAATTTATCACTTATCTTTATCACTCAATTTGTTCAGTGTTTGCATTCTATGTGATATTACACATTGCACTTTATAGATTGCGGTCAGTTTTTTATACATGCACATATATTTTGTCTACACGTCTGGAACTTTTATCATTCTTATACACATACAATTTATTATTTATTATTTATTATTTTTATTTCACACTTATATATTGTTGTGCACATCATAGTGGACCCAGTCGAACAGCGCCAATCACCCCAATTTAGTACTCTATAGGTTGGACTTGATGGACTTGTGTCTTTTTTCAACCTCACCTACTATGTAACTATGTAACTATGTAACATTACCCCCACAGAATCCGGAAGTAGATGCCAAAAGAAATGTTGTGTATGCAGCAGAGGAGTTACAAGAGATACCAGTTATTATTGTCCCCAATGTCCCTCCCAATCTGGCCTATGGATCAGAGATTGCTTCAGAAATTATCACATATCCATCAGATATTAGTTCCCTCTTATCTTTAACAGACATCAATTTTCCTGTTTCAAATACCTGTGCAGAATATTTGCCTGCTACCATGTTTCTATCTACCACGTTTTTGGTTTTCTGTGTTCCCAGAACAGGGTCTGGAGTCTGGAGGCTTCAAAGAAATTTGGGTGGGAGAAGCCTCTACCCCTGTCCTCCTTGTCCTAAGCTTGATGGTCCTTCCTGCTGCCTGGACCAATACTTTGGCTGTGCTGACCATATAGCTGCCTGTAATGACTCAGGACTTTATGGACCATGTTTCTTCCTGCTGCCTGGACCAATACTTTGGCTGTGTTGACCATATCTCTGCCTGCTGCCTCTACTGTCTATGGACAGCATTTCTGCCTGGACATCTCTGCCTGCTACCTGGACCAAGGCTTTTGCTGTGCTGATGGTATCTCTGCCTGTACTAACTATGGACAGTATTCCTACCTACTGCCTGGGCGATTGCTTTTGCTGTCACTGATCACATCCCTGCCTGTTGCCTGGACTGAAACTCTCCTCTGTGGACCACTGCACTACTAAAACCACAGGCAATCTTTTGTTATTTGGTATGTACATGCTATGTGTTAGAAATATGAAGCGTCTTTAAAACTGTGATCGGTAGTCAGAAAATGATATGTGCAATATGGAGGTGCTATTTGGATGTTGGGCCTCTGTATATAGCCAGGCTGTGTAACAGTCTCACACATGTGGTATCGCTATACTCAGGAGGAGTAGCAGAATGTATTTTGGGGTGTCATTTTTGCTATGTACATGCTATTTGTTAGAAATATCATATAAATTGACAACTTTGTGTAAAAAAAAATACGTTTTCATTTTCTTTCCACGTTTTCCGAAAACTTGTGGAAAAAAATGAACCATTCAAAAGACTCATAATGCCTCATAGAATATACACTACGATGTTAGCTTTCCAAAATGGGGTCATTTTGTTGGCGTTTTCATTGTCCTGGTGCTCCAGGGCCTTCAAAGGTGTGATAAGTCATTGTGAAATTATATGTGTAATTTATGCTTCTAGAACGCCTGGAGGTGCTACTTGGATGTTAGGCTTCTGTATGTGGCCAGGCTGTGTAAAAGTCACCATACTCAGGAGGAGTAGCAGAATGTATTTTGAGGTGTAATTGCAAGTTTGCATATGCTGTATGTGAGAAATAACGTGTTAATATGACAAGTTTGTGTAAAACAAAAAAAAAAAATAATAATAATTTTCCCAAGAATTGTGGTAAAAATTTGTAAAAATTTACAACTTCAAAAAACTCACCATGCCTCTTACTAAATACCTTGGAATGTCTAATTTCTTAAAAGAGGTCATTTGGGGGGTATTTGTACTTTCCTGGCTTGTTAGTGTCTCAAGAAATTAGATTAGCTGTCAGTACATCAGGTGTGATCAGATGTGATCAATTTTCATTGATTTGCACCATAGCTTGTAGACTCTATAACTTTCATATAGACTAAAATATATATACACTAATTTGGGCTATTTTACCAAAGATATGTAGCAGTATAAATGCTGGACCAAGTTTATGAAGAAAAATTACTTGTTTGCAAAATTTTACAATAAAGACTAAAAAAAAGTGTTTTTTTTTCCCCAAAATTGTCGCTCTTTTTTCGCTTATATTGCAAAAATTATTAATAAGCCTAGCAGTGATTAAATACCACCAAAAGAAAGCTCTATTTGTGTGAAAAAAAAAATGATAAAAATGTTGTTTGGGTACAATGTAGCATGACTGAGTGATTGTCATTCAAAGTGTGAGACCACTGAAAGCTGAAAATTGGTCTGGGCGGGAAGTGGTATAAGTGCCTGGTATTGAAGTGGTTAAAGGTGAATATGGTGTTGGGAAATTCCTTTTTAACGGTTAATATGGTACTGGAAAATGTCTATTTAGAGGTTAATTGGCATTGGGAAACCCTTATTTAGAGGTGAATATTGTACTGGGAAACCCCTATAAAGAAGTGAATATGGTACTGGGAAATTATTATTTAGAGGTGAATATAGTACTGGTAAACCCCTACTTAGAAGTGAATATGGCACTGAATAACTCCTATTTAGAGGTGAATATGGTACTGGGAAACTACTACTTAGAGATGAATATAGTACTGGGAAACATTTATTTGGAGGTGAATATGGCACTGGGAAATGTTTATTTAGAGGTGATTATGGGAAAGTCTTCTTTAGAGGTGGATATGATATTGGGAAATGCCTATATAAAAGATAATATAGTACTGGGAAATGGCTTTTTAGAGGTTACGATGGTACCAATATATAGGTGAATATAATTCTAGGAAACTCTTATTTAGAGGTAAATATGGTACTAGGGAAACCCCTACTTAGAGGTGAATATATACTTGGGAAAATCTTATTTAGAGGTGAATATGGTACTGGGAAACTATTTCTAGGGGGATCAAAATATCGTTTTGAATTAATAAATGAGGGTTGTATGTTTGAATTTAGATTAGAGGCAGGCAATTTATTGCATCTACCGCCTTGTAGGTTGTGTGCTTTGTCTAGGCTGTGCAATGTTGTACTCCACATCTTGTCTTCTAGGCTTATTACCATTGTCTGTGCTTGCTGGGTTTAAAACTTCTTCATTGTTGGGGTCCTGCCATTTGTATTTCTGTTTCATTTTACAAATATTAGAGTCTTCCCCGAAAGTTTTCTTTGTACCCTATTAATACTGTCTAGTGCTGTTTTGGAACCTATTTGATATTGCTCTATTTCTTTATTTGTTTGAGTTTTTTTTTCTCTTGAACTCTCTATATCTTTCTCCAGATGACTGTGCTTCTTTATTTTCCTTTTAATAAATAAAAGTTAAAAATCTATCCTACCAAATTCTGCATCTGTGAGCCCATCAGTAGGGGTAACCACCCACCTTAATAGTATAG